>NC_086453.1:129974844-130293594 GCF_028390025.1 Pseudophryne corroboree
TAAAACAGATTTTGAAACCATCGAGTGTGTCGATCCATCAGTGCATTCGGTTGTTGGGGAAGATGGTGGCGGCCTAAGAGGCCATACAGTTTGGTAGGTTCCATGCCAGGGTATTCCAGTGGGACCTGTTGGACAAGTGGTCGGGATCCCACCTACACATGCACCGGAAGATAATCCTGTCGTCAAAAGCCAGGATTTCGCTCCTGTGGTGGCTACACAGTTCTCACCTACTAGAGGGACGCAGGTTCGGGATTCAGGACTGGCTCCTGGTAACCACGGATGCAAGTCTCCGAGGCTAGGGAGCTGTCACTCAGGGAGAAAGCTTCCAGGGAAAATGGTCAAGTCAGGAAGCCTGCCTTCACATAAACATGCTGGAATTGAGAGCCATTTACAACGGCCTTCAACAAGCGGTACATCTTCTGCAAGATCATCTCATGCAGATCCAGTCGGACAATGTAACAGCAGTCACGTACATAAACAGGCAAGGCGGAACGAAAAGCAGAGCGGCAGTGGCAGAGGTGACAAAGATCCTCCTCTAGGCAGAAAGACATGAAAAAAGGCTCTGTCGGCAATTTTCATTCCGGAAGTAGACAACTGGGAAGCAGACTTCCTCAGCAGGCAAGATCTCCATCCAGGAGAGTGGGGCCTCCACCAAGAAGTCTTTGCAGAGGTGACAAGTCTTTGGGGAGTACCTCAAGTAGACATGATGCCATCTCGTCACAACAAGAAGCTGCAGAAATATTGGCCCTCATTCCGAGTTGTTCGCTCGCTAGCTACTTTTAGTAACATTGCATACGCTAGGCCGCCGCCCCCTGGGAGTGTATCTTAGCTTAGCAGAATAGCAAATGAAAGAGTAGCAGAATTGCGATTAAATAATTCTTAGCAGTTTCTGAGTAGCTCGAGACTTGCTCCTACACTGCGATCAGCTCAGCCCGTTTCGTTCCTGGTTTGATGTCACAAACACGCCCTGCGTTCGGCCAGCCACTCCTCCGTTTCTCCAGACACTCCTGCGTTTTATCCTGGCACGCCTGTGTTTTTCCACACACTCCCAGAAAACGGTCAGTTTCCGCCCAGAAACACCAACTTCCTGTCAATCACACTCCGATCACTTCAAAGATGAAAATTCTTTGTTCGTGAGTAAATCTCCTAAGTTTTGTGCTAAAATACTTAGCGCATGCGCACTGTGTACCATGCGCATGCGCATTTTTGCCTTAATCGCTCTGTTGCGAAAACCGGCAATGAGCGAACAACTTGGGATGACCACCATTGTTCCAGGTCGAGAGACCCTCAAGCAATAGCAGTGGATGCGCTGGTGGCCCAGTGGATGTACCGGTCGGTGTATGTCTTCCCTCCACTTCCGCTGATCCCAAAAGTGCTCAGGATCATAAGAAGAACAAGAGTTCGAGCAATCTTCATTGCCCCAGACTGGCCAAGGAGGGCTTGGTACCCAGATCTTCAAGAGTTGCTCATAGAAGATCCTCGGCCTCTTCCTCTTCGCGAGGACCTGCTGCAGCAGGGGCCGTGCGTGTATCAAGACTTACAGCAGCTACGTTTGACGGCATGGCTGTTGAGCGCCGTATCCTAGCCCGAAAGGGTGATCCCAAGGAAGTCATCCCCACCCTTACTCAGGCCAGGAAAGGAGTAACGTCGAAACATTACCACCGTATTTGGAGAAAGTATGTGTTTTGGTGTGAATCCAAGGAGGCTCCTACGGAAGAGTTTGACTTGGGACGTTTTCTCCATTTTCTGCAGGCTGGTGTGGAGGCGGGCCTATGATTGGGATCAATCAAGGTCCAGATTTCGGCCTTGTCAGTGTTCTTCCAAAAACAATTGGCCTCTCTTCCAGAGATTCAGACCTTCGTGAAAGGGGTTCTGCACATCCAGCCTCCATTTGTGCCTCCAGTGGCACATGGGACCTTAACGTGGTGTTGCAGTTCCTTCAGTCAGATTGGTTTGAGCCTCTACAAGAGATAGAGTTGAAGTTTCTCACTTGGAAAGTGGTGATGCTTTTGGAATTGGCATCCGCACGGCAGGTGTCTGAATTGGGGGCCTTGTCTCACAAGAGCCCTTACCTGATCTTCCATGAAGATAGGGCAGAGTTGAGGACTCGTCAACATTTTCTTCCGAAGGTGGTTTCATCTTTCCACATAAACCATCCTATTGTGGTGCCAGTAGTTACTGACACGTTCACTGAGTCAAAGTCTCAAGATGTGGTTAGGGCTTTGAAGATTTATGTCACTAGAACAGCTTGAATACGGAAAACAGAGTCTTTGTTTGTCCTGTATTCTCCCAACAAGATTGGGTGTCCTGCTTCCAAGCAGACTATTGCGCGTTGGATCAGAAGTATGATTCAGCATGCTCATACTATGGCTGGATTGCCGTTACCGACGTCGGTGAAGGGCCATTCCACTAGGAAGGTGGGCTCATCCTGGGTGGCTACTAGAGATGAGCGGGTTCGGTTTCTCTGAATCCGAACCCGCCCGAACTTCATGTTTTTTTACACGGGTCCGAGCGACTCGGATCTTCCCGCCTTGCTCGGTTAACCCGAGCGCGCCCGAACGTCATCATCACGCTGTCGGATTCTCGCGAGGCTCGGATTCTATCGCGAGACTCGGATTCTATATAAGGAGCCGCGCGTCGCGGCCATTTTCACACGTGCATTGAGATTGATAGGGAGAGGACGTGGCTGGCGTCCTCTCCGTTTAGAAATTAAAATAGATAGGAGAGTGAGAGTGAGACACTTCATTTACTTACTGGAGCTTAGGAGGAGTTATACTAGTGACTGATGACCAGTGACCTGACCCACCAGTGCAGTTTTATAATTTATTATTATTTAATAATCCGTTCTGTTCTTGTTCTCTGCCTGAAAAAAACGATACACAGTGACTCAGTCACACTCACATACCATATCTGTGCTCAGCCCAGTGTGCTGCATCATCTATGTATAATATCTGACTGTGCTGACACAGCTTAATTGTGGGGGAGACTGGGGAGCAGTTATAGGTTATAGCAGGAGCCAGGAGTACATATTAAACAGTGCACACTTTTGCTGCCAGAGTGCCACTGCCAGTGTGACTGACCACTGACCACTGTGACCAGTGACCTGACCACACTGACCACCAGTATAGTATATTGTGATTGTCTGCCTGAAAAAGTACACTCGTCGTGTGACTTGTGTGGTGTTTTTTTATTCTATAAAAATTAAAAAACTCATTCTGCTGACAGACAGTGTCCAGCAGGTCCCTCATTATATAATATATACCTGTCCGGCTGCAGTAGTGATATATATATATTTTTTATATCATTATTTATCATCCAGTCTATACTAGCAGCAGACACAGTACGGTAGTTCACGGCTGTAGCTACCTCTGTGTCGGCACTCGGCAGTCCATCCATAATTTATTGTATACCACCTACCCGTGGTTTTTTTTTCTTTCTTCTTTATACATACTACATCTCATTATCATCCAGTCTATATTAGCAGCAGACACAGTACAGTACGGTAGTCCACGGCTGTAGCTACCTCTGTGTCGGCACTCGGCAGTCCATCCATAATTGTATACCACCTACCCGTGGTTTTTTTTTCTTTCTTCTTTATACATACTACATCTCATTATCATCCAGTCTACATTAGCAGCAGACACAGTACAGTACGGTAGTCCACGGCTGTAGCTACCTCTGTGTCGGCACTCGGCAGTCCATCCATAATTGTATACCACCTACCCGTGGTTTTTTTTTTCTTTCTTCTTTATACATACTACATCTCATTATCATCCAGTCTATATTAGCAGCAGACACAGTACAGTACGGTAGTCCACGGCTGTAGCTATCTCTGTGTCGGCACTCGGCAGTCCATCCATAATTGTATACCACCTACCCGTGGTTTTTTTTTTCTTTCTTCTTTATACATACTACATCTCATTATCAACCAGTCTATATTAGCAGCAGACACAGTACGGTAGTTCACGGCTGTAGCTACCTCTGTGTCGGCACTCGGCAGTCCATCCATAATTGTATACCACCTACCCGTGGTTTTTTTTTCTTTCTTCTTTATACATACTACATCTCATTATCATCCAGTCTATATTAGCAGCAGACACAGTACAGTACAGTAGTCCACGGCTGTAGCTACCTCTGTGTCGGCACTCGGCAGTCCATCCATAATTGTATACCACCTACCCGTGGTTTTTTTTTTCTTTCTTCTTTATACATACTACATCTCATTATCATCCAGTCTATATTAGCAGCAGACACAGTACAGTACGGTAGTCCACGGCTGTAGCTACCTCTGTGTCGGCACTCGGCAGTCCATCCATAATTGTATACCACCTACCCGTGGTTTTTTTTTTCTTTCTTCTTTATACATACTACATCTCATTATCATCCAGTCTATATTAGCAGCAGACACAGTACAGTACGGTAGTCCACGGCTGTAGCTATCTCTGTGTCGGCACTCGGCAGTCCATCCATAATTGTATACCACCTACCCGTGGTTTTTTTTTTTCTTTCTTCTTTATACATACTACATCTCATTATCAACCAGTCTATATTAGCAGCAGACACAGTACGGTAGTTCACGGCTGTAGCTACCTCTGTGTCGGCACTCGGCAGTCCATCCATAATTGTATACCTCCTACCCGTGGTTTTTTTTTCTTTCTTCTTTATACATACTACATCTCATTATCATCCAGTCTATATTAGCAGCAGACACAGTACAGTACGGTAGTCCACGGCTGTAGCTACCTCTGTGTCGGCACTCGGCAGTCCATCCATAATTGTATACCACCTACCCGTGTTTTTTTTTCTTTCTTCTTTATACATACTACATCTCATTATCATCCAGTCTATATTAGCAGCAGACACAGTACAGTACGGTAGTCCACGGCTGTAGCTACCTCTGTGTCGGCACTCGGCAGTCCATCCATAATTGTATACCACCTACCCGTGGTTTTTTTTTCTTTCTTCTTTATACATACTACATCTCATTATCATCCAGTCTATATTGGCAGCAGACACAGTACAGTACGGTAGTCCACGGCTGTAGCTATCTCTGTGTCGGCACTCGGCAGTCCATCCATAATTGTATACCACCTACCCGTGGTTTTTTTTTTCTTTCTTCTTTATACATACTACATCTCATTATCAACCAGTCTATATTAGCAGCAGACACAGTACGGTAGTTCACGGCTGTAGCTACCTCTGTGTCGGCACTCGGCAGTCCATCCATAATTGTATACCACCTACCCGTGGTTTTTTTTTCTTTCTTCTTTATACATACTACATCTCATTATCATCCAGTCTATATTAGCAGCAGACACAGTACAGTACGGTAGTCCACGGCTGTAGCTACCTCTGTGTCAGCACTCGGCAGTCCATCCATAATTGTATACCACCTACCCGTGGTTTTTTTTTTCTTTCTTCTTTATACATACTACATCTCATTATCATCCAGTCTATATTGGCAGCAGACACAGTACAGTACGGTAGTCCACGGCTGTAGCTATCTCTGTGTCGGCACTCGGCAGTCCATCCATAATTGTATACCACCTACCCGTGGTTTTTTTTTTTCTTTCTTCTTTATACATACTACATCTCATTATCAACCAGTCTATATTAGCAGCAGACACAGTACGGTAGTTCACGGCTGTAGCTACCTCTGTGTCGGCACTCGGCAGTCCATCCATAATTGTATACTAGTATCCATCCATCTCCATTGTTTACCTGAGGTGCCTTTTAGTTGTGCCTATTAAAATATGGAGAACAAAAATGTTGAGGTTCCAAAATTAGGGAAAGATCAAGATCCACTTCCACCTCGTGCTGAAGCTGCTGCCACTAGTCATGGCCGAGACGATGAAATGCCAGCAACGTCGTCTGCCAAGGCCGATGCCCAATGTCATAGTACAGAGCATGTCAAATCCAAAACACCAAATATCAGTAAAAAAAGGACTCCAAAACCTAAAATAAAATTGTCGGAGGAGAAGCGTAAACTTGCCAATATGCCATTTACCACACGGAGTGGCAAGGAACGGCTGAGGCCCTGGCCTATGTTCATGGCTAGTGGTTCAGCTTCACATGAGGATGGAAGCACTCAGCCTCTCGCTAGAAAACTGAAAAGACTCAAGCTGGCAAAAGCACCGCAAAGAACTGTGCGTTCTTCGAAATCCCAAATCCACAAGGAGAGTCCAATTGTGTCGGTTGCGATGCCTGACCTTCCCAACACTGGACGTGAAGAGCATGCGCCTTCCACCATTTGCACGCCCCCTGCAAGTGCTGGAAGGAGCACCTGCAGTCCAGTTCCTGATAGTCAGATTGAAGATGTCAGTGTTGAAGTACACCAGGATGAGGAGGATATGGGTGTTGCTGGCGCTGGGGAGGAAATTGACCAGGAGGATTCTGATGGTGAGGTGGTTTGTTTAAGTCAGGCACCCGGGGAGACACCTGTTGTCCGTGGGAGGAATATGGCCACTGACATGCCTGGTGAAAATACCAAAAAAATCAGCTCTTCGGTGTGGAAGTATTTCAACAGAAATGCGGACAACAGGTGTCAAGCCGTGTGTTGCCTTTGTCAAGCTGTAATAAGTAGGGGTAAGGACGTTAACCACCTCGGAACATCCTCCCTTATACGTCACCTGCAGCGCATTCATAATAAGTCAGTGACAAGTTCAAAAACTTTGGGCGACAGCGGAAGCAGTCCACTGACCAGTAAATCCCTTCCTCTTGTAACCAAGCTCACGCAAACCACCCCACCAACTCCCTCAGTGTCAATTTCCTCCTTCCCCAGGAATGCCAATAGTCCTGCAGGCCATGTCACTGGCAATTCTGACGAGTCCTCTCCTGCCTGGGATTCCTCCGATGCATCCTTGCGTGTAACGCCTACTGCTGCTGGCGCTGCTGTTGTTGCTGCTGGGAGTCGATGGTCATCCCAGAGGGGAAGTCGTAAGCCCACTTGTACTACTTCCAGTAAGCAATTGACTGTTCAACAGTCCTTTGCGAGGAAGATGAAATATCACAGCAGTCATCCTACTGCAAAGCGGATAACTGAGGCCTTGGCATCCTGGGTGGTGAGAAACGTGGTTCCGGTATCCATCATTACTGCAGAGCCAACTAGAGACTTGTTGGAGGTACTGTGTCCCCGGTACCAAATACCATCTAGGTTCCATTTCTCTAGGCAGGCGATACCGAAAATGTACACAGACCTCAGAAAAAGAGTCACCAGTGTCCTAAAAAATGCAGCTGTACCCAATGTCCACTTAACCACGGACATGTGGACAAGTGGAGCAGGGCAGGGTCAGGACTATATGACTGTGACAGCCCACTGGGTAGATGTATGGACTCCCGCCGCAAGAACAGCAGCGGCGGCACCAGTAGCAGCATCTCGCAAACGCCAACTCTTTCCTAGGCAGGCTACGCTTTGTATCACCGCTTTCCAGAATACGCACACAGCTAAAAACCTCTTACGGCAACTGAGGAAGATCATCGCGGAATGGCTTACCCCAATTGGACTCTCCTGTGGATTTGTGGCATCGGACAACGCCAGCAATATTGTGTGTGCATTAAATATGGGCAAATTCCAGCACGTCCCATGTTTTGCACATACCTTGAATTTGGTGGTGCAGAATTATTTAAAAAACGAGAGGGGCATGCAAGAGATGCTGTCGGTGGCCAGAAGAATTGCGGGACACTTTCGGCGTACAGGCACCACGTACAGAAGACTGGAGCACCACCAAAAACTACTGAACCTGCCCTGCCATCATCTGAAGCAAGAAGTGGTAACGAGGTGGAATTCAACCCTCTATATGCTTCAGAGGTTGGAGGAGCAGCAAAAGGCCATTCAAGCCTATACAATTGAGCACGATAAAGGAGGTGGAATGCACCTGTCTCAAGCGCAGTGGAGAATGATTTCAACGTTGTGCAAGGTTCTGATGCCCTTTGAACTTGCCACACGTGAAGTCAGTTCAGACACTGCCAGCCTGAGTCAGGTCATTCCCCTCATCAGGCTTTTGCAGAAGAAGCTGGAGACATTGAAGGAGGAGCTAACACGGAGCGATTCCGCTAGGCATGTGGGACTTGTGGATGGAGCCCTTAATTCGCTTAACAAGGATTCACGGGTGGTCAATCTGTTGAAATCAGAGCACTACATTTTGGCCACCGTGCTCGATCCTAGATTTAAAACCTACCTTGGATCTCTCTTTCCGGCAGACACAAGTCTGCTGGGGTTGAAAGACCTGCTGGTGAGAAAATTGTCAAGTCAAGCGGAACGCGACCTGTCAACATCTCCTCCTTCACATTCTCCCGCAACTGGGGGTGCGAGGAAAAGGCTCAGAATTCCGAGCCCACCCGCTGGCGGTGATGCAGGGCAGTCTGGAGCGACTGCTGATGCTGACATCTGGTCCGGACTGAAGGACCTGACAACGATTACGGACATGTCGTCTACTGTCACTGCATATGATTCTCTCAACATTGAAAGAATGGTGGAGGATTATATGAGTGACCGCATCCAAGTAGGCACGTCACACAGTCCGTACTTATACTGGCAGGAAAAAGAGGCAATTTGGAGGCCCTTGCACAAACTGGCTTTATTCTACCTAAGTTGCCCTCCCACAAGTGTGTACTCCGAAAGAGTGTTTAGTGCCGCCGCTCACCTTGTCAGCAATCGGCGTACGAGGTTACATCCAGAAAATGTGGAGAAGATGATGTTCATTAAAATGAATTATAATCAATTCCTCCGCGGAGACATTGACCAGCAGCAATTGCCTCCACAAAGTACACAGGGAGCTGAGATGGTGGATTCCAGTGGGGACGAATTGATAATCTGTGAGGAGCGGGATGTACACGGTGATATATCGGAGGATGATGATGAGGTGGACATCTTGCCTCTGTAGAGCCAGTTTGTGCAAGGAGAGATTAATTGCTTCTTTTTTGGTGGGGGTCCAAACCAACCCGTCATATCAGTCACAGTCGTGTGGCAGACCCTGTCACTGAAATGATGGGTTGGTTAAAGTGTGCATGTCCTGTTTATACAACATAAGGGTGGGTGGGAGGGCCCAAGGACAATTCCATCTTGCACCTCTTTTTTCTTTAATTTTTCTTTGCGTCATGTGCAGTTTGGGGAGGGTTTTTTGGAAGGGCCATCCTGCGTGACACTGCAGTGCCACTCCTAGATGGGCCCGGTGTTTGTGTCGGCCACTAGGGTCGCTTATCTTACCCACCCAGCTACCTCATTGCGCCTCTTTTTTTCTTTGCGTCATGTGCTGTTTGGGGAGGGTTTTTTGGAAGGGACATCCTGCGTGACACTGCAGTGACACTCCTAGATGGGCCCGGTGTTTGTGTCGGCCACTAGGGTCGCTTATCTTACTCACACAGCTACCTCATTGCGCCTCTTTTTTTCTTTGCGTCATGTGCTGTTTGGGGAGGGTTTTTTGGAAGGGACATCCTGCGTGACACTGCAGTGACACTCCTAGATGGGCCCTGTGTTTGTGTCGGCCACTAGGGTCGCTTATCTTACTCACACAGCTACCTCATTGCGCCTCTTTTTTTCTTTGCGTCATATGCTGTTTGGGGAGGGTTTTTTGGAAGGGCCATCCTGCGTGACACTGCAGTGACACTCCTAGATGGGCCCGGTGTTTGTGTCGGCCACTAGGGTCGCTTATCTTACTCACACAGCTACCTCATTGCGCCTCTTTTTTTCTTTGCATCATGTGCTGTTTGGGGAGGGTTTTTTGGAAGGGCCATCCTGCGTGACACTGCAGTGCCACTCCTAGATGGGCCCGGTGTTTGTGTCGGCCACTAGGGTCGCTTATCTTACTCACACAGCTACCTCATTGCGCCTCTTTTTTTCTTTGCGTCATGTGCTGTTTGGGGAGGGTTTTTTGGAAGGGACATCCTGCGTGACACTGCAGTGCCACTCCTAGATGGGCCCGGTGTTTGTGTCGGCCACTAGGGTCGCTTATCTTACTCACACAGCTACCTCATTGCGCCTCTTTTTTTCTTTGCGTCATGTGCTGTTTGGGGAGGGTTTTTTGGAAGGGACATCCTGCGTGACACTGCAGTGCCACTCCTAGATGGGCCAGGTGTTTGTGTCGGCCACTAGGGTCGCTGAGCTTAGTCATCCAGCGACCTCGGTGCAAATTTTAGGACTAAAAATAATATTGTGAGGTGTGAGGTATTCAGAATAGACTGAAAATGAGTGGAAATGATGGTTTTTGAGGTTAATAATACTTTGGGATCAAAATGACCCCCAAATTCTATGATTTAAGCTGTTTTTTAGGTTTTTTTGAAAAAAACACCCGAATCCAAAACACACCCGAATCCGACAAAAAAAATTCGGTTAGGTTTTGCCAAAACGCGGTCGAACCCAAAACACGGCCGCGGAACCGAACCCAAAACCAAAACACAAAACCCGAAAAATTTCCGGCGCTCATCTCTAGTGGCTACCCGGGAGGTCTCGGAATTGCAACTTTGCTGAGCAGCTACTTGGTCGGGGTCAAACACATTTGCTAAATTCTACAAGTTTGACACCTTGGCCGATGAAGACCTCAAGTTCGGTCAATCGGTGCTGCAGGGTCATCCGCACTCTCCCGCCCGTACTGCAGCTTTGGTATAAACCCCATGGTCATGAAGTGGACCCCAGAATCCTCTAGGACGTATGAGAAAACAGGATTTTGATACCTACCACTAAATCCTTTTCTCCTGGTACGTAGAGGATGCTGGGCGCCCATCCCAGTGCATACTTTACCTGCAGTTTTGTTATTAGATTTACACAAGTAGTGTTATATTAGTTTCAGCATGTTGCTGTAATTGGTTCATGCCTGTTGGCATGTGTTCTGTTGAATGCCATGTTGTGCGGCATGGTTGAGATGTGAGCTGGTATGTATCTCACCACTAGTTTAAAGTAAATCCTTTCCTCGAAATGTCCGTCTCCCTGGGCACAGTTCCTATAACTGAGGTCTGGAGGAGGGGCATAGAGGGAGGAGCCAGTTCACACCCATTGAAAAGTCTGAAGAGTGCCCATGGCTCCTGTGGAACCGTCTATACCCCATGGTCATGAAGTGGACCCCAGCATCCTTTACGGACTAGGAAAAAAGGATTTACCGCTAGGTATCAAAATCCTGTTTTTTTAAAATCTGTTTTTATTGAAGTTTTATCAGCATAAGAAGATGACAGGTACAAAAAGGCAGTCTGTTCAAAAATATAAGACTGCAAGGTCAAGGAGTATAAGATACCTGTACATGTGGAACAATCTTAGTAGACTATAAACCAACGAAAAGTAATCAGTCGAGAAACAGAATCTAGAGTTGAGAAGAGAGGAGCCAGTCACTCTCGTCCCAATAAGCAGATATCGAAAAGAAAAATAACAAAATACACAAAGATGAAAGACAAGACAAATGAGGTGGGGGGGGGGGGGAGGGACAAGAGGAAGGAGGGGGGGGGGGATCACAAAACAACCAAACAATCATCTATAACAATTAAGAGCATGATGCAATCTGCCTATGAAGATACCATTCAGTCTTCTCAAAAACTGTGGATATTTGAGATTGAGTGGACATTGGGAGTGAGTTAATATATAGTTCCCATCATTTATAAAATTTTATAACACCAGTTTTATCTGTCAAAGCAGTTTTACGGTCATAATACAAAATTTGTAGAAATTTCCTATGGACTTCCAACATTGAGGGTTTAGACTCAGAAACCCAGTATGTGAGGAGCACCTTCTTGGAGACTGTGACTAGTATGGTCAAAAATGGTATAACATTATTTTTATCCATGCCCAGGTCCCAATGAGGGAAATTTGCACACAGACACGCCAAAGGATCAGGGGAGACATGGGTACGTAGAAGGGCATTAATAAATGCTAGAACTTTGTGCCAAAACTTTCGGATGTGTCCACATTCCCAAAAATTGTGGTAAAAGGTCACAGAGTGATAATGGCATTTAGGGCATTCACCTGTGATCGAAGGATTGTATTGGGCATGTTGGATTTGGGGTATATATGCCCTCTGTAGTGTACGGATATGTACTTCATGTAAATAGGCGGAGGATAACATTTTTGTAGTGGAGCAGTAGTGTTTACTGAAGACTGTGGGGGCTGTGAGGGTGGGGATATCTCTTTGCCATTGTAACATCAATTTACACCATCTAGAGTCTGAGGGGAGGCTAGTAAGGAGGGTATAAATCAATCTAGTGCGGAACGGTATGCGCAATGTAATGTAATGTAGTGCGGAGAGGTAGTGACGAACATGTAAGAAAGTACATATAAAAATGTGTTTGTGGAATATCATATTTATCTCTAAGATGGCTCAAAGACATTGGACGAGTGTGATAATCCTTTGTCTCTCCAGTTTTTGAAGGCAGGATTGGTAAGAGAGGGGGGAACACAGGATTACCCCAGAGAGGGATACGTAATGTAAACATATGATTTCTGTGAAATTTTTTATTCAGCTTGAGCCAGGAATAATAAATATAATGAAATAACGGGGAGTGTAAAATATGTGGAAGGATACTTTTCGGGCTGGAGTGTAAGAGGGCACTTGGAGAAAAAGGGTAGAATAACACATTATCCAGTGCAGGAGCTGTGAAAGAATGTCCATCAGTCAGCCAGTCAGCAGCGCAATGGAAAAGAACAGACAAGGAGTATGAGGGAAAATCAGGCAAGCCGATTCCACCAGCGCCACGCAGCTAATTTCTCAAAAGCGATTAGAGGTTTTTTCCCCTTCCAAAGAAATTTGGATAACATTTTTACAGAGGTAAAGTAAATCTTTTTTAGAGAGGCCAATAGGTAACATCTGCATGAGGTAATATAACCGTGGAAATATCACACTTTGCAGAACAGCCACATGGCCCAAAATTGAGAGGGGCAATAACTTCCAAGATTCTAAAGAACCTGTAATTTTGGCTAGCATAGGGGTAAAATTAATGTCATAGAGAGTAGAGAGGTCTGACAGGATTTGGATCCCAAGATAGGTAAGTTTATTGGAGACTATCTTAAAGGGATATGCCGAGGTAATACAGGGGAGAACAGCAGGGGGGTCCCCAAGGGTTGTAATTCAGATTTGGTGACGTTTATATGATAACCTGACGTAGCTCCAAACAAGGAAATTAAGCGGAGAATCTCAGAGATATAGGCCTCAGGATCAGATATGAAGAGGAGCATATCATCGGCAAACAAGGCCACCTTGAGTTCAACGTCACCAATTCGAATCCCCTTAAACAACGTGGATGCACATAAGGCTTTTGCCAGTGGTTCTAGGGCTATGGCAAATAACAGTGGGGATAATGGGCAACCCTGCCGGGTCCCCTTACCATTACTAAGAGGAGTGGACAGGAAGCCGTTACAAGAAACCTGGGTTTGTGGGTTGAGATACAGTAACCTAATCCAGTCAATAAAAGCAGTCAGGAAACCAAAACGGGTGAGGGATTGAAACAAATGGGACCATTCAACCAGGTCAAATGCTTTCCCAGCATCGAGAGAAAGAATAAAAGCTGTATGTCGTGAAGCAGAGGAGGCTTGAACTGCGGAAAAGACACATCGAACATTGACCTCGGAGTGTCTACCTGTGACCGGACGGTCTCGTCCCCAGTACACAGAATGGATGCTTAGGTCACACGGTACCTGACCACATAGGGGATTCCCGCTTACCATCAGTAACCGCCTGTTATTGACTCCACCCACTGCGCTGTAGGTGGGTTTATGCTGCCACCACCAAACTCCTTACCTGCCATGGCGTTTGGAACCACGGTTCTGCTCTGTATGTGCCGACACACTGCGTTACCACACCTGTGTGGTGTTGACGAATCCCCACTAGTCCTCTACCGGTAGCTGGCGGAAGGTGGAACTTGGAGACGTTGGGGTGCTCCCTAGATAGCCGGAGAACGGGGCTATGTTTTGCATAGGCCTGCAGGTCACAAGATGACACAATCTTCTTGAGGCAGATGATGTTTTAATGCCAACAAATAGTTCTAAAAAGAACTCTTTCCTATTGCTAGGGGAAACAGCATACAGCAAGATGTTCACAGCAGAAAGTAGTTGGTATAATACACTCTGGAGGCACGCAGGCCTCCTTTTTATGTCAATTTTCCACACAGTACCACAGGGGGTCATGTCTCCCCTGAGTAATTTCCATCCAATCAGGAAATCTTACAAAATACAAATAAATAAATAAAACAATTTCCTCTTTCCTGGCACACACAAAGTTTTGTATAATTTAAACTCCAATTCCTACCACCTGGGAGTTTACACTTCGCCATTGATAAATTTATCACATAGCTTCAAAATACAAATGTTTCTGTCTCATTCACATCTCCATGCAAACCCAGTGTTTGGGATTACAACAGGAAAGGCTGCAACACAACAAACAGTCTTACTTCCACCTTCGTTTGCATTTCAAAGATGTTTGGCCACCAAGAGGCCGGCTAATTGACACTTACTTGTACATAGCAAGTCTGGAGCTAGGACAATTACCATACGACTTCCTATGCAAAAAGTGTCTCACCACTATTTACAAGGCCTTTTTAGAAACAAAATACGTTGTACTTTCCTCATAAGTGCCCTGTCCATCAGTTCTATAACTGTCCATCATTCTCCAACTGCGCACTGCGCAGCGATATAACATATGACACATTATTAAACATATTTTAAATACCCGGTGCCTAGCACCCACAATACATTTAAAGATGGCGACTAGCACCAGTGCACAGTTTAAAAGTGGCGCCAAGCGCCCATTGTCCTCCTAATGGCGCCGGGCACTGGGGGTTAACGCCTTCAGTGCTGTGGCCGCCATTACACGTGTGGCTGGTTAGTCTCTACGGCCACACTCCTCCCCCCCAATTCAAGCGGGAAAACCAGCGAGTCATTTCCCAACGATATGGCTCCTGGACCTGCAGTCTGTTGGGTTGAAGGGGACGCTACCTGGGGGGTGTAGGCTCCGGCCTAGACAGTTCATCCATATTATGGTGGCCCGATTCTTGTGGGGACACAATGTTCAAATAGTCCACATGAAGTCCAAGTCTCCACCACAACAGTCTGTCAGATTTCCCCAAGGTAGGTTGCAGCCACCTAACAGATGGGTGGAAAGTCATCACTGTGGGGGGCCAGTTACACAAGCAGAGTCAAAACTGGTCCAGTGTACACACAAGTGCCACCCAAGGTGACCCAATTGCGGCATATCCCTCCTCCCACTGTAGCAGTATTCTGCTCAAACAGACCACAGGGTGCTCCTGCCCATATGGCTCTTTCTGGCTCAGTACTGCTCCCAGTCTGTGCAGTGGCGCAGTAGTTCGTAAAACACAGTCCTGGTCAAGAATGTGCTCCATCAGCACTGGAGCGGGTAGCAGAGCCTCCTTCAATGACTGGAATGCCAACTCGCAAGCGGGTGCAAAGTTCTCTGACTTGGGAATGCCCTTCCTAGCCATCTCTGTAAAGGGGTTCACTACAGGACTAAAGTTAATGACAACGTGTCCGTAGGGCCTTACAGGTTCTAAGGTCAGTACCAGTCTGGGTAATGTGGGTCGGGGACAGCCTCTGGTTGCCTCCACCCCCTCTGGTTTGGGCCTACCCCTGTCTCCTCCCACATGGTGCCCCAGGCACTGCACCTCCGTCATTCCTACCTGGCAACTGTCTGCCCTAACTGTCAGACCTGCCCTCCAATCCTCCTCTGTCGACCTATGACTCGGGAAACCTACCCCGTCACCTAGGCCTACTCTTTCCTCCTCGTCCGCTACCTGTGCCACAGTGATGGCGGCAAGACCACCAGCCTCTGGATCCTGTGTGGCATCCACTACAGGGAGGCTGCGTGTCTTCCCCAATCTACTGAGCATAGGCAGGGGACCTGCTATGTCCACAGCAACTTGCTGTAAAGGTTCTCCTATGGGCAGAGGCCCAGAGACAACACAACCGCTGGAGTGCCCCAGCTGCCAACGCATGGCACCAGCCTTACAGTTGGTCTGGGCGTCATCCGACGTTCCAGACCAGGGTAAGCTCTGTGTCAGGCACTTCAGGGTACGGTCTATCTCTGAGTGGCTGTCCAAAGGGGTTTCGCTGGCAACCGACATCGGTTGCGCAGGAAAGTTCCCTGGGGGGACCAGTTGGACACATTCCCTATCTGGTATATCCCCTCCCACTTTCTGGCTACCCTGTACCTCAACCCTTCCCGCCAGGTCAAACTTCCTGCCCCAACCCTGTCAAGGCCGCTGCCAGAGTGGCGCCTCATGCCTTTCAGGGATGGGTCAGAGAGTTGAGCCTCCCTAAACTCCTGCCTGTGGCTCTCAATCTCTCCTAAATTGGGACACTCTACAGGGGGATCTAGGTGGGGACTACTAGGGTCAGTCTGGAAGGGGTCAGTCATGGAAAAGTCAGTGTGGTTTCTCATACCGCCGGAGTTGGCAAACCACTTGGGTCAGGAGCATCATTGGGCACCCCCACAGGATCAAACGAGCTGGACCCAACATCCTCTGCGTTGCTAGTGGACGTAGGCATACCAGAGGCAAAAGGCATGCGGGGTCAATGTGCTGATCTAGCCGCTGTAATCTTTTCCTCTGGGCTGGTTGATGCTGTGGTTGGCTGTGCTGGCAGTTGTCTAGCAGCTGTAGTCTTTTCCTCTGGGCTGGGCTGTGCTGGAGTAGCTGATGTCAATGGTAATCGTGGAACTTGACTCCGGGGAATGGCGCCAGCAAACGTGGTGACGATCCCACCACACAGATCATTTCCTAGGCCCACATCAGTTGGGAGACCATCCATGACGGCAACTTCTCGCAACTCTGGTGCAGCTCCCCAGTCCAGGTAGACTCTTGCCATGGGAACCACTTTCTCTGTTCCATCTGCCAGGGTGACCTTGGCAGTGCGACCCTGCAATACTGCAGCAGGATCTATAAGGTGGGGGCTCACCACAGTGATTGAGGCCCCAGAGTCTCTTAGGCCTTCCCCCTGCAGGGGTCCCACGTGGACCGGCTGTAGGTGCCTCCACATATTGTGTAGGGGCTGTTTGGCCATGCAGGTGACTCTCTCTGCAGAGTGCACCTGTCTCTCACCACACTCCATTGGACTGACGGGAGGGGGAACAGTCTCTGTAGGCTCATCTCCACTCGTCAAAAAAGCGAGCCGGGCTCCAGCACTCGGATTTGGGGCACGAGTCTGGGGTGCTTGGGATGCAGGACAGTTCATCCTCAGATGTCCGATTTTCCCACAGCCATAGCACTTCTCCAGTCGTGACACTGATGATCTCTGATCAGTTGCAGGGACGCTGCAGTGCGGTTGCTGGCCAAGAGCACCCGGGTTGGAAGATGCTTGTCTTTGGGGGTGATGAGCTGAAGAGGGGTGTCCCCCTGGTGGTACAGTCTTTTGGAGCTTGCTGCTGGCTGGGCGCTTCTGCCCGTGTGGCCGAATTGCCACATACTTGTCGGCTAACTGGGCAGCCATCTTTAAGCTGGGTGGCTCCCGGTCTAGCACCCACTCCTTCACTTCTGGGGTGCACCTGCGGTAGAACTGCTCCCTGCAGATCAGGTCGATCAGTGCGTCCCATGTAGTGGCTTCAGAATCCTTCACCCACTTCACCACGTACTGCCGCAGCTGGGTGGCGAACTGCTCAAGGGTGCTGCTAGGATTCTTGGGCAAGTCTATGAACTTTTTCCTGTAAGACTCTGGAGTGATGAATAATCGCTGGAGGAGGGCCTGTGAGACTTTGTCGTAGTCCCCACAGTCCTCCGTGGCCACTCCTCGATAGGCCTCCAAGGCCTCTCCATGCAGAGTGGGCACAAGGTTTCTCACCCACTCCGACTTGGGTAAATCATGTAGTTTACAAGTCCTTTCAAAAACTTGTAAATGTCCATCAATGTCCCCATCACTGTCTGCAAACTTGGCAAACTGAATACGTCCCGATCTGTGTACAGCAGTGGTCAACGGCTCCCGGGGTATCACGGCATGTGATGCCTGCTCCGCATGCCACATCTGAATGACAAGCATGCGTTTTTGCTCCGTTGCCCTTTCCCCCAATTCCGCTAGCCGATCTGCTAGGGTATCCGGGCCGCCCCCCCTGGGACGTTGGGATCCTGGCCCTGCTAGGGATTGCTGGGAAACAGGCCTGCTGCTAGAAGGGGCGGGGCTTGTGGGTCTCACCGGTTCCGTATGAAGGTCCACTGGTGGGTCGTCCTCTGCGATGTTGACGCCGTCAGTGCTTTCCACCTCCGCCCGATGGGACTCCTCCAAGCTCGTGAGCGCCGCCTTCATGACGCTTCTGGACGCGTTGAAAGGGATATCCACACCCTTCTGCCGACACACGATCTCCAAATCGTCCTTAGACATTCCGCTGAAGTCCGCCATCTTGTGCGTTCTCCTGCGCTGCAGTTACTCCTCTCCTGAGTAACTCGGCTTCTCCAATAGGGTGACTGAAAAGCCGCCTGGGATTATCCCACCGCTATGCCACCAATTTCTGTGACCGGACGGTCTCGTCCCCAGTACACAGAATGGATGCTTAGAATGGATGCTTAGGTCACACGGGACCTGACCACATCGTTAACTGCCTGTTACTGACTCCACCCACTGTGCTGTGGGCGGGTTTATGCTGCCACCACCAAACTCCTAACCTGCCATGGCGTTTGGAACCACGGTTCTGCTCTGTATGTGCCGACACACTGCGTTACCACACCTGTGTGGTGTTGACGAATCCCCACTAGTCCTCTACCGGTAGCTGGCGGAAGGCGGAACTTGGAGACGTTGGGGTGCTCCCTAGACAGCCGGATAACGGGGCTATGTTTTGCATAGGCCTGCAGGTCACAAGATGACACAATCTTCTTGAGGCAGATGATGTTTTAATGCCAACAAATAGTTCTAAAGAGAACTCTTCCCTATTGCTAGGGGAAACAGCATACAGCAAGATGCTCACAGCAGAAAGTAGTTGGTATAATACACTCTGGAGGCACGCAGGCCTCCTTTTTATGTCAATTTTCCACACAGTACCACAGGGGGTCATGTCCCCCCTGAGTAATTTCCATCCAATCAGAAAATCTTACAAAATACAAATAAATAAATAAAACCATTTCCTCCTTCCTGGCACACACAAAGTTTTTTAAAATTTAAACTCCAATTCCTACCACCTGGGAGTTTACACTTCGCCATTGATAAATTTATCACATAGCTTCAAAATACAAATGTTTCTGTCTCATTCACATCTCCATGCAAACCCAGTGTTTGAGATTACAACAGGAAAGGCTGCAACACAACAAACAGTCTTACTTCCACCTTCGTTTGCATTTCAAAAATGTTTGGCCATCAAGATGCCGGCTAATTGACACTTACTTGTACATAGCAAGTCTGGAGCTAGGACAATTACCATACGATTTCCTATGCAAAAAGTGTCTCACAAACTGTTTTCAAGGCCTTTTTAGAAACAAAATACGTTGTACTTTCCTCAGAAGTGCCCTGTCCATCAGTTCTATAACTGTCCATCATTCTCCAACTGCGCACTGCGCAGCGATATAACATATGACACATTATTAAACATATTTTAAATACCCGGTGCCTAGAACCCACAATACATTTAAAGATGGCGACTAGCACCAGTGCACAGTTTAAAAGTGGCGGCAAGCGCCCATTGTCCTCCTAATGGCGCCGGGCACTAGGGGTTAACCCCTTCAGTGCTGCGGCCGCTATTACACGTGTGGCTGGTTAGTCTCTCCGGCCACACTACCCAAAATAAAGCCCGTCTGGTCAATGTGTATAATATGGGGTAGGAGAGTTTTCACACAGTCAGCTAATATATTGGTCATCAATTTATAGTCTAAGTTTAGAAGGGAAATGGGGCTGTAGGATCCCGGGAAGGTGAGGTCTCTGCCAGGTTTCGGGAGAATATTGATAATTGCTGTATTAAAATGTAAAGGGCGGGTCCCAGATGAAAGTAAAGAATTAAGAGCATTCATCAGGGGAGTCTCCAATTTGGGTGAAAGCAGCTTATAAAAATCGTCAGTAAAGCCATCCGGTCCCGGGGCCTTATCACGTTTGAAATGTGTAATAACAGTACGGATTTCTTCCAGAGTAATTGGTGCTATAAGGGGCTGGCAGAGGTCTGGGGAGAGAGTAGGAATCAGTAGAGTATCCCATGAGGTGAGAGGCAGAGCCGGCCTTAGGCATAGGCAAACTATGCAAATGCCTAGGGCATTTGGTATGCTTAGGAGCACCAGCAGCTTTTGCTGATTAAAATGATATGCGGCATGCCTATATTCTGTGTGTGACTGCGGCTGTATCTGCATATGAAATGCTACGTTGCAGTGTATTTCTGGAAATCACTGTAATGTAGCATTTCGTATGCAGATACAGCTGCAGTCGCACACAGAATATAGGCATGCTGCATATAATTTTTATCAGCGGAAGCTTCTTGTGCATCCTAGCCACACAGTAATGCAAATAAGATGCATTTTCATAAACAAAAGGCGCCCAACGTTAGCAGAGCTGCCAGCTGACTCATGCCAGGCATCTCCTGCAGAACTAGCGGCGGTGCTAGGTGGCACCCGCCAAAATCTTGCCTAGGGCATCATATTGGTTAGGGCCAGCTCTGGTGAGAGGTGAAGATGGAGTGGGAGAATCAGGTGGGGGAGGGGTCTGTACAGTGGAAGTATAAAGTTCTGAATAAAAAGAGCGCATGACTTCAGAAATATCAGCATTAGTCTGGGTCAGAGTATCCACAGGGGTCAATAAAGGGCGTGTGGTCATGGGAGGATGAGAACCTTTGAGCAGGTTGGACAACAGTTTGCCAGTTTTGTTACCGAATTTATGAAATCGATAACTGACATTGAACATATCCCCCATTGTCTGTAAAAATTCATCAAAATGAGTTTTCGCCAGAAGATAATCATGTTTAGTATGATCATCGTGGTTAGATTTGAACTGCTGAAAGGCTGACGTCAGGGCAGATTGAAACTCTAGATATCAGCCTGTGTATTTTTTGTTAGTGCTAGAAACATATGAGATTATTTCACCCCGTAGAACAGATTTGGCAGATAACCAAAAAAGTATAGGGTCAAAATCTGCTTGTGAAGCATTATTTAAAGCTAACATCTCCCAGGCCGATTCAAATCTATTACGAAGTTTAAGGGATTTAGAAAGATAAGAGGGAAATTTCCACAATCTGGGGGAATCCTGCACAGCCGCGATTTGAATAGAGGTTGTCACAAGGGCATGATCTGACAAAAAAAGCGGAGCAATGTGAGCGTCTATAACACAAGGGAAGAGAGAATGAGAGACAAATATATAGTCAATTCTAGACATGATATGATGAGCTGAGGATAGGCAAGTGTATTTTCCCTGTCTGTGGGGTGGAGAGCTCTCCAGACGTCAATCAATAAAACTTTATCTGCTACTAAAGGCATACCAAGTATAGGGAAGAATACACCTCTAGGAGGGGTAGAGGATCTATCCAAGAGGAGAGAGGACACCATATTGTAGTCTCCACACATGATAATAGGGGAAGAAAGGTCCGGACTTAACAAGGCTATTAATAATTGCAGAAAGTGCTTAGTATAAGTAGTGGGAGAATAAATATTACAAAGTGTCAAAGGTTGGCCATATATGTTAATGGACATTAAAACAGTCCTACCTGAGGGGTCGGAGTGGACAGTCAAATCTTCATAGGGAATGTGTCGCTTAATTAGAATGACTACACCCCGTCATTTGGAATTATAGGAACTGGAACCTAAAACAGACCAACCAAGGGTGTTCAATTGAACTATTTCTTCAGGGATTAAATGGGATTCCTGAAGGAATGCAACATCAACATTTTGCTTATTAAGGTAAATAAGAATATTCCTACGTTTTGCTGGTGAGTTGAACCCACCCACATTCCACGAGCCAATAGATTAGGCATTCTTCAGCAAGAAAGGAGATGTGTGTAACATAGATGAAAATATCATATACAGTAAACATAAAATACCTTAATAGGAGGGAAGGGGGAAGGAAAAAGAAAGAGGAGAAGGAGGGGTGAGGGGGAGACAAACAAAGAACATAGAGTATCAAGTGTACAATAATAGTCCAGAGAATCAGTGGTCGAAAC
Source organism: Pseudophryne corroboree (assembly GCF_028390025.1). Lineage (NCBI taxonomy): Eukaryota > Metazoa > Chordata > Amphibia > Anura > Myobatrachidae > Pseudophryne > Pseudophryne corroboree. The sequence goes on from NC_086453.1 coordinate 129,996,876, forward strand.
ATTGTAAAGATGACAAAATAATAGGACTCAAAACTTCCCAGAATTAGGTAGAGCGCCTCCGAGTACACAAACCACTGTAACATACCAATCCAGTAGTGGAGTGTGAGGGAGGAGCTCTGCCCATTCCCACCCAAACCTAGGGCAGGGAGTAAACATAACATTAACCTGCATAAAAGGAGAGAACGGGAGGTAACAGTAGCATATATGCAAATGGAAAGTGAAAAAGAACCGAACGACTAATGTCCACAGTCATAATTACAATAATGTATTATGGAGACCCCACAACTAAACCAGACATTTGGGAGCCGCCACAGAGCCAGGTATATAACAGTAAGAAGCTGCAATCAACGAGAAACATAAAGATGAGAAAAACTCTATACATCCTCATATAATATTGGGATGTGCAGAAATAGGCAAAAAGCATGAACAAAGAGAATATGAGGCCAAGTAGAGGGACATCAATGATGGTCAGCAGACCGAACGAAAAACCTTCAGGTTTCAGAGGAGGCTGGAGGGTCGCTGATATTGGAGTCCGAGGGCTTAGGAAGATCTCTCAGATAAGCCAGGGCGTCCGCAGGAGAAAGGAAGTCTTTGTAGGAGGTGCCACCATACACACGTAAACGGGCTGGGTATAACAAGCCAAACTTGCGGCCCTCTGCAACTAGCTGTGAGCATAAAAGGTCAGTGAGTTTCTGGACTCCTGGAAGACCCTTGCATCTTTCATCCAGTGCTGCACTGACGTGTCTGGATTCTGAGTCATGGGGAAAGCAAAATAATTGTCAAAGGATCTGCGGGAAAAGGTAATTGAACTGTATAAAACAGGAAAGGGATATAAAAAGATATCCAAGCAATTGAGAATGCCAGTCAGCAGTGTTCAAACTCTAATTAAGAAGTGGAAAATGAGGGATTCTGTGGAAACCAAATCACGGTCAGGTAGACCAACAAAAATTTCAGCCACAACTGCCAAGAAAATTGTTCAGGATGCAAAGAAAAATCCACAAATAACTTCAGCTGAAATACAGGACTCTCTGAAAAAAAGTGGTGTGGTTGTTTCAAGATGCACAATAAGGAGGCATTTGAAGAAAAATGGGCTGCATGGTCGAATCCCCAGAAGAAAGCCATTTCTACGCAAATGCCACAAAGCATCCCGCTTACAATACTCCAAACAGCACAGAGACAAGCCTCAATACTTCTGGAACAAAGTCATTTGGAGTGATGAGACCAAAATTGAACTTTTTGGCCACAACCATAAACGTTACATTTGAAGAGGAGTCAACAAGGCCTATGATGAAAAGTACACCATTCCTACTGTGAAACACGGAGGTGGATCGCTGATGTTTTACGGATGTGTGAGCTACAAAGGTACTGGAAACGTTGTCAAAATTGATGGCAAGATGAATGCAGCATGCTATTAGAAAATACTGGAGGAAAATTTGCACTCATCAGCCCGAAAGCTGCGCATGGGACGTACTTGGACGTTCCAACATGACAATGATCCAAAACACAAGGCCAAGTCGACCTGTCATTGGCTACAGCAGAATAAAGTGAAGGTTCTGGAGTGGCCATCTCAGTCTCCTGACCTCAATATCATTGAGCCACTCTGGGGAGATCTCAAACGTGCAGTTCATGCAAGACAGCCCAAAAATTTACAGGAACTGGAGGCTTTTTGCCAAGAAGAATGGGCAGTTTTACCATCTGAGAAAATAAAGAGCCTCATCCACAACTACCACAAAAGACTTCAAGCTGTCATTGATGTTAAAGGGGGCAATACACGATATTAAGAACTGGGGTATGTAAACTTTTGATCAGGGTCATTTGGGTAGTTTCTGTTGTCATTATGATTTAAAAAGTGTAAACACAGTTGTTAGACAATAAATGGCTTCACCCAACCACTAACCATGAGTGAAAGAAAAGTTTGTGAGTTATCATTCATATTCTCTGACAAATGGCCAGAAAATCACAAATTCTCCTAGTGTATGTAAACTTATGAGCACAACTGTATGTACAAAAAAAGTGAAGCTGTTTCTGAATAATAAATTATCTTTCAATGTTTTCCACATTTTCAGAGTTTACTTTCCTGAACAACAGTGGTATTTTTCTAATTAATTTAAATAGTAAAAAAAAAACAGTCACAAGTGTTATAAATATTTGGTTACTTTACAAAGTTATTAATCACAAAAGCTTAAAACTGATCCTTACTGTAACTGTGCTTTTGAGCCCTGGTTTTTCACTACTGTGAAAAATACATGCAAAGGAGTGAACATTTTACTTTCATCTTTAGATCGGTGTCAAAGGTGTGGGAATCTCACTGTGTAAATATTTGACTAATTATAATCATAATAATAACAATAACAACAACTAACAGGAGAGCACTTGTGTTTAAACCATAGATATTGGTACTACTACTACTTCTATATATATATATATATATATATATATATGTATATATACTAGGTGATTCATCGCGCCCTACAGGCGCTCTTCACACCGTCGTGAGGGGCTATGCCCCCTTAACCCTTGCACGCTCTTGTGGCATGAAATAGTTGTATTATATGGAGTATATATATATATATATATCTATCTATCCGAAAAGAGTACAGGCACTCACCACTTCCTTGATGATGAAAAATGTATTACAACTCACAGGTGTATCTCACATAGAGACAGTCAACAGCATGTCAGCAAAAGATGTCATATATATATCCAATCATAATTATGTGACTGGTTAAATATTGCACGGACAAAAGGCGTGCAATGGTTAAGGGGTCGTAGCCCCTTGCAACAGCATGAACAGCACACGCAAGGCCTGATGAATCACCTAGTAGGTGCTGTGGTTGGGGGAGTGGCGGGTGCGGGGAGATGGGGATGGGGGAGGGAGGCCAGGGAGGGCGCGGATGGGGGAGGGGTGGTTGCGGGGGTGCCGTGGGTGGGGGAGGGGCTAGTGTAGTGGTGGGGAAGGGGCAGGTGCCACGAATGTGGGTCTGGAGCCACCGCGGCTGTGGGGATGCGGTGGGTGGGAGAGGGGCGGGTGCTGTGGGTGGGGGAGGGGGTACGTAGCCACCATGGTTGGTGGAGGGGGTGTGTACAGGTGCCATGGATGGGGCCCGGAGGTACTGCGAGAGGGGGAGGGGTGGGTAATGCTTCTCCTGCTTCTCCTCCTGGAAGCAGCTATTCTCCTTTTGGCAGTGGCTCTCCCGGAGACTCGCACAGCAGCCAATCACTATTGTTAGCGCCGGTGTCCCAACGCACCACATTACGGGAAGAAGTTGACTCAATAAACTACAGCTCCCAGCAGCCCTTAGCGCCTGAATGCTTCGGCGCTATGGGTTGCTGGGAGCTGTAGTTTATTTAGTGCGTATACTTCCCTGTAATGTGGTGCGTTGGGACACCGGTGCTAACAATAGTGACTGGCTGGCAGAACTGACTGACTCGCTGAATCAATGTAAAAGGTGAGAGTGCTGTGCAGTGTCAGTGTCAACGTCCAGACATTACCATCCGCGATATCACCCACTCTATCCGTTACATTACCCATCTTGGCGCTTCCAGGCTGGCCAGCCAGGTGCTGTGTTGCGGAATCAGGGTCTCTGGGGCTCTGTGCATGGCTGTGGTGGGGAGGCACTTCTGTGACATCACGCGCAGAGGAGGCTTTGGGGCTCAGAGAATATGCGGCGCTGGGAGGGCTATGAAAGCCTTCCGCTGCGCCGCTTTCATACACATCTATGCCGGTGGCCACAGCAGCTTTTCTTCCACGTGCGCCGCGGCTAAGGAGTGGGGATTGTTGATGCCGAAGGGAGCAGGCGAACATAGGGCATAGGGGGTCATTCCGACCTGATCGTAGCTGTGCTAAATTTAGCACAGCTACGATCACTTACACTGACATGCTGGGGGACGCCCAGAACAGGGCTAGTCCATCCGCATGTCAGGACCCCCCCCCCCCCGCACAAGTACAAAGCATTGCACAGTGGCGTTGCTTTTGTACTTGAAGAGTAACTCCCAGCCAGCGCAGCTCCTGTGGCTGGCCGGGAGTTACTCGTCACTGCCCGGGTCGCAGCGGCTGTGATTGACGTCACACAGCCGCTGCGGCCCGCCCACCTCGCCGTCCGGCCATGCCTGATTTGGCCGGACCGCGGCCACAAAACGGAGGACAAACACCGCCGTGCCGCCCCCTCCCACCCAGCGACCGCCTCTTGCCTGTCAATCGGGCAGAGGTGATCGCTAGGCAATGACAGCCGTTGGCTGTGAGCCATGTGCCGGTGCACTGCGGCGCAGGCGCATGGGCAGTTCTGACCTGATCGATGAACTGCAGCGAGCGATCAGGTCAGGATGACCCCCATAGGACGCTTCAGTAAAAGGTTTCTCCCCCCCCCCCCCCTATCTACAGCACAGAGACTTGCTGCCGTTGCAGTAGCATACCCTCCAGCTGTACCTTTTTGGCAGATACAGAACCCTTTTTTATGGTCTGTACCGATTTTTGGCTCTCCAAACTTCCATTGAAAGTATAGGAAAAGGGGCGTGGCCATGCCCCTTTTCAATTTTGTAGCGATTTTTATGTGTAAATTGTTGGAGGGTATGATGCTGCAGATGCAGTGGAGCTGGAGCTGCAGCTCCATCAGTCCTAGTGTTAATCCTGCTCTGGGAACACACAGCAGCCTTGGATGTAACCTGTGTGGGAGGGCGTTTCTCGCCCAATCAGCTGTGTACTGGGTGTGATAGACCTGCTGCTAACCCAATGGGAGCTCCTAGCCACGCCTAGCCTTAGCCACACAGTCACAGAGTGACAGATCTGGACAATTATATAGGTGATATATATATATATATATATATATATATATATATATATATAAAATTAATTTAATATTTTATAGTATTTTGTCAGAATTTGGTTCTGTACCCCTGGGACATCCCCCTGAATGACTAATTAAGCACTTAGATGTTTTTAATAATTTTTAATTAGCCAATAATGACATCATTTTTGGGGTGAAAAAATTCAAAGTGATGGAAATTGGGGTACAAGGTATGGGACAGGTATATTGGGGTACTTTATGAGTGGGATAAGTGTTTTTAGACTTGCAGGTGATAGTAATAGGCCCGTGTTTTTATTGTCCCCTAAAATTACCCAAATATATATATATATATATATATATATATATATATATACCCATTTTTATGGACCCCATTTTTATGTACCCCAGATTTAATGAGAGCACTTATATTGCTGAAAAAAATAGCTTTCTATATTTTTTTCACATTTAAAAAGAAAAAGCATATAACAGCCATTTGACCCAATTTAATGACACCAAATAGTTTTTATTTATGGCCACTAATAGACTTCTATAATTTTTTCCTATATTAGTATGGCTTTTGAGGGGGTACAGGCTGATTTACCCATTTTCTCCTATACTTATCACCACTTCTGCCAGCTAGAATTGTCACACAAATCCTGTTTTCACCATTTTTTAAAAGAATAGATGCAAAAAATGGGAGTACATAGGGTGCAATAAGTCGATTTTTTGCACGATACTGTAGGTGCGATAACATTAGCTGCGATTGCGTTATCATGTTGTTCCGGCTAACTGGATACCCCCCCATGTATTTGGCCCTCCAATAATAACCAGTTTAGTATATATTTTACATGTGCCATTTCCCCTCCAAAATCCTGTGCCCACCTCTAAATGTAGTTATTTTATTTATCTAGCCCTGTCTGGAAACAATTGGTAAATCACAAGGGTTTACTCAAATTTTCTAATCTCTACAATCTCTACTTTGATTCCAGAAAGCCAACAAAGTTAACCGAAGAAAGTACAAACCAAAGTGTGTTTCTCTGGAATTCCTTTAACAAGGACCCTTCAAAGCCATATGTTCTGAGAAGTTGCGCTTCAAGTGCTGTGTAAATATATTGGCGTACCTTGAATCTGGCATGTACTTTTGGTATATATAGCTTTTTATGTAATCAGTTAAACCTTTGATCTCTCTATTTATTGTTTAAAAATAAACTACTTCCAAAATGTTGTATCAGCATAAAGATTTTAATTATTCAACATAATTTTCAATAGAGATACCATTTAAGTTTTAGTTGTTAAATGTGGGATTTTATTTTCATGCTGTTTTCCGTTAAACTTTCTGCTTACTGAGATGATGACCTGCATTATGCAAGATTAATGATCTTTCATTGTACCACAGTGTTTTCAGTTTTATGCTTTTGGTATTACTAATGGTGTGGTCAATTATGGCTCCTTAAACGGTCTTATTGTCTTGTTTTATACTAGAATCCATGAAAGAGAGATTCCTGAGTGGGAATATGAGGCTGCGGTCAGGACTGGGACCACCAGCATTTTACCAGATGCTGGGATTCCGGCGTCGGTATCTTGAACCCCACAGCAGGTATATTAAGTGCATCCCATTTGAAATTACATTGCAGTTGTATTATTGTGTGTCTCTGGATCTACATTACTGATGTAGTAACCTTCTTAGAATATTGCTGACTTTTGGGCTTATTTAGATGTGGATGTATTACATGTTTAACATATGTAGGAAAGGATCTATGTAAAAAAAAAATCTTTGCATGCATTTCAAGACTCAACTAGCTCTAAAGCAAGCATTAATCTGGTATACATGTGTGTATTCTTATGCCACGTGATAGCGTGGAGATTTTACTTGACAGTATTAGTGGTAATTGAGGGGTCCACATGCATAGGTTGGTCCAGCCAGCTTCCGGAATGGTCAGTGTCACTGGCAAAGGTCTGAGTTACAAACGGAATTATTGACACCAATGAGCATTAAGTAAGTGTCAGCACCCAGATGTAACTTGTGAATGTAATAAATACAAGATAATACAGCAAATATTAGAATAAAATAGCCCCAGCTAAAAGCAAGAAAATAAGAAGACATTGACCCAAATGTAGTAAGCCTTAAAAAGTGATAATGTGGAGACGGATAAAGAGTGATAAATAACCAGCCAATCAGCTCCTAACTGCCATGTACCAGGATGTGCTTGAAAAATTACAGTTAGGAAGTTGATTGGCTGGTCATTTATCACTCTTTATCACTTTTTAAGGCTTAATAAATTTGGTCCATAGTTACCTGTTGTTTCTAACATAAATATTGTCAGCATCAGTGTTTAGTTGTAAGTCAGTAATGACCGTGCATCAGACACTATTACTTCACTGATGACTATCACTGGATTTCATTATGTTTCAGTAGCGGCTGTCCCTGGAATCTGAGCAGGTGTGGTAGATCTGACTTGACTCACTTGACATGTGTTTACATGAAGTGATTCTTTGCATTTTTCCTGACTGCGTTTTACTTTTCAGCTGTATTTGGTGGTGCTGAGTATGACAGTGTAAGACTACATACACAATAGATAGCCTTGTCCTTTTTTATTTTCACATCTACCCACGTACCTGCAAGTAACACTAATAAAAGAATGCAGTGCTGATATTCCTAGGAACAATAAATTCTAAATATAATATAGTGCTTAACAGACGTTAGTACAGCCTGAATTTTATTAGATAGTTGACTCCATGCAATTAGCAAAGAGAGAAAACTAGATTTTTGTTCTGAGTTTATTTAAACTGCGTCATACAGTATTAATTGCCCACACTACCCACTACTAACATAAAAATAGATCTTGCTTTGTTTATAGAAGAGGCATTATAAAACACCTCAGCAGACTGGAAAAAATACCTGCACGTTTTCCCATTGCCAAAAATATGAGTAAGAATACTTATTGTACATTAACAGCAGGTAACTAAAGAAGGAATTGTATTTATTAGAAAGTTATGTCATATAGCTAAAGACTAATGAAAATGTGCATAGAGGTGTAAATGTATAAAGCATAAAGGTATAAATACCCTCACAGAGTTCATTCACTGATGAGGGTTTTTAAGGGAACATATATGGTATTTGTTTTATCATTCATCAAAGCCTGAAAAGCTTAGGAGCTCCATACACTACAATGATATGTCTGAGGCTGAAGTCGGAGGCGATTTCCCTTGAACTCTCCCGGGAGCTTCCCGGGAGTGGTTCCATACGATTCCATATGATTTGGTACATTTTGCATGCGATATATCGTATGCGATCCCAGTCATGCCTGCGGGAACCGACATATCACAAGTGCAGCACTAACGATCTAAGAGAGCCGATCCGACCCTCACGGGATGCGCATCGGATCGGAAACACATCCAAAATGCCGATTTCACCTGATCTATCGGCCCGAATGCCCGAAATTGGATGAAATCGGGCATTAACGTTCTAGTGTATGGGGCCCTTTACTTTATGAGATTGCATACCTCCCAATGTTTCAGATCCATGAAAAGAATCAGGGTGTACGACCACATGGGTGTGGTTTACAGTATATATAATGTTTGTCATTTTATTCGTGATACGGGGCGGAATGCATGACGCATCGCATGCATCCCGCCACTTATTGCAAGCATAATGCCATTTATTAACGCCATATGCTTGAAGAAAATCTCAAAGGACAGCTCTCCTGGTTTGAGCCCCAGCCCCTATGCACGCACACACACATCTATCAGTCTCTATCTGGACGCTGCAGCAGGGAAAGCATGCCGCAGCAGCACATCTGGTCTGCTCAGTGTCAGTGTCTCATGTATTTCACTGCATTATACCGCAAGACTGACTGCTCCGTTTGACACAGCAGTGTGTGGGGGCCCCAGGATGGCCGCCCCTGTTGCCCCTCCCTTAATCCGGCCGTGGCAACCACACCCTATACACTCTTGGTAATTACGCCACTGCCTGAGCTCTGCAGTGCAAAGAAGTAGCAGTGCTATTACATTGTTCTGCTCACAAGCCACCTGCACTGTGGGCAATGCACCTTCAGCACCACCTTAGTTAAGACTCTGATGCCTATGCATTATACAAATTAAAAGATTTAACCGCTGCATTGCTGCTTTCTGATAAAAACAAGAAGTTCCCTTGTGGTTACGGACTTTTTCAACTGTACTGTTACCTGTTAATAACAGTCTCATATTAATAAAAAGTCCATTCTCAAGACAATTATGGTCTCATACTGTATGTACTGTTGTATTTATACAATGTACTTATTACTGTTTTTAGTACAGTATGTTATAATACCCACATGCATTTTGCTGTAAGCTTTGATTACATATTTTAGCTATTACTGTATTTATCATTTGTATTATACTGCATTGGTAATTTTAAAATCTGTTTTTTTGTGTGTTTTTTTTAAATTAAGGCACTGTATGACATATAATAAAAACATTTTGTGTAACACATTAACATTGTAGTTATTATAATCCAAAAAGATACAAGGGTATATTTACTAAGCTCCCGATTTTGACTGAGTTGGTGTTTTTTCCTCAAAGTGTCATCTCGGGAATTTACTAAGCACAAATCTCGGCAGTGATGAGGGCATTTGTATTTTTTTGGCGGCCCAAGATCAGAAAAATACGAATGAATACACCATCGGTCAAACACGGCTGTTAAGATACAGAATTCGGTCATTTACTAATCATTCGTATTTGTAATTTCCACCGTGAAAATGCATTTGCGGTCGTGAAAAAATGTGAATCATAAAAAATCACGGAAAAAAAGTAGACCTGCATTTGAGAAGCGTGTTTACATGTGTTCCGACTTCATCATTAATCACAGCTGCATTTTGGGGCCTTTAAAAGGTGGGCAAGCACATTTGTCAAATCAATCACTCAGAAATGGCTGCTGCCGTGTGTGGCAGTGAATTTTTATTTGCTGTGGGATTCCTGAGACTGCTAGATGAGGCTACAAGAAACCAGGGCCAGGAAACTGAACATGATCAGCAGGTTGTACAGATGCCGCGGAGGCTGCGCATGCCTCGTTTTTTTAGGGGGCGTTTAAACTTAAACGCATTGGCCGTTGATCAAGTCATACAGATGTAACGGCTAAATAGAAACATAATTTTCCATCTGTATGACCTTGCCAAACTAGACCTAGACCCTAAGACAGCACGCTCTCGCTCTGTCTCAGGCCTGCAAAAACTCCTGGCTGTGTTGCACTTTATGGCTACTCTCAGCTTTCAGGCTGTGACTGGCGATGTAATAGGAATCTCACAGCCCACCTTTTCTAAATACTTAAATCAGGTGAGGAAAACCAAACCATCCTCTATGTCAAAATTTTGTATTGTGTAATGTTACATTATCTAGTATATTTTTCCTAAGTGCTTAAGACACTCACCTTATATTTTGGAATGTACACTCAGGTTTTGGATGCATTGGATCCCCACATAGATGCCTCTATCTGCTTCCCTACCCAGGAATATCAGTGGCATGCAGTCAGGGTAGCTTTCTATGAGCTTGCTGGCATGCCAAATGTGCTGGGTGCCATAGATTGCACACACGTTGAGCTGAGACCACCTATGGGCAGGCAATATATTTATATAAATAGACATCTTGGCCAATTCACTAAGGTCCAGGTGGTTTGTGATGCAAATCTCAAAATTATGAGTGTTGTTGCGGGTTACCCTGGCGGCTGCCATGACTCCTTCATCCTCAGTCAGTCATCCCTCTTTGATAAATTTGAGGCTGGACAAATGCTGAATGGATGGCTGCTGGGTGTGTACCAAGTGTTTAGTTTTTTTTGTCTTTACCTCAACCTGCCCATTATGTTTGCACTGTTTGTCCAGCCATATGTTACAATGTGGCCAATATCTGTTTTTCAGGTGATGGGGGATATGCCTGCTACTCTTGGCTTCTGACTCCATTGTCCGTCCCTGATTCCCCTGCTGAACACAATTACAATCATGCACGTAAGTCTACGCGGAATGTGATAGAAAGATGTTTTGGTGTACTGAAATCAAGGTTTCGGTGTCTGGATAAGTCTGCAGGGCTTTTGTTGTATAGTCCCTTAAAGGTGACTAGGATTGTGTTCTGCTGCTGTTTTCTTCATAACATGTGTTTGCAGCAACATCTGCCACATGTTGATGAGGATGAAGAAAACACTCAACAAGCAGAGGAGTTAGAAACATCTGGCGACACTGTGAGTACAGATGGAGGGAGGCAGGTAAGGCAAGAGCTGATTTTGGCCCATTTTAGCGGTAAGTATATTTGCATATTTGCCTGTGTGTTTTGTCTAAAACAAATTAAGAAACACAAATGTATTTCCAATAGAAATGTGGCTCTTGCTCACTATAGATTTAGTCCGCTGAGTGTAGTTTCTTTGCTTTATATGTGTTTATGTCTAATTGTTGTGTATCAGTTACTTATCTAATTGTATATTGCTATATGTTTGAATTTTGTGGCTTTTTTGCGATAATGCTTATTTGCTAAATTTTAAGTTAATGTTGGCCACAATTCTAAATAATAATTTAGTGTGCCCTAACAAACTCACACTTGTTTTTGTTTGTGTTTCTTTTGTGTTGGGTTTATTTGTAAGTTGTGATGCAAATTTGTAAGATACTGACCACAACATAATGGACATTGAGTAATGTCTGGCAATTAGCCTAACCCACATTGCCTAACAACAATCTTAACCAATAATTTGAACATAATTATGTCTGTGATGATGTAAACCTTCATGTTACTCATGATGCTATAATTTACCAAACACATGTGTGTTATAACTCAATGAATGAGCCTGTTACACTGACAGTCACATTTATTACCGTACAACATGTGGTCTCTTCTCCCACAATGCAATATTGTTGTCATATGCTTGTGATGATTGTGGCTCCAGCTGCAGGGTCGGTTATTTCTTAGGGTGTTCTTTGGTGGATGACGTGGTTTTGTTTGGGACATTGGAGCAGGTTCGGCTCGATCTTCAAACTGGTGATGAAATTGGGGTCTGGGTAGGTGTGGTAGTCCCTGAGCTGGATCCTTGTTGGTGTGTTGCCAACAAATTTATATTTTGGCTGAGGTTGGCCAGGGTTGCGTTAAGTTGTGTTGTGGCTGTTGTGTTGTTGTCTATGATGCGGGACATGATTTTGGTTATAAGTTGATTGTTTTGTATTAACTGAATGATTGCTTGTTGATGGAGTTGTTGCTCATCCATTATGCGCTGAAAGGTAACAATAAGTTGGCTGTTATCTGCTCTCCATACTGTTGGCGACTCTGCATAGCTGGACATTGAGCCTGCTTGTGTTTCTACAGAGTCTCTGTAGATAATGGGGCAGACTGGCCAGGTATTGGCTGTGTGTGCGTAGGCACTCATGATTCTGTGCCTGTTGTGTTGCCCAACTTTCCAAAATGATGGGTCATGTTGTGGCTGGGGGGTTGTTTGGCTCAATTGTGGGTATGGGGAAATTTGGGGTGGCGGTCAAAATTCCGGAGGTGTGGTAGGTTGGTTTTGGTCTATTGCTTGCAGGTGGAGGGTGTATGTTTCCTGTATTTCAGATTCCTGCTGGGGTTCCTGGGGCATGATGTCTGGTTCTGTATGGGGTTTAAGGGGACAACATTTGAGGAACTGTTTGACTTCTGTTTTTTTTATTCTTTACCTAAACTTGCATGACTTTATCAGCAACCATTTATCTTAAAAAAAAGAGGGTGTGCACCAATACTCATATTGACAAACAAAAAGGCAAATGATGTTGGATATTATGGCCCCAAAAATGTAAACTAAATATTCCGTACACATGTTTGACTAAGATCACACTTACTTGCCAAACACACATACCTACAAAGTTACAAAACTCAACAAATGAAAGTTCACATCCGCCATATCGTACTTGCATTGAAAGTCAACTCAGTAAATGACAATATGAATACACTCACCATTGTGAAAGGCTGTGATCCTTGCTCAAACAAGAATGTTGTTTATTGACTTAAATTATTAATACACAATACTACTGTATAGGTGGGTACACACTAACAGATATATCTGCAGATCAATTGATCTGCAGATATATCTATGGACGGATCGAGCAGTGTGTTCAGCATACACACTGCTTGATCCGTCGGGGACTGACGTCATGAACTGGGCGGGCGTGTACACACGCCCGCCCAGTTCAGCTGTCAATCACCGCCGGCCGCCGCAGCATGTGTACGGGCGGTCGGCCGACCGCCCCGTACACACACAGCGACGCGCCAATATATCGGTAGATATATTGGTCGTCGGCTGTGCTGCGCGGCCGACGCGATACGTCTGTGAACGTCGGAGTTCACAGACGTATCGGCCATACACACTGGCCGACGGCCCCGCAATATATCGGCCACTCAGGAGAACGGCCGATATATCGACCAGTGTGTACGGACCTTAAGGCGCAAGAGAACACTCAAAATTTGTTACATTTGTAAAGTGGAGATTGGAACCACTTAATTTTGCAATCCATGTGCTTGCTACTGTGGCCCCCTACTAGGATTAGTGTGTTATTTTTTTTTTGGGGGGGGGGTCTTTTGTGTGCATAAACAGTGTGTAAGTATGTTAATTTTGGTTTTTTTTTGTGTTTACTCACCAGACAGCTGAGAGGATTGTGGTTCCGGTGATTGAGGACTCTCCAAAATGTATTCTGGTGGCTGAGGCAACACAGCCGAGATACGACGTTGGGGTGGGGTTAATGCTGGTGTTGGGGCCACATCAGGACGGCGTCTCTTTCTAGGCCTCTTCTTGTGGCTGTCAGACCCCTGTGAAGGACGTCTTTGTGGAGTGTGATGCAATGTCGAAGTTCCTATGGGATCAAACAAACATTAGATTGGTTTTTTTTTTTGGTGTATCTAGATTCTGTGCTTACAATTTTTGCTTACCTGTATCGCCAGCATCCACAGCTCTTGCCAGTGTGGCTTGTGCCCTGGAAGTGGTGGCTTGCTTTCGTACTGTAAAAATGTGAAGTTTGTGTTTGTTACCATTATTTTCATTGTTCAATTTTGAAAACAGTATCATTTTGTGATGTTGACATCTGAATACCATTATGAATAAACTTTTAAACAATAACAGAAAAAATTCTGGGTTGCTTCATTGTGTCTAGTCTAATGAAACCATTTCCAAAGAAAAAACCATAGTCCAAGGTGTTTCGTTTGCAAGGGTACAAATGAAATTTATGTTCTAAAAATAAATAACAAGACTTTTCAAAAGAATATCCAAAAAAAGAAGTGTGAAAATTGGTTCTAAAAGGTAAATACACTACTTAGACAGCTACAATAACAACATATTGGCCACAAAGAGCGTTAAACAACCACATACCTTATCCAAAAAAAACATACAAAAATTTTCAAAAATCGTGCCAACACGTGACTCACAAGTAACTAATGTACCTTTAGAAATTAATCCATATAGGGCAGAATTTCCATCATGTAAATTGTAACAGTTAAATAATAAATATAGAAAAAGTACAAGAAAACAAAAACACCTCACTATACAAAGACAAGATCCTAAAAAAAAAATAATTAGCTAAGCAATTTACAACATTTTACACAATTTTACATAAAATACCAAACAAAAAAACTAATAAGGCACAAACACATATGCAAACTCAAAATACAATTATGGAAAAATACTCACCATCCTGCCTAGGACGATCCGAGTCCCGGACATTAGTCGCACCCACAACTTCATGCGGAATAAGGGTCCACACAGGCTCCTCCCACTCCCGATATGACGCTATAAAGGGATGGACACCCCCTGTTTGCCTGGCTGACTTAGCCTCCTTTGCCATCTTTGCCTTGATACGGCGCTTGATGTCGTAGAATCTCTTCCGACACGTGTCCTCGGTCCTCTTCACCACACCCTCACTGTTAACTGCTGCTACTACATTCCCCCACAGAACACTTTTCCTGTGTGAAGGAACCTTGGCCGCATCATGCCCAAACAGCTGGCGATGATGGCGCATCAACTCATGCACCAAAGGAAAATTTTCCGAATAGCTAAATTTTACATTGCGGCCCGTCTTGGTAGTGGTGCGTGGCTGCGGAGCAACAGCACCATCACTGTCACTCTCACTTAAGGCCACAGCAGCAACCTCACCCTCCTCCTCCTCCACCTCACTAACCTCCCCCACCTCACTCACCTCCTCCCCCTCACTCACCTCCTCCACCTTACTCACCTACTCCCTCTCACTCACCTCTGACTGGGACATAATAATGACCAATAACAAATAACACTGAGGGAAAAAAACAATAAACACACTCCTCCACTACCACTACACACCACACACCAACACACACACACACACACACACACACACACACACACACACACACACACACACTCACAAACAATGACAATAGACTGTCAATAAAAAACACAAACACTAAAAATGTAACAAACTTTAAATAAACTACACAAGTATCACAAGACTACTTACACACACAATACAGCACTCAACAATCGCCAAAAACCACCAACAACTTCCAAAAACTTACCAACTCCAACTCACCAACTTCCTCTCACCTCTCCACTAGCTAAACCCACGAGTTGCGGCTGGTTGGGGGCATTTTTATACTAATGAGCACAGACACTCCTCCATCACAAACACAACCAATCACAGACGAGTGACGAAATCGAAAGTCAGTAAATAACGCGGCCGGGAAGGGACAAAAAGTCTGCCGAGAAAAATGTAATTACGAATCCGTAAAAACACACCTAAAATATGACCGCAAAAACACAAATTGGCCGCATTTGCATTGAACAAAATACGAATAACATCGACATCGAAAAATACGAAAACACAAAATACGAAAGCATGGTAAATGAGTCGTAAAAAAAAAAAAGTTGAAAATTCTCACTACCAATGTCAGTCGTGTTTAATCTCCCACCAAATCACGACCATTACGAATCTTAGTAAATATACCCCACAGTGTCCTTAATTGCACAGTAAGTAATATCAAAGACCTGTATGTTCATGTACACAGTATATGTAGCAACCAAACATATAATATTACAGTGCAAGTCATTACCAGACATTATAATGTAAGGTCCGTTATCATAAAAGGTTTGTATTGCGAGGTCAATAATGCAATTGAATATATACCAAAGCACTTTGCATTGTACAAACTGCACCCGTGAGTTACGATTTAAAAGAAACAACAACAAAAAAATACAAAAAAATAAACAATTCTGAAAGCAAATTAAAATTCTCTCTCTCAACTTATAAAGTCTTCCCTTCCCCTTCCCCAGAGCACTCCACCCAGTCTCTGGGCTTGTGACTTATTTTAAACTTGAGCAAGATTGGTGTCTATAGGAGGATCATTGTCTATTAAGCGTAGCAAATACCAAGATGTATTATGTAAGCTATGATAGATTTGTCGTCTCATATCTATGGACAATGTAGTGATATAGCTCTCCCATATTACAAAAAAAATGTCAGATTCTTTGTCTAGACTAACTTTTGATCCAATCCGTCCTAAAGAGATAGAAATGTTTACTTTTAAACAGTGAGACTGTCGGAGGCGGAAATATCCATTCCTGCAATATTGTCTTGTGAGCTGCTGCACTAATTACCAAAAGAA
Organism: Pseudophryne corroboree; assembly: GCF_028390025.1. Taxonomy (NCBI): domain Eukaryota; kingdom Metazoa; phylum Chordata; class Amphibia; order Anura; family Myobatrachidae; genus Pseudophryne; species Pseudophryne corroboree. The sequence continues at coordinate 130,013,264 of NC_086453.1, forward strand.
GATGCTGTCCACCCTTACTGACTCTCATTAAGGATGGGACCATGCCAAAGATTGCCCATTCCGCTGTGAATGGAACGTAATTAAGCAGTGAGGATTCGGCATACTGCTTAACTTGTAGCCAGAATCTCCGTACTAGTGGGCATGACCAAAGGCACTGATAAAGGTCCGCGTTTGGTTCCCCACATCTATAACAGGTGTGAGTGGTAGAACATCCCATAAGGAAACTTCTGTGTGGTGACAGATAGGCTCTATGAAAAATGTTCAAAAACATTTCAGTGTACATAGAAGAGGGCAACATTTTGCATGACTTTACGAGGGCAGTAAGCAAATCTTTAATTTCGTAATTTGGAAATATGCACAACCACTGTGCCATTCCAGCAGTCGAAACTGAATAATCCAAGTCCTCCCTGAAATGTTGATAATAATGAGAGATGGCTTTTTTCAATATAGGAAGTTTAATTAAAAGAGTGTCGGGTTCTCCCAATCTTTTTATGAGAACAGCCACACCACTGATGTGACGTAATGTTTGGCTTGCAGGAAGGCCAGGGGATATCCCACCAAAGATTGTATTTGTCCACAGCCTCAGTAAATGTCAGAGCCCGATGCGCAGTACTATCAACCAAGCAACCCAAATTGTTAACACCACCCACTCCCCATATCGTGAATGGGTACAAGGCCTGGCCATTTTGGAAGTCAGGATTTCCTAGAAATGGAAGTAATAATGACTTATGAGAATTGAGTCCTACTTTATGTCTGACCCAGTGCCACGTCCTTTTAATATTCGATAGTAGGGGATTATCCTGTATATGTGTGGGGACTTCCCGGTCGTGGAGATGTAGAAAGGAAATCAAACTGCCCCTTCCCCTAAGAATTCCTTTTCCAGGGTGGTATTGGCGTAGTTGTCGAGTCCACAGATCCAATCAGAAATATATCTAAACATTGCAGCCTTATTATATTGCTGTATGTCAGGAAAGCCTATCCCTCCATTCTCCCTTGACTGCTGCAGCTTGATCAAACTAAATTTGTGCCATTTACCATGCCAAATAAAGTGTCTGAAAAGTTTGTAAAGATACTGTACATATTTCAGTGTAATAAATAGAAGAAGGGCCTGAATGAGATACATTAATCTCGGAAAGGAAATAATTTTAATTAGGTTTATACATCCTAGGTGTGATAAGGGCAGGTTTTTTCAGCTCTCAAATTCATCTGAGATTTGTTTAATAATAGGTGTGTAGTTAAATGTATACAGATTAGGAAATCTATGAGGTATCTTGACCCCAAGGCAAGTGAAACTATCCTTAGCCTATTTCAGAGGAATGGTGCCAGCTACTTGAGCTGGCCAAGTTGAATTCCCAAGGGGAAGAGCCACAGATTTTTGCAAATTTACTGCAAATACCAACACTTCCTCAAAGCATTTTAATATGTCAAAGATATGGGTCAAAGATTCAGATGGGTTGGATATGTAAAGAAGCACATCATCTGCGAAGATTGTTAATTTAACTACCCTAGACCCCACTGAAATACCCTTGAAAGTTTCATTTGTTTCTAAAATACGTAATAGAGGGTCAAGAGCAAGGTTAAACAGTAAAGGTGATAAGGGACATCCCTAACAGGTGGGCCTATGCATTGCCAGTGGTGCGCTACTACAGCCATTGATCATTGGATTCGTAGAGGGAGACATATACAAAGATCTGATAATGTTTATGAAAAATGTACCAAAGCCTCTTTTGTGAAGTTTTGTAAATAGGCGAGGCCATAGAACTGTATAAAAAGCCTTCACTGTATCAATGCTTAATAGAATGTTGTTACGCGATTGTTATATAGAAGACACTGCTACTGCAGCAATTGCTGTTCGAATCCCACGGACTGAGTGCCGGTTTTGTACAAATCCTAATTGGTGTGAAGTAAGTAAGTCAGGCAAAATGCTTTGTAGCCTGTCAGCCATTATTTTGGCTAGGAGCTTGACGTCGGTATTCAGTAAACTGATTGACCTATAGGAATCTAGCAACATCAAATCTCTCTGAAGCTTAGGGAGTAGGATGGTAGTAGTATTAGTGAAATGGGGAAAGGGGGTGTGATTATCAACCAGACCATTAAACAAATCTACCAGAGCTGGAGCCACCTGATGCTGCAATAGCCTATAATATTCATTTGAAAGCCCATCTGGCCCAGGAGATTTACCCATTTGCAAATGAGATATAGTAGAAAGTACTTCAGTAATAGTGATCGAGTCACTAAGTATTTCTTGCTGAGCTGATGACAACTCAGGTAAAATCATATTTTGAAATAAAGCAGTATTCTTCGATGGATCAAATGGTAGGTCACTGTACAAGTCTGTAAAGTATCTCTCAAACTCATGAACTATATCTTCTGTAGTGGTAATCAATCTGCCATTAAGGGGGTTACGAATGGTAGTGATATAAGGTCGCTTGTATTTTGGTTTTGAGAGGGTGGACAGAAGTTTTCCAGCCTTATTCTCCCACCTATAGAATCTGTGCTTAGTATAGAGGACATCTTCTTGGCCTGTATCGTTAGGTGAATGTCCAGTAATTGCTTAGCTTGTAATTAAGCTTCCTGGGATAAAGGGGTAGGGTTTGCTATATATTCCCGTAGAGCATTAGATGGCGCTAGGGAAAGGGACTTATAAATTGCTGTTGTCTCTTCGCTGACTGGAAATGTAGTAAATATTGTGACCTCTTAATATTGCTTTAGAGGCTTCCCAGAAGACAGTGGGAGTATCCCATGCATCTATATTATCATCTTGAAAGTTCATCCATTGCATCAATAGAAATTCTTTCAATTTCTCTGATTTATATGGGAAGCACCACTGACCAGGACCCCTAGTTCCGCTTGGGATATTAAGAGATAAATTTATAGGTGTATGATCAGAGATCAATATGGTATGTGTGTCAGCGTCCCTCACCTGGGGAATTAAGTGGTCTGCTAGGAAAAAAGCATATATACAGGACCAGGAGCGATGGACAGCTGAACAAAAAATGTGAAAGATCTGTCTGTGACATTAAGCAGTCCCAAATGTCCACAACTTGGAGAGTGGTCGTAAAGGTTTGAAATTACTGCCAAACTGCAGAAGTAGGAGATGGAGGTATAGGCTGTCTATCCAGAGACGGATTCTCTACCGCATTAAAGTCGCATGCTACGAGTAAAGAATAATTAGTACATTGTGCCAATATCCCCACCATTTGTTCAAGGGACTCCTGAGGCACGACATTTGGGGCATAAATGTTAACTAAAGTGTACTTAAATCCCCAGATTTCCACATCCAGGATAAAAAATCTGCCATTCGGGTCTGCCATAGTATTTAAGATAGTATAATGTAAATTTTTATGAAAAAGGATGGCTACTCCCCTGACCTTCCTGCAATAATTGGCCGTTATACAACACCATATCCAGGATGCTCATGGTGCAGCAGTCTCATTCTCTGCCTAATGAGTCTCCTGTAGGAAAACTGTATCTGGTTGAAATCTTTTAAGATGAGTGACTACTCGCTTCCTTTTACAGGAGAATTAAGTCCTCCGACATTCCACAATAGAAATTTTAATTTAGTATTTAAAGTTTCAAAAGAGTGAGTAGCTGCTATTGTAAACATATTTACCCAATTCCGGATCTTTCAAGACATTTTTCAACAATTAAATGGGAATAAAGCGTGCTTGTCCCCGTCCCAGCGAGCAGGGAGCACGCATTTGAAGATATTTGGGCCTTACCAGATGCGGGGGAGAGAGGGAGATAGAAAGAGAGAGAAAACAAAAAAGCATAAAACAAATGTAGCCACACAGTACCTTCTCCACATTTTTCTAAATTTTCCTCCTGCAATACGTATTGCGGTGGGCATCACCCTTATGGTGTGATGCGCACCAAAAAGCAATTAATATTGAATATTGTGTAGTAACAAACAAGTAAATCAACAATTCAAATATGAGGAGCACTGCTCTAAGAATAAACCATGTAAATCTGTGTATAGCCTGGAGCTAGAATCAAAACAGAACCAGGGTCCTGACTCATTAGTATACTCATCTATTAGGGGACCTGTCTGGGTTTACTCCAACCCAAAGTCAAGTTTGGCTGCCTTAGTATCAGTGAAGTACAGGGTCTGGCCATTATCTTCGGCTATTAATTTTGCCGGGTATAGAAGGGCAAATTTCACATTATGGTCATAGGCCATTTGCACACCTCAGAAAACTCCCTTCTTTTTTGTGTGACAGCAGCCGAGAAGTCTTGCAAAATTAGGATTTTATATTCATCAATTTCCAATGTAGGTAGTTTCCTGTAGGCCGCAAGGAGCTTCTCTTTCATACGAAAATCGAAATACTTAGCAATTACTGGTCTGGATCTAACATTTTGGGCATCCCTTTCCGGGCCAATACAATGCACTCTTTCTACGTATGGTAACAAAGTGTCATCTTGAACTTTTAAGACTCTAGGGATGGTAACAGAAATGAGATCAATCAATGACTGACCTGACACTCGTTCAGGCACCCCAATAAACCTAACATTGCTCCTTCTGGTGCGATTTTCAAGATCATCTATCTTAGCCAAAAGGGTTTGAATTGTGTCTGAGTGCGAACTCACATTTTGCTGTAAATCCTGTGAGTGGTCCTCTACATCACTCACGCACTGCTCCACAGCGTTCAATCTGGAAGTGTTAGAGTCTATCTTGGCCAGGGCTGCATCAAAAAATGTTTGAAGAGAATCTAATTTTTAATCTATTTGGTGCATTCAAATGTTTGAGATTGCCTGTGCCATCTCCAAGATGGCTGAGGGACCTTGAGAGGTGGGCCCCGGGGAGGAAGGCCCTTCAGAACCGTTGTCTGCTCTTTCACTAAAGGATGGGGAGGGAGGGGACGATCTCCCTGGGGTTGGTTTTGTCTTACTCATCTTAGTAGCCCGAAGGTGTGGTGCAGACCTGACAGTAGACCTGCAAAGGTACAGTATTTATCCATACCCTGACACAGTAGTAGCCAGACATCCACTCTAGGCGGATAAGTATTAGTCAATGAGTTCTGATAATCTGAAAAATATTATACATATTCTAAACAATTAAATGATATTAATGCAGGAGCAGCGTCCTCAAAGAAATTCAAGCATTGCTACAAAGGACATTTTTAACACATATTGAATTGAAATAGTAGAGCCACTGAAGGCTGTGGAACAATAAAATATATTCGTGGACAATTTGTACACCAAGTATATGTTATAGTGTAACCTAATTATCTAGCCAATTATACAAAACAAGTTGGGAATGTGAAAAGTTGAAAAAGGAACGTGAAAAGAAGACCCTTAGCTTTGATGTAGTAAGAATAACTGTTCGACAACAGTAGTAATGTATTTACTCGTAAAAGAATTAGAAATGATTGGTCTAGATTTCTTGACAGTTAAACACCATAATGTGAATACCCCTCAAAAAGACGATGGAGATGAAGCTATAATAGTAAAAAATAAAATATGTCAGCAAATAAAAATGGCCATAGGGTGGCAGTATAGTGCAACTAGGGAGTATAATGTGTAAAGTAGATATGAATCACTAAGTGATAATAACGTGGAGGATACAAGAAGGTATATCCTGGGGATTAATAAGCTCACTCAACTGGAATGCCCCTTAGATATGAATAGCAATAAATCCTGTTTTTGAAGAGGACTGAAGAATTAGTATCTAAATATCCCTGATAATTATATCAGATAAAGTGAAAGGCACTGAAAAATACAATACAATTTTTTTTTATAGTACTAGGAATAGAATAGTAGTTGTGAGTAACCACAAGGTGGCAGTGTTGAACCACCAATAAACAAAATTGTATAATATGTAGAAGGTATAACTCAGGGGTTATACAGTGACGATTATTGATAAACTGAGAAAACGTATGGTGATGCCAGACAGAAACTTAGAATACGATAAAATCCACAGAAGGGGCAATGGCGTATATTCCCAGTCGCGGTGGACAGTGAAACCGCAGACTGAAGTAGTATCAGTAGGAGTGAGTACAGCTGTACGTACAGAGTCTATAACCTAGTTCACGGACAAGGGGGTGTCCTTCTTACTGTGGTATAATAGTCCAGCTGAATGAGCATATTGAGTGGCTGAGGGAGAAGGGGAAAAAGATAAGGGCAGTTAGAGGTTATGGAAGGGAAGGAGGTATTGGGGGGACTGGGTAATACACAAGGAGGGAGGGAATCAAGCAAGGAAAAGAGAGTGAATGGGTAAAGATATGTTAATGGAAAAGGATGATATACATAGACTTAGTACCGGGGGTTGATAATCCGGAGCATTGAAGAGGTTCACGGCACCCCCACAGTCAGCAAGGCATCACAATTAGGGGGTGGTTCAGAACCACTGCGGGTACTGAGCGCACAGATCCCAGTGAGCTATCCGCACCAAGTTCATCAGTTATGTGAGGAGAGCCACTGCATACCTCCCAACATGACCCTCTCCAGGAGGGACAAAATGCTCTGCTTCTGGACTTTTCTCTTAATTTTTGATTCCTGGCACTTGTTTTGAACAGGTTAATGGATAAGAAAGGTGTTTCAGCACAGGTGAGGTCAATCATAAATTAAGAGGGAAGTACAGAAGCAGAGCATTCTGTCCCTCCTGGAGAAGGTCATGTTGGGAGGTATGCCACTGGTGCGTCTGCTGCCCTGACCACCCTCTTTCTGCGTGCCTGGTCAGCTAAATGATCAGCCGCTCAAAGCCCCAGACTCCACCACAGGAGAGACAGGACCTGAGTGGCGCAATGTGCAGGAGTGCGGGGCCACCGGAGCATAGAACAGCTGCCAGCCAGTGTGCATCCGCAAGAAGCCGCGAGTTCCATCACAGCAGCCCCACACACTGACCTCCGGCGCAGAGTGTCACAGGAAGGAAAGCCAGTGAGTCCCAGAGGAGGCAGGCACTAGCCCCGGCGATCTGCACCACCGTCCGCCGCGAGTCCCATCAGCGGCCAAGTGGAAGAGGACAGGTAAGCGGGAAAAGACGCCAGGCTTCACCGCAGGGCGTCCAGCGTATCGATGTCACGGATGCTCCTCCAGCAGCCATACCGCCATCACCAGCGAGACCTAGTCCGGAGTTTCAGCAGGAAGGGGGTTGCAGAGAGCTTTAGAATCCAGGCAGGGGTATAGGTAGCTGCTGCCGGTAGTTATATTGTAGGCGCTCCACCACGCCAGCTTTCACGCCAAGGGGATGGCGTTCACTCAGGCCTCCACAATCAGAGGCCAGACACCGGGGAAAATGCAAGCCTCAGACAGGGTAATGATATCGGGGGAATCCACCTTATTATGTCCATCCAATGGTGTGCACAAAATCCCCAAAAAGTTACTTAAGGCGGTGGATGAAGGTGGGTTTTAGGTACCACTGTCTGGAGAGGAGATAAAACACGGCCAATCCAGTTGCCCCGCCCACCGGAAGTCTCTTAAAATCTGTGTTTAACCTTTTCCCACTTGTCTAATGAATACACATAATTATGAGATCATCTTAGACAAATTCCTACTGTGTCGGCTATACTAAACACTTCAGTGTTACAGAAGGAGGATAGTCTGAACCCACAGAGGATCAGGTGCCATCGCTCTCTGAGAGTCTGCACCAGCAGCACTCACTCGCCCTCACACTGTGTGCTGCAGTGCTGCTTACTCCACACCAAGAAGAATCCTCGATCATCTGAGCGAGGCCGGAGCGCAAGCCGAACACCGGGCATCTGCCGCCACTGCTCACACACTGGTTCTGAGTCCGCCACCAGCCAGGGATGCAGCGTGTTCACATCAGAGCACCTGACATGCTCAATGCGTTACCCACGCTCACTTCCAACTGCTGCATTTTCTCCTCTTACCTCTGCCAACTCCACCCAGTCACTTCTGCCTCCACGGTCAGAATTTATAATGTATATACCGCAGGTATAGTGCGAGATAATCAGGGGTATATAACACAGGTTTAGAATAGGAGAGCTAACCAGGGGTATATGCCACACTAGTGTAAGAGCTCCTCAGTGGCCGCTGTTAATTAACAGCCAAGTTGCCGGAGGTCCACTACAGGTAGATTAAACCACAAGGCTGAGGGCTGTTCTTTGTGTCAGTCACACCAGGTTAGCCGATGTGTGTTGAGGGTGTTTGGTATTAAGGATATTAGATTGCCGTCATGCTAGGCCTAGACGTCATTGCCTGCTCTTCCCTTTTTTGCATGTCTTGTTTTCATCACCTCTTGTGTTTTGTTAGGGAAGCACGGTAGAGCAGCAGCACAGGTGCAAGTTTGATGACTACATTTATATTTTTCTAGGGGTGCACTCACCTTTGTGACTATTTTGAGAGTTGCATCACCCTTATGGGGGCAGTAACACCTTCCTCATGGGATGGGCACGCAAGTTTAGAACAAAGTTGGATAGTCATTTTTCTTGCTTATTGAGCACCTTGGCAATTTACATCCACAGGGATTGTTTATTAGGGTTAGTTGTGCATGGTATGAGTTTGCTGTTTTTTTGGGCCATCCGTTCTTCAGCACCATACATTTCCTAAACCAACTTAGGGCCTGATTCAGACCTGATCGATCGGCGGCTGATTATCGAATGACTGCGCATGTGTATGCACTGTAATGCGCAGGCGCGAGCCCAAACAGCGACAGAATGATGTGAAAATTTCCATTGCTAGGCGTATGCAAGGTAATTGACAGGAAGAGGACATTTGTGGATGGTAACTGACCGTTTTCTGGGAGTGTCAGGATAAAGACAAGCGTTCCCAAGCGTTTTATGGGAGGGTGTGTGACGTCAGCTCCGGCCTCGATCAGCCTGATTCTATTGCACTGTAGTAGTAAGTCCTGGGCTATGCACAGACTGAATAGACTGGAAAAATAATTCGATGGTGAGTGAGTTGTGAACGGATTTGCAGCTCTCTGCTGTCTGGTGAAGTTTTCGCACGGCGTACGCATGCATTCACACACTTGCACGGGTTTTCACTCTCCCTGTGTGGCGACTATCTGATCGCAGACCTCTGCAAATTTACAGAGGAGTGATCAGGTCTGAATTAGGCCCTTAATTACAAATGAATAGCTGACCTTTTTTTTTAACTTCAAATCACTGTGTCAGAGTCTTTATTTTAGTATTTGTTTTTTTTTTTTTTTTTAAAGTGCATAGATATTTTTACTGTGTGGCTGTCGTGGGGGACACTCTTTAGCTGATAAGAAGTTTATAAGGGCTGGGTACACTGGCGTGCGCAGCACATTTTATTAGGGGGTGCACCATTGGAGGGGTGTGTCTAGCATTGCCTTTTGGGCGTGTCTAGCACCATCTATTGACGGTCAACGCAATATAAAATATCCACCTTTGTAGCAATCCTAATAAAGCAGACACATTGTCAGATATTGTGGTGTGCACAAAACAAACACGCCTGATGGCACTCACTGCAATTACACTGCTCCTCCTCAGCCTGGTCTGGCTCCCCCGCTATTTCCCTTGCAAGCTGCAGCAGCTTACTTACAAGTCAGTCACTCAAGGACACGGACAGTCGCAGACTAGTACTGCTGCTGCTGGAAAAACGAGTGACGAGTCAATGTTGCTGCCGACCGCCTGCCAGTATTGAATTTGTCTTCCTAAGAGGAACGCTGGCTGCATGCTGCTCCTCATCAGTGGCTGGCATTGGCATAGCATAGAAGGAAAGAGGTGGGTGTGCGAGCAGCATGATGTAATCACCTCACATCATGCTGTTTTTGTACATGGAGGTGGAGCGGGGAGTTTGAAAGCCGGTGGCAGTGGCACCCTTGATTAACCCAGGCGTCCGGTCAGTAATGCAGTCCTGACAGGGTGCAGTGTAGAGGGGACAGTAATCAGCCTGCTCGGCGATCGCTGCATCAGGCATGTGAGATCGGGGTGCCATACATTAGGGGGTGCCTGTGCGCACCAGGCACCCCCCCTGCGCACACCTATGGTTGGGTACGAGATCCCGGCTGTCAAAATACCGATGCTGAAATCCCGACCATCAGAATGCCAGCAGGGGGATGAGCGGAATGAAGCCCCTTGCCGGCTCGCTATGCTCGCCTCGCTATGCTCGCCTCGCTATGCTCGCCTCGCTGCTGGATTGGTGGCGCACTTCACTCGCCACAGGTTCTATTCCCACTCCATGGGTATCGTGGACACCCAGGAGTGGGAATAGCTGTGGCGGCGGTGCCGCCATTCTGGCGGTCAGGATTCCAGCGTCGATATTTTGACCGTCGGAATTCCAACTACATCCCATTTATAAAGCTTTGTTACCGCCCCACAGGTATGTCCTATTACTCTCATTATACGAAAATTATACCAGTAGAGAAAAAATTACCTTTCTTAGTAAAAATTGTATTCCAGAAAACAACCAATGCAATTCTAAGATTTTTTTCTAATTTCATTTATGCAATAGTTTCAAATACCTATCTTTCAGTGTGTTTCTGAGGTTTGTACAGAAGGTTTCAAGCAGAAATTTTATTACTAGTATCAGATGCTAAATCAGTACACTGATTAGTGATATCATTATTATTATTATTATTATTATTATTTAGGCAACATCAATTTTGAGTGGAAATATCCTGTGCTACTGTATTACTGCTCATAGCATATATAAAAATAGCACAGGGATGGATGTCACACAATCAACCCTCACACATAGCAGAGAACTGTGCATGTCACTATAGTATAGTTTAAAAGGATTATAAAACTAAAGGCATTGTAAACTTGCGAGCAGGGCCTTCCTACCTCTATGTCTGTCTGTTTTTACTCAGTTTTGTTCTATTACTGTTTTTCCAATTGTAAAGCGCAACGGAATATGCTGCGCTATATAAAAAACTGTTAATAAATAAAGGCAATATGAGGATTTGAAATAATGTACCTTTAGTTTTCCAGCAAGTGATGGTGGATAACTGGACACAGACAAATCGTGAGACAGGAAGTACACAGAGAAACTAAAGATTCAGGCAGAGTTATTTTGCCATTTTTAGATTTTTGTATATAGTAAAGTAATGAAGGCCAGATGGTAATCATTGCATATATAATATATTTGGATAAACCGGTAACTGAAATGGCAATGTGATGATGTACACTTCTTTTTTCTACTGATAATCCTTATGTTTGTGCTATGAGCATGCAAAGCTGAGATATTCTGTATACATGCACTCATGTTTTTGCCCTTTTCATTTGCTTTAGTAGGAAAAAAGTAGCTAAATAAATCATATTAAAATGTGCCATGTGCTGGGAATTGTTGCTTTGCTAAGTATAACATTTCCTTTCCAGGCACATTTTAATTTATGGCATGATATTTCTTTCTAAACTACTTTTGTCATTATTCCCTAAATCAATTTTAGGTTGTCAATTGCATTTGCCATACAACTCCAGACTGTAACAGAGCTGTCTCTTCAATTCCAAACATCTCTTCTAAACCATCAGGTACCATTAATGTGTTGAGGAAAAGTGATCTTCACATCTTTGTCTTCACTGCTTTAGGATGACAACATTTTCAACATATAACTAAAACATTGGATCTACTGCATTAGTCGGTTGCACATTGTGTTTCTCAATGAGTGCCACAGCTAAATTTATGAGTATTTATATGTATATAGTATACCCCATTTGATTTAGTGATGTGAATAAAAGCCTATTGTTTCTATAAAATGTTGTGGTCACACTCTGTCTTGTACCCCATTTTTCCATAAGTAAGCCAATTCTTGTCAGCTAATTCCCCAGGTGCTCATTAATTGATATGTTGTTTATTTGAGGGTCTGTCTCTTTAAGCCAATCAGCTAGCAGACGTCATGAAGAAAGCATAGTTTGTGTATAAAATCTGTGTGATACCTGGTGGCAAATGAGTCAGTGTAGGGACTGGCCAGAAGAAAGTCTTTGATGGTAATTGACCGGCTTGACAAATTATTGTAATGTTTTGGAAACAGCATTTCCTGAATTTAAATGAAATACAATTTGGACTGTAATTAGGTGAGGGCATATAGGATTTTTTCATTTATTGCAATGGTGTGCTCACATACGTCATGCACCAACGACCCGGATGCAGCCACGCATCTGTACGCAGTGGCTGGGTCCAATGGGTCTACGTATGCGCACTGGCTGCAGTGTGCATGTGCAACCCTTCACCATGCGGTCTAATCCTTCCAGAATGCAACCGCAAGCTGATTGACTGGGGCAGCCTAGTAGGGGGGAATCGCTGTGGGTGTGGTCCAGACAACACAGGCGTGTCCGGACCATTTTCGGGGCTGCTGCATGACATCACACGCAGCTGCTCTGTGAAAAAAAAATGGTGCCAGACCGACTGCCAATGCAGCCAGGCAGGGGTTAACCTCAAATGAAATTGCAGATGCATCACAAGGCGGCACTGCACACATGCTGGCACTACACCCAGCATGTGAGTAGATGGACGCAGATCTTGCTTCCTACTAATGGTGGTCCTTAAGTGAAGAGACGTCCAAGACATTAAGTTGTTGCGCCCATAAGCATGAAGAGATAGGAAAAAAAAATAGCTCTAAAAAGGTAGCCCACTGCATACCCCATGACCAATCCACCTAACCACACATCTCTGGATAGGTTCCAAATTCTGTAGCCACAAAATACATAGCAGTGCCCAACAATCCAAGTAGAACAGTCATCTAAATTACATCCGGAAAAGAAATAAGAAAAAAAATAAACATTTATAAAATGGAAGAAAAAGTCAACAAGACCACAACTAGCAAATCTTTACAACCATGATAAAGGTAAAATGAAATTTGCAAAACAAATAAAAAATAAATAACTGCATGTAAGCAGTGACTAATGTGTGCCAGAATGAAGTGGTGGCAAGGGGACAAAATGAAGGAGCCTGACTTGACAGGAGGCAAAACCATAACCTGCCAGGTGGGTTTGAAACTGGAGTTGAGAAAAATGGATTTAAAAAAAAAAAAATCCTCAAGACCTCTATCAAAAATAGCGAATAATAATAATAAATAATACATTTATTTATATTGCGCTCTTTTTCCAATAGGTCTCAAGGCGCTTTACAGACATCAAAAACAATGCACATAATACAGAGGATTTAAGTAATACAGCAATAGATAAGCCATACAGACATAAAAGAAAACCTTAAGCACACAGAAAGCATAATGCATGATTGGTGTAGGCATTTTGGGTAATAACTTCCAAGGGTTGTGTATTCCACCCTCACAAGGTACCAGGTGTGGCAGCCATCTTGGCTGCACAGCATAGGATTACCCAGGGTGGAATAGTCTACACCTAGAAGAGATGACACAAAATGGGGGTGATTTCAGAGTCCTAAAGTTCAAAGTAGGGTTCCAACAAAACCACCATATCATATATTTTTCCTCCCATCCACAAGCATACCAGATGAGGCAGCCATGTTGGGTGCACTTTGAAGGTTACACTGTGGGAGGTGAGCCATACAAGGGCCCAGTGCATATATGGGAAAACAGACACTTGTGTAGTATGATTATTATTATTATTATTATTACATTTTATTTATAAGGCGTCACATGTGTTTCGCAGCGCCGTACAAAGGACAATACAGGGGACAAAACATTGCATTACAGTAAATAAATAACAGAAATAGAGTACAGGTAACAGAGCACCACACATTCTCAAGACATAATACAGCTAAGATGTAAGTATTGAGGGAGTGATCATCGTACTACTAGAGGCTGGTGGCCATAGATGGAGATGAGCCTTTACTAGCAGGATAAAGATGGTCGTTGAGTAGGGGAGAGCTGTGAGTGAAATGTGTTGAGACGAGGGCTTAGATAACAAGAGGAAAGAGGGCCCTGCTCTGAAGAGCTAACAATCTAATGGGGAGGGGCGACAGACAGATGACAAGAGGTACAGGCAAGTGGGAGGTAGCCTGATGGCAGTATGCAAGCAAAGCTGAGATGTTCACGGCATGAGGCAGGGGGGTGGAGGCGCGGCTTCAGCACTGGGTTATGCATCGGGAGGGTATGCTTTGATGAATAGGTGGGTTTTTAGTGCCCGTTTGAAGCTTTGCAAGGTTGGGGAGAGTCTAATGGAGCGGGGGAGTGCGTTCCACTGAAGGGGTGCAGCACGGGCAAAATCCTGAACTCGTGCATGGGAAGCAGTGACCAGGGCGGTGGAGAGGCGACGGTCATTAGTCGACCGTAGGGGGCGGGAGGGAGTATGAAGGGAAAGGAGGTTGGAGATGTAGGGAGCAGTGGAATTAGAGATGGCCTTGTATGTGAGGGTGAGGAGTTTGAAGAGGATTCTGTAGGGGAATGGGAGCCAGTGTAGATTTTGTTGAAGGGGAGTGGCAGATGTGGTGCGGCGGGAGAGGAAGATAAGCCTAGCTGCGGAGTTCAGGACAGATTGGAGGGGAGCAAGATGGGAGCAAGTGAGGCCAGTGAGGAGGACATTGCAGTAGTCAAGTCGTGAGATGACCAGTGAGTGGATGTACCCTGTATGTAGGGCGCAATGGCAGGGTGTGCAATCAGTGGAGGTAAACATTACAGGAAAAGCGCACAGTGGGATGGAAGAGAAAAAAACAACAGGGGGAAAAAAAACAATTACAGGTAACCAGTGGCAGAAGGAAAATTGGGATAACATTACTTTGCAAAGATCATAGTACGGGTGGGTATGAGAATGTGGGGAGCACACTCAGGACCAATGGAGATGTCCCTGCTGAGCCTGGTCCTGGGGCTCTCCCCCCACAGTTCCCTGCTCATCTTGAGGGTTAGGCTTGATGTTCTCAGCCAGAGAGGTAGTAAGCCTGGTCCTGGAGTTTTCATGGTAGAGATGAGGAGAGGCCGCATAATGATCCTGAGTTTTGTGGTTGCAACACAATCCTTCAGTTTTATTGTTGGTTTATTTGCCTTCTGTTTTCCTTTGGTTTAACACGGCTATAACACTGCCATTAATTTTAGCTGCTACTTTATAACTAGCCACTTCATATACTAGGCACTGCAGAGTCCTAAAGGACTGGCGTCCTGACCTATACTGAATAAATAAAACTACAAACACATGTTCACCCTGATTACAACCCCCTCCCCCACACAGCAACCCCCCCACCTTCAGCAAAAGGTGTTAATCAAATCTAACAAATGTAAGGTCAGTAAACCACACTCTATCACTATAAGTTCTTTTGCATAGTACAGTTATAAATCCACTTAGAACAGCTTTCTAAAGTTTCAACCATGCAATGTAAGTTGGCATAGTCTGCAATATCGTTTACCTAGTAATATTTCAGTAAGAGCAGTTGAAATAGTCTGCAATATTGTTTATCTAGTAATATTTCAGTAAAAGCAGTTGGAATAGTCTGCAATATTGTTTACTTAGTAATATTTCAGTAAAAGCAGTTGGAATAGTCTGCGATATTATTTACCTGTTGATGAGAAGGGGAGAGGAGGAGTTAATTTGCAATTGATATCAGTTGAAGATGTAACTAATGACATCCAGGTATAACACTGCCATTGATTTTAGCTGCCACTTTATAACTAGCCACTTCATATACTGGGCACTGGAGCATCCTAAAGGATTGGCATCCTGACCGAGCTAGTGCTCAGGTGAGGATTGAAACACCAGATCAATGCCTTATGTACCTACAATGTGCATTAAAATTCTGTCTATCAAATATATAGATCTCAGCAACTGACTGCCACACCGCGGCAGCCGATGACGCAGCAGCTACACAAAAAGAATGCATCTTGAACACCCCCAGAGGAAGTCCAATGGACAGGATGCAGTTCTTCAAAACCCAACCAAACTAATACCTGGTGACTAGCGATCCATCAAGATAAATCAGCCAGGGCACAAAGCTATAAATATGAACACTGCTACATCAGGGCAATGGTTCAAAGAAATCCAGTGCCCAGGCCATGTTGATCTGTCTTGTAGTGCTGCACCCTGCACAATACCATGTCATTTCTCAATAATACATGCTTGAGCAATAACGGGGCCTGCAACCCCTGGAGGTAGCAACCAGCTTACCAACCTGAAATGCACAATGAAATTCCATGTCAGACGGTAACCGAAACAACAAATCCTCATATGGAGACGGAAAAACCATTAATGGGCCAGCATAGGTCTGTAGAAACAGGAGCTACCCTGGCTCACTCTAAGATTTAGTCAAATCTTTTTTCCTGTTCAAATGCAGAAAGTAAGAAATGCCCACAAGCACCTTCCCAATGGACAAGTTAGACCTACCTGCGGTGGATTAATGACAAACAAAGTCAAGATTCAAGGCACTTTCACTCTTACCTTGATTGGCAGGATGACTAGCAAACCTCAGCCTCTCTTCCCAAACTGTCCGATATGCTTGGAAGACATTGGTGCAAGTGATCTGTGGGCTCCATGTTCGCTGCGTAACCTGCCATACATAAGAAAGGCACAGCTTACAAACCAAATTTTGCATCCAGTAAGGCGCGAAGCCTAACCCAATCAAAGAGCAAAAGGGTGTTCGCAATGCCATTGTCTATACCAGGGACATGTCTCGTTCAAAAAGCAATAATAAACTGAATGAAACGCAAAACAATTTGGGACAAGAGCCGGATGGTGGGAAACCAGATGCACGCTGTTTGTTAACAGCATGCACCACACCCAAGTTATTGCACCAAAAAAAACCAATTTGTTTTCCACATGGACACCCCAAAGCTCCAAGGTGACCAGAATAGGAAAAATCTCCCAAAAAAGCAAGTTCCCTTCAAACCTTCATCTCTCCACTTGTCAGGCCATAAGGCAGCGCAACGATCCCTGTCAAAGAAAGTTCCAAAGCCTGAGGAGTCCACAGCTTCAGTGAACAACTGAAGAACAATGCTGGCCACAGGTAGATAAATCCAAATCCGCACCCCATTAAATTTAGACAGAAACTCATCCCAAATTGGCAAATCCCTCCTTTTTACACTAGAAAGCCTAATAAAGTGACACGCGCCATGAACGCCAGTTGTCACCATCTTTAACTTCCTTCAAAAAATCTTGCCTATAGGTTTGAAAAGTCCCTTATTGAACACAATCAACGCACACAATGCTAACACATCATAGCCCCCAGTCGACTCCACACTAGAACCTACCTTGACAGCAGTGGCCAACTTAGGTGTTTCGGCATTATGATCGTGATCCTGGCGCACATTGTCTGCATGGGACCTACCAGCCCTGACCACATTACGGGCACACACTTTTCTAATTTGCCAATGTACTTCCAGCCTTATGTTGGCCAGAAACAGAGGCACAAGAGTTGCTCACCCTTATCACTACCCCTGAAGCCGCAGAAGAGGGAACCACCATGTCCCAAGTGGCCCCCTTTGAAAATGGTGGCACTGATATCCGTGACCAATCAACCAAAACAAATCCAATAAGCACCTCCACACCAAGAACCAAGTCAGGACAGTGAGCCCTCCATCTACCAGCAGCCATAATGCTGACAGACCCAGTGACCCCTTTAACACCAAGTGACCCTCATGCCGAGAGAGTCCCTTCGCAGGCATTGGCATTCATAGCCAGCCCACTAGGATCATCCCCTACTCTACTCCACAGAGTGAGTCCGTCAGTTTGACCTGCCTTTTTTCTAAATTATTCATCGCAAAGGTTATGCAGGAAACGTCACTGATATCTCCTGCTTACCCTTGTGCTCTGCTCCATGCTGCAGTCCCCATATAAGAAATGGGGATCTTAATTCATCAAACATAAAAAATTAATTATTTTCAAAATATGACTGCCGCATCTCTGAGTCCTGTGTGGGGGTGATACAGATCTGATTGCTGGGCTGCAAACTGCTCTCCTGCATTCAGATAGTCGCTGCTCCACGGGGAGCAAAAATTCACCGTTGCAAGTGTGCAATTCCATGTGTACGCCGAGCTGCAAAAATCCACTTTGTGCAGGCTGCGCAGCCCAGGACTTACTCCTACAGTGCGATGAGAAAAGACTGATCGGGGCCAGAGCTGACACCAGACACCCTCCCTGAAAATGCTTGGGCACATCTGCATTTTTCCAGACACTGCCAATAAACGGTCAGTTACCACCCACAAATGGCTTCTTCCTGACAATCACCTTGCGAATGCCCGTGCTATTGGATTTTTTTGCACCATCCCGTCGCTGACCGGCGATGCCCTTTGTTATTGTCCGGTGCGTGTGCACATTGCAGTGCATACGCATGCGCAGTTAATATCTGAATGCCCACTGTGCGAAAACGCACAGCAGTGATCAGGTCTGAATCACCCCCTGTGTCCCTTCACTTGTGTGCATGTGTGT
Source organism: Pseudophryne corroboree (assembly GCF_028390025.1). Taxonomy (NCBI): domain Eukaryota; kingdom Metazoa; phylum Chordata; class Amphibia; order Anura; family Myobatrachidae; genus Pseudophryne; species Pseudophryne corroboree. The sequence goes on from NC_086453.1 coordinate 130,031,455, forward strand.
ACTTTGTAGAGGCAAGTGCACAAACTCTAAAGGGATGGTATAAAAATAACATAAATATATAGAGTCTGTATATATATATATGGGAAAGTAACATACATAGTAACATAGTATCTAAGGTTAAAAAAAGACAATTTGTCCATCGAGTTCAACCTGTTTGTGGTAAACTATGCAGTATTAATTTTGGACTAATTTTGTCTGATGCTGATGTCAGCCGTTGTGTTATAGTTAGTGATGAGCACCGGAAATTTTTCGGGTTTTGTGTTTTGGTTTTGGGTTCGGTTCCGCGGCCGTGTTTTGGGTACGAACGCGTTTTGGCAAAACCTCACCGAATTTTTTTTGTCGGATTCGGGTGTGTTTTGGATTCGGGTGTTTTTTTCAAAAAACCCTAAAAAACAGCTTAAATCATAGAATTTGGGGGTCATTTTGATCCCAAAGTATTATTAACCTCAATAACCATAATTTCCACTCATTTTCAGTCTATTCTGAACACCTCACACCTCACAATATTATTTTTAGTCCTAAAATTTGCACCAAGGTCGCTGGATGGCTAAGCTAAGCGACCCAAGTGGCCGACACAAACACCTTGCCCATCTAGGAGTGGCACTGCAGTGTCACGCAGGATGGCCCTTCCAAAAAACACTCCCCAAACAGCACATGACGCAAAGAAAAAAAGAGGCGCAATGAGGTAGCTGTGTGAGTAAGCTAAGCGACCCTAGTGGCCGACACAAACACCTTGCCCATCTAGGAGTGGCACTGCAGTGTCACGCAGGATGGCCCTTCCAAAAAACACTCCCCAAACAGCACATGACGCAAAGAAAAAAAGAGGCGCAATGAGGTAGCTGTGTGAGTAAGCTAAGCGACCCTAGTGGCCGACACAAACACCTGGCCCATCTAGGAGTGGCACTGCAGTGTCACGCAGGATGGCCCTTCCAAAAAACACTCCCCAAACAGCAGCACATGATGCAAAGAAGAAAAAAAAGAGGCGCAATGAGGTAGCTGTGTGACTAAGATAAGCGACCCTAGTGGCCGACACAAACACCTGGCCCATCTAGGAGTGGCACTGCAGTGTCACGCAGGATGGCCCTTCCAAAAAACACCCCCCAAACAGCACATGACGCAAAGAAAAAAAGAGGCGCAATGAGGTAGCTGTGTGAGTAAGCTAAGCGACCCTAGTGGCCGACACAAACACCTAGCCCATCTAGGAGTGGCACTGCAGTGTCACGCAGGATGGCCCTTCCAAAAAACACTCCCCAAACAGCACATGACGCAAAGAAAAAAAGAGGCGCAATGAGGTAGCTGTGTGAGTAAGCTAAGCGACCCTAGTGGCCGACACAAACACCTGGCCCATCTAGGAGTGGCACTGCAGTGTCACGCAGGATGGCCCTTCCAAAAAACACCCCCCAAACAGCACATGACGCAAAGAAAAATGAAAGAAAAAAGAGGTGCAAGATGGAATTGTCCTTGGGCCCTCCCACCCACCCTTATGTTGTATAAACAGGACATGCACACTTTAACCAACCCATCATTTCAGTGACAGGGTCTGTCACACGACTGTGACTGAAATGACGGGTTGGTTTGGACCCCCACCAAAAAAGAAGCAATTAATCTCTCCTTGCACAAACTGGCTCTACAGAGGCAAGATGTCCACCTCATCATCATCCTCCGATATATCACCGTGTACATCCCCCTCCTCACAGATTATCAATTCGTCCCCACTGGAATCCACCATCTTAGCTCCCTGTGTACTTTGTGGAGGCAATTGCTGCTGGTCAATGTCTCCATGGAGGAATTGATTATAATTCATTTTAATGAACATCATCTTCTCCACATTTTCTGGATGTAACCTCGTACGCCGATTGCTGACAAGGTGAGCGGCGGCACTAAACACTCTTTCGGAGTACACACTGGAGGGAGGGCAACTTAGGTAGAATAAAGCCAGTTTGTGCAAGGGCCTCCAAATTGCCTCTTTTTCCTGCCAGTATAAGTACGGACTGTCTGACGTGCCTACTTGGATGCGGTCACTCATATAATCCTCCACCATTCTTTCAATGGGGAGAGAATCATATGCAGTGACAGTAGACGACATGTCCGTAATCGTTGTCAGGTCCTTCAGTCCGGACCAGATGTCAGCATCAGCAGTCGCTCCAGACTGCCCTGCATCACCGCCAGCGGGTGGGCTCGGAATTCTGAGCCTTTTCCTCGCACCCCCAGTTGCGGGAGAATGTGAAGGAGGAGATGTTGACAGGTCGCGTTCCGCTTGACTTGACAATTTTGTCACCAGCAGTTCTTTGAACCCCAGCAGACTTGTGTCTGCCAGAAAGAGAGATCCAAGGTAGGTTTTAAATCTAGGATCGAGCACGGTGGCCAAAATGTAGTGCTCTGATTTCAACAGATTGACCACCCGTGAATCCTTGTTAAGCGAATTAAGGGCTCCATCCACAAGTCCCACATGCCTAGCGGAATCGCTCTGTGTTAGCTCCTCCTTCAATGTCTCCAGCTTCTTCTGCAAAAGCCTGATGAGGGGAATGACTTGACTCAGGCTGGCAGTGTCTGAACTGACTTCACGTGTGGCAAGTTCAAAAGGTTGCAGAACCTTGCACAACGTTGAAATCATTCTCCACTGCGCTTGAGACAGGTGCATTCCACCTCCTATATCGTGCTCAGTTGTATAGGCTTGAATGGCCTTTTGCTGCTCCTCCAACCTCTGAAGCATATAGAGGGTTGAATTCCACCTCGTTACCACTTCTTGCTTCAGATGATGGCAGGGCAGGTTCAGGCGTTTTTGGTGGTGCTCCAGTCTTCTGTACGTGGTGCCTGTACGCCGAAAGTGTCCCGCAATTCTTCTGGCCACCGACAGCATCTCTTGCACGCCCCTCTCGTTTTTTAAATAATTCTGCACCACCAAATTCAAGGTATGTGCAAAACATGGGACGTGCTGGAATTTGCCCAGATTTAATGCACACACAATATTGCTGGCGTTGTCCGATGCCACAAATCCACAGGAGAGTACAATTGGGGTAAGCCATTCTGCGATGATCTTCCTCAGTTGCCGTACGAGGTTTTTAGCTGTGTGCGTATTCTGGAAAGCGGTGATACAAAGCGTAGCCTGCCTAGGAAAGAGTTGGCGTTTGCGAGATGCTGCTACTGGTGCCGCCGCTGCTGTTCTTGCGGCGGGAGTCCATACATCTACCCAGTGGGCTGTCACAGTCATATAGTCCTGAGCCTGCCTTGCTCCACTTGTCCACATGTCCGTGGTTAAGTGGACATTGGGTACAACTGCATTTTTTAGGACACTGGTGAGTCTTTTTCTGAGGTCTGTGTACATTTTCGGTATCGCCTGCCTAGAGAAATGGAACCTAGATGGTATTTGGTACCGGGGACACAGTACCTCCAACAAGTCTCTAGTTGGCTCTGCAGTAATGATGGATACCGGAACCACGTTTCTCACCGCCCAGGATGCCAAGGCCTCAGTTATCCACTTTGCAGCAGGATGACTGCTGTGATATTTCATCTTCCTCGCAAAGGACTGTTGGACAGTCAATTGCTTGGTGGAAGTAGTAAAAGTGGTCTTACGAGTACGACTTCCCCTCTGGGATGACCATCGACTCCCAGCAGCAACAACAGCAGCGCCAGCAGCAGTAGGCGTTACACGCAAGGATGCATCGGAGGAATCCCAGGCAGGAGAGGACTCGTCAGAATTGCCAGTGACATGGCCTGCAGGACTATTGGCATTCCTGGGGAAGGAGGAAATTGACACTGAGGGAGTTGGTGGGGTGGTTTGCGTGAGCTTGGTTACAAGAGGAAGGGATTTACTGGTCAGTGGACTGCTTCCGCTGTCGCCCAAAGTTTTTGAACTTGTCACTGACTTATGATGAATGCGCTGCAGGTGACGTATAAGGGAGGATGTTCCGAGGTGGTTAACGTCCTTACCCCTACTTATTACAGCTTGACAAAGGCAACACACGGCTTGACAAATGTTGTCCGCATTTCTGTTGAAATACTTCCACACCGAAGAGCTGATTTTTTTGGTATTTTCACCAGGCATGTCAATGGCCCTATTCCTCCCACGGACAACAGGTGTCTCCCCGGGTGCCTGACTTAAACAAACCACCTCACCATCAGAATCCTCCTGGTCAATTTCCTCCCCAGCGCCAGCAACACCCATATCCTCCTCATCCTGGTGTACTTCAACACTGACATCTTCAATCTGACTATCAGGAACTGGACTGCGGGTGCTCCTTCCAGCACTTGCAAGGGGCGTGCAAATGGTGGAAGGCGCATGCTCTTCACGTCCAGTGTTGGGAAGGTCAGGCATCGCAAACGACACAATTGGACTCTCCTTGTGGATTTGTGATTTCGAAGAACGCACAGTTCTTTGCTGTGCTTTTGCCAGCTTGAGTCTTTTCATATTTCTAGCGAGAGGCTGAGTGCTTCCATCCTCATGTGAAGCTGAACCACTAGCCATGAACATAGGCCAGGGCCTCAGCCGTTCCTTGCCACTCCATGTGGTAAATGGCATATTGGCAAGTTTACGCTTCTCCTCTGACAATTTTATTTTAGATTTTTGAGTCTTTTTTTTACTGATATTTGGTGTTTTGGATTTTACATGCTCTGTACTATGACATTGGGCATCGGCCTTGGCAGACGACGTTGCTGGCATTTCATCGTCTCGGCCATGACTAGTGGCAGCAGCTTCAGCACGAGGTGGAAGTCAATCTTGATCTTTCCCTATTTTTGGAACCTCAACATTTTTGTTCTCCATATTTTAATAGGCACAACTAAAAGGCACCTCAGGTAAACAATGGAGATGGATGGATACTAGTATACTTATGGATGGACGAGCGACTGCCGACACAGAGGTAGCTACAGCCGTGGACTACCGTACTGCGTCTGCTGCTAATATAGACTGGATGATAATGATATAAAAATATTTATATATATCACTACTGCAACCGGACAGGTATATATTATATAATTAATGACGGACCTGCTGGACACTGTCAGCAGAATGCGTTTATAGAATAAAAACACCACACGACGAGTGTTTAACTTTTTCAGGCAGACAATCACAATATACTGGTGGTCAGACAGTGGTCACTGGTCAGTCACACTGGCAGTGGCACTCTGGCAGCAAAAGTGTGCACTGTTAAATAATATGTACTCCTGCTACTGCTCACCAGTCTCCCCCACAATTAAGCTGTGTGAGCACTGAGCACTCAGCACAGTCAGATATACATAGATGATGCAGCACACTGAGGTTGAGCACAGATATGGTATACTGTTAAGGGGGGTACTCACGGAGCGATATTCTAAGCAATCTGACTAGATTGCTTAGAATATCGGCAGGATCGCTCCGTGTGTAGCCCCCTCGGCGATAGCGATGCGCGGCCCCGCACATCGCTATCGCCGCTGCTAGATTGGCCTGCATGCAGGCCAATCTAGCGGGTCGCTCACTTCACCCGCTGGGTGAAGTGAGCGGCCCCCCCGTCTCCCCCCGCACGCTCAGCACAGATCGCGCTGTGCTGAGCGGCAGGAGAGATGTGTGCTGAGCGGTTCGCTCAGCACGCATCTCTCCTTGATCGGCCCGTGAGTACAAAGCTTTACTGTGTCACTGTGTATCATTTTTTTTCAGGCAGAGAACGGATTATATTAAATAATAATATAATAAAACTGCACTGGTGGTCACTGGTCAGTCACTAGTAAACTCTGCACTCTCTGAGTACTCCTAAGCTCCAGTAAATCAAGTGTCTCACTCTCACTCTCTCTCTTCTAATCTAAATGGAGAGGACGCCAGCCACGTCCTCTCCCTATGAATCTCAATGCACGTGTGAAAATGGCGGCGACGCGCGGCTCCTTATATAGAATCCGAGTCTCGCGATAGAATCCGAGCCTCGCGAGAATCCGACAGCGGGATGATGACGTTTGGGCGCGCTCGGGTTAGCCGAGCAAGGCGGGAAGATCCGAGTCTGCCTCGGATCCGTGTAAAAAGGCTGAAGTTCGGGGGGGTTCGGATTCCGAGGAACCGAACCCGCTCATCACTAGTTATAGTCCTCTTTTTTTTTTTTAATAACTATAGTGCGTGACTACGCACCATAACCCTGGATACCCTTATCCATTATGAATTTATCTAACCCATTCTTAAAGGTGTTGACTGAGTCCGCCGTTACTACTTTTTCAGGCAGGGAATTCCAAACATGTATTGTACTTACTGTGAAAAAACCTTTTCTTCGCTTTGTTCGGAATCTCCTCTCCTCTAACCTAAGCGAGTGACGACGTGTCCTCTGTGCTGATCTTACCATAAACAGGTCCCGCGCAAGCTATGTATATTGCCCCTTTATTTATTTGCAAATATTGATCATGTCCCGTCTTAGTCTCCTCTTTTCCAGTGTAAACATGCCTAGCCTTGCAAGCATTTCCTCGTATTCCAGTGTCTTCATGCCCTTAATTAGTTTGGTTGCCCACCTCTGCACCTTTTCTAGCTCCAGCATATCCTTTTTGTAGTATGGTGCCAAAAATTGTACACAGTATTCAAGATGTGGCCTCACTAGTGATTTATATAATGGGAGTATAAAGGCCCATATAGACGGGCCGATGTGAGAGAGATGTGTGCTGAGCGAACCGCTCAGCACACATCTCTCCCGCCGCTCAGCACAGCGCGATCTGTGCCGAGCGTGCAGGGGGAGACGGGGGGCCGCTCACTTCACCCAGCGGGTGAAGTGAGCGACCCGCTAGATTGGCCTGCATGCAGGCCAATCTAGCAGCAGCGATAGCGATGTGCGGAGCCGCGCATCGCTATTGCTGAGGGGGCTACACATGGAGCGATCATGCTGATATTCTAAGCAATCTAGTCAGATTGCTTAGAATATCGCTCCGTGAGTACCCCCCTTAACACTCTCGTCCCTTGCATCAATTCCCCATTTTATGCATGCTAATATCTTATTAGCCTTCTTTGCTGCAATCCTACTTTGGGTACTGCTGTTTAGTTTGCTATCTATGGAAACACAAAGTTTTTTTCTAGTACAGAATCCCCTAATATTACCCCATTTAGTATGTAGGTGTTATTTTTGTTCTTGCTACCACAGTGCATTACCTTACATTTGTCTGTATTGGAACTCATTCTCCATTTTGCTGCCCATGCTTCTAGTTTAACTTGATAAAGCTAGATATTTATCGTATATAAAACCCTTTGTGAGGTCTAAGAACACTGTACGCTATTTACGTATGAAGTACCGTAAGGGTACGCTTGTTGCGTAACAATCGCTTAGCCGTGGTCGAGACGCTCAAGCGTCACGTTCGCTCACGGCCAAGAGATCACAGGCAGGCACGCTATTGGCTGCTGACTAACGTAATGGTTCACTATAGCGTAACGGACGCTGTATCGGGAGCGGGCTGCTCGAGCGATACAGACGCTCACGAGAATACGCTGTTGGTATCGGGCACACTTATCAGTGAGCGACTACCGTAATGCTACGCTATCAGCGTAGCGGACGCTCGAGACCACGAGGAGATCACGAGCGGCGCTGACGCTCACAATGTTAAACCTTTAAATCTAAACCATAAACAGTATATTATGCAGTAAATCCTTAGTGTAGTGATAGTGTGTAGATGCAACCTTGTGTAACCTGATTAACTTAAAAGCTGTTTGAGCGTCACCGACGCTCTGAGAATACTAGACACTATAAGAAATACACAGATACCTGGGCTTAGGGTCCAACGCCTAATATGTATATATTTTGAATGATATACTTGCAAAAGAATTAATACAAATACAAATCATACACTACAATATAACATAGACTACCTAACCAGATAACTACACAGGAAATACAATACAATTACTATTTAAGAGAAAATAAGAGAAAAAGAGGAGGAGAGAGAGAGATTGGCCCACAATAACAAGAAGATCAATATAGTTGCGGAGAAACACTTACGCACAAAGGAAACGATCGCATGCGCCTCTGGACATCCAGCTCCCGATTTTCAGCAATGATAACCGTTGAAGAGTGAGAGCTGGATGTGATCGGCTTGCCTATTTATGCCCCACACACAATGCAATTCAATGGTCCCTACAATCTCATTGTTCATTGGACACAGGAATTCGGCTTCGCATTATAACAAAAGGTCATAGGTTGATTCATACAGGTGGGCTGTGACTGCTTCCAACTGTTCAGGTGGGTGGGACACTGAGTTTCCCGCCGCATGACTAAATAAGAACAAATAATAGTAAATGGACATAAACTTCTTATGTCCATAACTATTCGCACGAGCGATTAATCCGCTCCAAACCAACACCGGAATATTGCTATTTAAATACTCTTCCGATGGGTACCAAACACCACTGTATGACCCCTGTTAGACCCTTCGTACAATACAAAGAGGGATCTCTCTGTTCAGGAACATGCTATGTTAACTAAACTTTCAGAATCTATCAAAGGGACCATGATCTACAAAATACATTATATAGTGAAAATATGTAACGATTGAGTCGCACGCTACGATCACATAAACTCTACCGTAAATACGCATACCGTGCGCCTGCGGGTGCCCGCGACTGTGAGTATGCGCACGTACGGGAGAGCGCACGCATGCGCAGCACGGACCTGTGTGAGGTGCAAATATGGTAGTGTGCATAGAGATATTTTTCTGACTTTGACAGTCCACCCTTTGGCAGTCAATAATAACTGCCACCTTCTAAAACATTTCAAAAGAGAAAAATATATGTCAGGGGTTAATACATTTACATGGTTGGGTAGGGGAGGAGAGGAGAAGGTAGGAAAAGGGTATGACCTAGTGAGATAGCAGAAGCATGTGTGTATGAATCTGTGCTTGGGGGTCATGTATCATCGTGCCGTACGTGTTTTAACTCAAGCTTCGAGGTATTGCGAAGTATACATTTGAATTCCTTCTTATCCCGTGGTACGGGTCTGTGGATGGGCTGTCAAACTTTACCGAGCTCTTTTCGGCTTTGGTTGTAACAAAATGGGGGAGCACATTTTAGTTGATGATACATGAATGGGGGAGATATGTGATTGCTGATACCTGTGCCTGTATTCCCTATCGACTATGTGTGTCATTACCTGAGGGTTGTAGAAATGAAGAAAAGACATAATTACGGTAAATGCGGTGGTATTCTATGTCAGGTAAATGTACATTCGTCGATTGAGGTCTTGTTTGGTGTCTGTTGAATGCAGTCTTCTTTGTGCTTTTGCCCATAAGGTGCGAGCAAAAGCTGTCAATGTCCATAGATTTACAAAAGTGTTGGGCTAGCGTAATTTTAAAATTTCTAGGGAAACTGGGGATCCATGGCATAGTTCATCAAAAATCTGTGTATCAGGTTGTCAAAACTTCTTCTTTAATCTCTCTGTTGTCTGTATATCGGCTCATCAAATTCCTCGTCCAAGTGGGTCTTTTTACCTTGGAGGAAACGGAAAAACAGGTGAAAGAAACGGACCGTAGAAATCGCATTTTCATCACATTATTGTTTCTACATTTGGGTCATAAATCAAGTCCATTGGAATTACAGTTTCCTCACTCCTTAAACTCATTACCTTAGTACGACGATTGCACCTCATTAAAGCCTGACCGCATCTAAATATCAAACCAATCGTTATGATAACACCTAAGATACATAGGAGAAACTTCCCAACATCCATTATGACTCCTTGAGCCCAGTCTCCTAAACCAGAGAACCAATTTCGCGGGTTCAACCATGACACCCAACCAGTCAGCTCATTACCTACAGCAGCAAGAGTGAGATTGTGTCTCCTGCGAAATTCCCACTTCAGTTGGAGAATATCGTCCATCTTTTGGTCTATGACCTCGACCGGGTCCTCGGTGCTATTCGTAATATATGTGCAACATTTCACGCCGTATTGTGTTGCCAGTGTGACACAATATCCGCCTGTCACTGCTGTGAGGTAATTAAGAACCATTCTATGCTGTACCAGTTCTGTTTTATAAGCTTGAAGTTCCCTTCCAGTATACCTAAACGTGTCATCATACATTTCAGTGATATTATCTAACAAATTGGCGAGCGCAGATATGTATTTATAATTCAACACTCCTCTAGCGGTGCGAGTGATGTCTAACGCGATTAGAAACTGAATCCCGGTGGATTCATGGATCATGTCAGAGGCCGGATGCTCTGTTCTTTCTATCAGGTGCCGTTTAACTACGTGCTCGTAATGGGTGTGAGTATAAGGAGTTTGGGCAACACGGTGTATGTCTTTCATTTTGTCATGTGATACAGTCATTACTTCAGGCAGTACTTTTCCAATATAACACAATCCTTCAGAGTTTGGGGCAAGCCACTTATACGCCTTTCTCCCGCATATGAAATATGCATCATCGGGGAGAACATATGGGACGGAGTAGGACATAACCATATTACACACCTTCCATGTGAAATCTCCTAACCCTAATTCTTCCATCTGCTTAGTACACGTATCAGGTTGTACGATATGTGCACAGTATCCTGGTGATACCTCTCCAACTCTCGTAATCCTATTTCCTAAGGTATACCTATACCGGAAAGATTTTCCTCTACTGGCTATGTGGCGTATAAGCTCTGTATCTGTAGGCATTCTATCTGCTCTATGCGAAAAGGTCATGGTTTGATTACTCCATGACACTTCCCAATTTCCCGGCTTTCGGGGATTGGAGATGTTAAAACATAATAGGGACCTATCCACATGGTATTGGTGGAACTTCAAACTAGGAGGGCTGGAGATATTAAACCTCCTGTCCACCGGTCTCCCACCACTTAACTCAAGTACCTCCCCTAACGTTAAAGGAAATGGTACTAGTCCTGATTTGCTATGACCTTGAGGTACTTGAGAGCATACCCAACAATCTGTTTTATTTAACACACTACCCACTAAGGAGTGATAGTCACTCAATGGATGCCGGTCCATATGGATATTAAAACTGGATTGGCATTTCTTTATGCACCCATCCTCAATGACATTGTTACAGAGCCGACAGATACAGTTTTCTTCAGCTAACAATCCTTCACAATTCCTTCTATGGTCAATGCTATCGGATCGTTTTCTGATACTCGCCTTTGCTTGTTGATTATGTTGTTCTTGGAAAACTACGCCTCCATCTCTGTCATCAGAACCCATTCCAGAACCTCTCTCGACCTCCATGGTACTCTCGCCGGAACAGACTGCTCTGGTCAACATCATGGTCAACAGGAAAATCCGGATCACAGTCTCTTGGGGCAAGTCCATCTTGTAGGAGGAAACGGAGAAGAATGAGAAGGGGGAAAAAATAATTTGAAGGAGAGGGAATGGGAAGTTGGAGAAAAACAATAAAAGGGAACAGGGGATCGACAACTGCTTTTGGTCTTGTGATTTTCAATGCTCAGGTGCCGCCTTAATCCTCCTGGAACAGACACTCCAGTGATACAACCTCTACCGTCTGTTCCTTATCACAGGACCTCTCTGGATCAGCAACCTTTTTACAGTGGGACGAATGAACCCAAGTCTCTCTCTCAGCAACCTTCAATGCTGTAGTGCTAGTCAATAAGACCTGGTATGGTCCTTCCCATCTGTCAATAAGGCAACCTGAGCGTAGAAAATTCCGTATCATTACATAATCCCCAGGTTCAATGTCATGACAATTACTATCTGGTAAATCAGGAATCACTAACTTCAGATTATCATTTTGATTCCTCAACTGTTTACTCATGTTAATCAAGTATTTTACAGTCACTTCATTGTTACACTTCAAATCATCCTGAGGGTTAATCATAACATACGGTTGTCGACCAACAAGATCTCAAAGGGAGACAGATTAAGAGGGGACCTGGGAGTGGTTCTGATGCTGTACAGTACAATGGGTAAAGCTTCTGGCCATGTCAATCCTGTCTCTGCCATCACTTTACTCAGTTTATTTTTAATAGTGCTGTTCACTCTTTCCACTTTCGCACTCGCCTGTGGACGGTATGGAGTGTGCAGCTTGCTATCAATTCCCATCAATTTACACATTCCTTGAAAGACATCACCTGTAAAATGGGTACCCTTATCACTTTCGATAATTCTAGGGATACCATATCTACATACAAATTCCTGCACAATTTTCTTAGCAGTAAACATAGCGGTATTTGTGGCCGCCGGAAATGCTTCGACCCAATTTGAAAAAACATCTATACAAACAAGTACATATTTCAAATTTCGACAAGGGGGTAATTGAATAAAGTCAATCTGTATTACCTGGAAAGGGCCGCCGGCAGGTGGGATATGAGATGGTTCTGTAGGTATTGCCTTTCCGATGTTCTTTCTCAGACAGGTAAGGCATGACATTGCCCTTTTACTCGCATGAGAAGAAAATCCTGGGGCACACCAATATGCTCTTACCAACTTGCACATCCCTTCCTTGCCCAGATGAGTCAGCCCATGAGCTGCCTCAGCTAAGCATGGAAGGTATGCTTTGGGGGCCACTGGTTTACCGTGTCCATCCGTCCAGAGTCCTGAGGACTCCTGACCATATCCCTTTGCCTTCCAGACTGCCTTTTCCTGTGTGGAACACAAATTTTGCATCTCACACAACTTCTGTGTGTTGATGGTATTAAATACCATCAGTTGTGTGGTGTCTGTCTGTCTGGGGGTAGCAGCTGCTAATTTAGCAGCTTCGTCTGCTCGGCTGTTACCAAGTGATACTGGGTCTTGGCTATATGTGTGTGCTTTACATTTGATAACAGCCACTCTGTCGGGTTCCTGTATCGCTGTTAGAAGCCTTTTTATATGAGCTGCATGCGCTACCGGTGTACCAGCTGCCGTCATGAAATTTCTGAGGCGCCATAGGGCTCCGAAATCATGGACTACCCCAAATGCGTATCTAGAGTCGGTGTAGATATTGGCTGATTTGCCCTTAGCCAATTCACATGCTCTGGTTAGGGCGACTAGTTCAGCAACTTGGGCTGAGTGAGGTGGGCCTAGCGGTTCCGCTTCTATGGTGCCTTGGTCATCTACGACTGCGTATCCAGTACACAAGTCTCCCGAGTCTGACTGTCTATGACAACTACCGTCCGTGTAGAACGTAAGTTCTACATCTTCCAGTGGGTTGTCACTGATGTCAGGCCTTGCGGTAAAATTTTGGGTCAAATATTCCATACAATCATGAGTGTCTTCCTTTGTGTTAAATTCTCCTTCCCCACCACTCTCATCCTCCACCCTTTGTGCCTGTCCAGGCACACCTGGGAGATATGTTGCAGGATTTAATGCACTGCATCTCCTTATGGTGATGTTTACGGGGGCCATTAGTGCCAATTCCCATCTTGTAAACCGCGCTGATGAGACGTGTCTGGTTTGTGCAGAATTTAACAAGGCTGACACTGCATGTGGTGTATGAATTGTGAGGTTGTGACCTAGCACGACGTCTTCGCTTTTCGTTACTAGCAATGCTATCGCAGCAACGCTTCGCAAGCATGTGGGGAGGGATCGCGCTACCGTATCTAGCTGAACGCTGTAATATGCTACCGGCCTGCTGGCATCACCGTGCTTTTGGGTTAGTACGCCTGCCGCGCAACCAGCACTTTCTGTTCCGTATAGTTCAAAGGGTTTCCCATAGTCCGGCATACCCAATGCTGGTGCCTGCGTTAGGCACTGTTTAAGTCTCTCAAATGCTGTCTCAGACTCGTCTGTATGCGAAATCCGATCAGGTTTGTTTGAGGAGACCATCTCCTGCAAGGGTAACGCTAGGATGGAAAACCCTGGGATCCAGTTTCGGCAATACCCACACATTCCTAAAAATGTTCTGATCTGTTGCTGGGTTTGTGGCAGAGTCATGTCTCTAATTGCTTGAATTCTATCAGCGGTCAGGTGTCTCAGTCCTTGTGTTAAACAGTGTCCCAAATATTTTACCTTAGTTTGGCATAATTGCAACTTGTCTTTGGAAACCTTGTGTCCTGTGTCTGAAAGATGAAACAGGAGCTGTTTCGTATCCTTCAGGGATGCTTCCAATGAATCAGAACACAGTAGTAGATCATCCACGTACTGTATTAATACTGATCCACTCACTGGTTGGAAAGACTGTAAACAATCATGCAAAGCCTGAGAAAATATACTTGGGCTATCTATGAATCCTTGTGGTAATCGAGTCCATGTGTATTGGACTCCTCTGTATGTAAATGCAAACAAATATTGACTGTCAGGGTGCAGAGGTACCGAAAAGAAAGCGGAGCAGAGGTCAATAACAGTGAATAATTTCGCAGTGGGAGGGATTTGCATTAGGATGACAGCTGGATTTGGCACTACGGGGAACTGACTCTCAACTATTTTGTTAATCCCCCTTAGATCCTGCACTAGCCGGTAACCCCTCCCCCCACTCTTTTTAACAGGGAAGATGGGACTATTGGCAGTGCTGGACGTTCTTACCAGAATGCCCTGTTGTAGCAAGCGCTCTATTACGGGATACACTCCTAACTCCACCTCTGGCTTCAGAGGGTACTGTGGGATTTTTGGAGCTATCCTACCATCTTTTACTTGTACAACTACCGGAGCTACGTTTGCCATTAATCCAGTGTCCTGTCCATCTTTAGTCCAAAGTGACTCTGGTATCTGAGATGTCATTTCTTCTACTTGGGAGGGAGTCCTATTTGTCATAATGGTATGTGACATTAATTTTGACGGGGAGTCTAACATGTCTCGCACTTCCTGAGCGTGATTCTCAGGTATGTCCAAGAATACACCTTCAGGAGTACAATAAATGACGCACCCCATTTTACACAGTAAGTCTCTTCCCAGGAGATTAGTCGGTGCCGATGCAGCCAGCAAAAAGGAATGCTTGGTATGTAAAGGCCCTACTGTAATCTCGGCTGGTTTGCTAACAGGGTAGTGCTGGACTACTCCCGTTACCCCTATGGCTGGAATTGTCTTACCAGTGGTTCTCATGCCCACTGTCGAATTTATCACTGATTTGGCCGCCCCTGTGTCTACAAGAAAGTTTAATGATTTACCAGCTACATTGATTGCAATTTCTGGTTCACTTCCAAGACTTGCAATCAATTTTACTGGCTGCAGATTACAGGTATGGCCACACCCCTATTGGGTATGGTGACCTCCCTGAATCCCGCTGGCAGCAACTACTTGTGATGGAGTTAATTGGGAGCTACCAGAGGCTTGCCAGTCTCTGTTCGGGGGGTATCTTTTTGTTTCCCCTGTATGTGGCTCATAACTCCGTTTCTGCGGACCTTGCTCCCAATGTCGTGTGTCGTGTCGTTGTCTAGGGGGTTGGTATGAGTTTCGTGAATTCTTCATTCTACAATCTCGTGCCATGTGTCCCTGTTTATGACAAGAATAACAAGTAACCACACTTGACTTACCCACAGGGTTTGGTGATATAAACAAAGGCTGCCTTGTGGTCAGGGCCTGTATACTTACTGACATTAATTTATCACCTTGTTGTTCCCTGTGTCTGGTGATGTTCCTATCGTGATCAATAGCAGCCTCTCTCAAAGTAGCCACAGACAGACCTCGCCAACATGGTTGTGTGGTCTGTACCCTAGTCTTCAATGACTCTTTTAAACCATCCATCAGTACCGATACTGCTACTTCTCGATGGTTTATGTTTGTTTTAATGTCCTCTATGCCTGTGTATTTTGCCATTTCTGATAATGCTCTGTGAAAATACTCTGCAGCTGTTTCTGACTCCTTCTGTTTAATGGAGAATATTTTGTTCCATTTAACTACGGCTGGGAAATACTCTTTTAACTGTAAGCTTATTCTTTTTACATTGTCTTTGTTGTACACATCTGTAAGAGGTACATCCTGATCTAATCCACAGTCAGCTAAAAATTGAGCTGCGTCGACATTGGAGGGTAAACATGCTCTCAGCAATATCTGCCAGTCTTTGTTGTTGGGCTCTAACGTGTTACCTAGGTCTCTGATGTATTTTTGGCTGGCAACTAAGTCTTTTCTAGGGTCAGGGAATTCCGACACTATGGTCCTTAATTCCATTCGGGAAAATGGGCTGTACATGGCAATGTTCCTAACAGGAGTGACTCCTGAAGTGTCTGTTTTCCCATTTGGAACTACTATTACCTTAACAGGATTAACTCTAACAACCTCATCCTGTGTAGATTCTACAGGCTGTGGTGAAATAGTTTCAGCATAGTGTATGGTGCCGTACTTACCCGTTGATACGACCTCACCTATCCCTCCGCTAGGGGCTTTCGTTACTAATCTCGGGGGTTGAGCTGTGCCTATAGTGGTCTCTGCTATGGTGGCTGCTAGAGAGAGCGCTGAAATTGTTGCCGATTCGTCCTCTTGATCACACTCCTGAGGAAAGTTCAAAACAGGGTACAACTTGCACGGGTTAATACTTGCATTGGTTAATTGGTTAACATTATCTTTAACATTTACACAGTTGCTAAGTGTTTGTTTGTTACACCTTAATGCGTCATTCTCCGCAACCAATTTTTCTCCCGATATATATGGTGGCGGTGGGGCCGTGGCTATCAGTTTTCTGATCGAGCCAGATCCCGCCGCCTGAGCCAATCCTCTCTGTATGTCACCCTCCTGTTGCCACAACTGTAAATAATCATAATGTTTGATTCGTCTCTTGGCTGATTTAATGAGACATATCCTTCTCCTTAGATTTAGTAACACTTCTGGGCTAAAGCTACCTATTCTTGGGAATTTCTCCCCGTCATGTACAGTCATTCTTTCCCATTCATCACATAAAACCTCTGTGTGTGAACCGTATTTTTCACACATTACATACCTGGCCGACCCTATTGGTCGGTTTACTAAATCAACCCGAACCGAGGTTGATCGCCCCCTACCTGAACAACTGGCCCTCATAACTTGCAGGTGTTGCTTTTCTTCAGCGAACCCTTACAAAAACCAAGATGTCCGGGGCAGGCTGGCGGTGAAGTTTACCGAGTACTCCACTCACTTCTCGCCCACGTTGGCCAGTAACACAATCACTGTATCCAGAGCTGTTGTACCCAACCTAGAGCCCCTGTGAACCTTTATTTACTGGGGCGCGTTCCCCAGCAAGTATCGGTTGTTGGATAGTTCCTGAGTGACCAGCGAACTTCCCTTAAAATAAAAAAAATTACACAAATCACGTTAAAATGTACAAATAGCGTTTATGACCTTCGTACACAAATAGTACCGGTCAGGTTTACTAATGCACACAATTACGTGCGGTACAATCGTTCAGCACATAAGCAACTAATCTTATGTGTGGAGCGACCAGTGGAATCGAAAATTTCGGCTGCGAATTCCTTCAGCCAGAGCTTAATGGCCTATATGGGTTCCGCACCAACCCTTCTTGGTGTTGTGCTACTTGTCTCTATAGCGGACTTCCTTGTCTGCTGTACCTGGACCTCCTGGTCTGTTATGCGACCTCCTGGTCTGTTACAGTATGACCTCCTGGTCTGCTACACTCTAATGCTCAAATTTTTTATGTTTAACCAGAGATGCCTCCCTAGCCACCATGCACGTCACTTACATGTATGTACCTTCACGAGAACTCGATACTTTTCTTGTGGTTCAACCTCAAAATTGTATAATTGCAAACACTCACTCACCACATGTACACTTTTGTTTCTATTTCTATTTCTGCGCAGAAATTTTCTTTAAACCAGATGTGTTGTAAATTTGGAGAAGGATCTGTTAATCTAAATTTCGGATATAAAAATAGATTTGCGCTATTTATCGCCTGTTGCGTTACTTACCGCGTTGCGCTATTTATCGCGTTGGAAAAAAAAAATTAACACTTGTGATTTGAGTTACGTGGGCGTACCCGTACGCTCCGTTGCGTAATATACGCTGCGTGCGTCGGCCCTTGGATTGCGTACACAAGTCTCAGTCCTTTGTTAGAGACACGTGTTCGCAAAGCAAAGATCCACCGTAACACAATTTATACGTTTATCAATGTAGATGATCCTTTATCATCTACCCCGCACCACACTGACTTCGCCTTGTCTCTCAGGCACAGCTGTGTGTTTGTCTATACTTTAACTATATTACCTTTACTCTTAAACTATGAAATAGCGGCAAATCTCTCTTAGCACGTTTATCAACTATAAAACTGGCAAACAGGAGAGTGATATACGAAAATACACGAATGAAAAGAAATGCAGACATGCGTGCGTGTGTACGCAAGACAGAAATAAACAGTTTTAAAAAGACACTATCGTTTTGTTCTTACCTCCGGTTCCCGGATTCCTTCAGCACCCTTTACTAAGAGAAGCAGACGCTTATCCCGACAGCACTACGAGGAATATAACCTCCCGCCCTTTGCTGATGGATAATGTCTGCTGTATCTACCTAGTGCAGATATGTGAAGGACGGGCGAGCCGCCAATTGATAAAGCTAGATATTTATCGTATATAAAACCCTTTGTGAGGTCTAAGAACACTGTACGCTATTTATGTATGAAGTACCGTAAGGGTACGCTTGTTGCGTAACAATCGCTTAGCCGTGGTCGAGACGCTCAAGCGTCACGTTCGCTCACGGCCAAGAGATCACAGGCAGGCACGCTATTGGCTGCTGACTAACGTAATGGTTCACTATAGCGTAACGGACGCTGTATCGGGAGCGGGCTGCTCGAGCGATACAGACGCTCACGAGAATACGCTGTTGGTATCGGGCACACTTATCAGTGAGCGACTACCGTAATGCTACGCTATCAGCGTAGCGGACGCTCGAGACCACGAGGAGATCACGAGTGGCGCTGACGCTCACAATGTTAAACCTTTAAATCTAAACCATAAACAGTATATTATGCAGTAAATCCTTAGTGTAGTGATAGTGTGTAGATGCAACCTTGTGTAACCTGATTAACTTAAAAGCTGTTTGAGCGTCACCGACGCTCTGAGAATACTAGACACTATAAGAAATACACAGATACCTGGGCTTAGGGTCCAACGCCTAATATGTATATATTTTGAATGATATACTTGCAAAAGAATTAATACAAATACAAATCATACACTACAATATAACATAGACTACCTAACCAGATAACTACACAGGAAATACAATACAATTACTATTTAAGAGAAAATAAGAGAAAAAGAGGAGGAGAGAGAGAGATTGGCCCACAATAACAAGAAGATCAATATAGTTGCGGAGAAACACTTACGCACAAAGGAAACGATCGCATGCGCCTCTGGACATCCAGCTCCCGATTTTCAGCAATGATAACCGTTGAAGAGTGAGAGCTGGATGTGATTGGCTTGCCTATTTATGCCCCACACACAATGCAATTCAATGGTCCCTACAATCTCATTGTTCATTGGACACAGGAATTCGGCTTCGCATTATAACAAAAGGTCATAGGTTGATTCATACAGGTGGGCTGTGACTGCTTCCAACTGTTCAGGTGGGTGGGACACTGAGTTTCCCGCCACATGACTAAATAAGAACAAATAATAGTAAATGGACATAAACTTCTTATGTCCATAACTATTCGCACGAGCGATTAATCCGCTCCAAACCAACACCGGAATATTGCTATTTAAATACTCTTCCGATGGGTACCAAACACCACTGTATGACCCCTGTTAGACCCTTCGTACAATACAAAGAGGGATCTCTCTGTTCAGGAACATGCTATGTTAACTAAACTTTCAGAATCTATCAAAGGGACCATGATCTACAAAATACATTATATAGTGAAAATATGTAACGATTGAGTCGCACGCTACGATCACATAAACTCTACCGTAAATACGCATACCGTGCGCCTGCGGGTGCCCGCGACTGTGAGTATGCGCACGTACGGGAGAGCGCACGCATGCGCAGCACGGACCTGTGTGAGGTGCAAATATGGTAGTGTGCATAGAGATATTTTTCTGACTTTGACAAACTAAATCATTCTGAAGAGACTCAGCATCCCCCTCCGTGTTTATAACCTTACACAATTTGGTATCATCTGCAAAAATTGACGCCATGCTCTCTAGACCTACTGTTAGGTCGTTAATGAAAATGTTGAACAATAGTGGTCTAAGTACAGACCCTTGTTGCACACCACTTAGCACTTCAGTCCAATTTGAAAATGATCCATTAACCACAATGCGCTGCTCCCTATTATCTAACCAATTTCTAACCCAAGTGCATAATGTGCTCCCTAGCCCTATTTCTTGTAGCTTATAGATAAGTCGCATGTGTGGTACTGTGTCGAAAGCTTTGGCAAAGTCTAAAAAGATTACATCCACCTCCTTACCCTGATCAAGGTTCACACTAACTGTTTCATAAAAGCCAAGTAAGTTGGTTTGACATGATCTGTTCTTTACAAATTCATGTTGGTTCCTATTAATGACCTTATTGGCTTCAAGGAACTCCTGAATACTATCGCTTAGTATACCTTTCAATACTTTCCCCACTATAGATGTAAGACTAACCGGTTTATAATTACCCGGTTCAGTTTCACTTCCCTTTTTGAATATCGGCACTACTTCCGCTATACACCAGTCTTTGGGAACCATACCTGATATAACTGAATATTTGAAGATCAAAACTAGCGGTCTTGCTAGTTCAGAGTGAAGCTCCATGAGAACCCTTGTGTGAATTCCATCGGGACCAGGTAACTTATTAATCTTTAACTTTTTCAATCGGTCACAGACTACCTCTTCACTTAAATAAGCACTTAGCAGTGGGACATTGTCCTCGTTGAGATTGTGTGTTAGTCCCTGCATTTAGTCCTCTCTTGTAAATACTGTTGAAAAAAAATGATTTAGTTTGCTCGCAACTTATATTTTAAATGGCCTATACTCTCCTTATTTAATCTCTTGCTATTGATGTATTTAAAAAAACTTTTTGGGGTTTGCTTTGCTTTCCTTTGGTACTAGTTTTTCAGTTTCTACCTTTAGCCACTCTTATTTCTTTTTTGCATAATTTGTTACAGTCCTTATACTGTAGTGCTGAAATGACTCCGCATTCCCGTCAGATTTTTTTTGAATGCTCGCCTTTTTTTGCCCATTAGCACCTTTATCTTTTTGTTAAACCACATTGGGTTGTGATTTTTGGTGGCAGTTCAGAGTTAATCGCAGCAGCAAATTTGTTAGTGGTTGGGCAAAACCATGTGAACTGCAGGTGTGGCAGATATAACATTTGCAGAGAGAGTTAGATTTGGGTGGCTTATTTTGTTTCTGTGCAGGGTAAATACTGGCTGCTTTATTTTTACACTGCAATTTAGATTTCAGTTTGAACACACCACACCCAAATCTAACTCTCTCTGCACATGTTATATCTGCCCCCCTGCAGTACACATGGTTTTGCCCAACTGCTAACAAATTTGCTGCTGCGATCAACTCTGAATTAGGCCCTTTATTCCTTTTTTTGCTACTCGTGGGAATAAATTTGAGAGTATTTTTTAACTTGCAGTGATTTTAATACATTCCATTTCTCTGTAGTATTTTTTTCTGGAAACCAAATTTCCCATTCAATGTCCCTTAAGGCTTCCCTCATCATGTTGGCTTTGCTAAAGTTTAGAGTCCTAGTTGAGCCTATACTGGCTTATGAAAACCGATATTGAATGTGACCATATTGTGGTCGCTGTTTCCCATGGGTTCCCCTACTATCATATTTGATATCAGTTCCCCATTGTTCGTTAATACCAGGTCTAAGATTGCATTGTACCTAGTTGGTCCTTGATTAATTGGACTAAGAAGATATCATTTAGTGTATTGCAGTATCACATGAATCGTTTTTTCCAATTTATCTCTGGATAGTTAAAATCTCCCATCACTACTATGTCTCCTACTCCTGCTGCTCTTTCAATTTGCTTTAGTAACAATTCCTCATCAGACACATTAATACCAGGCGGCCTGTAGCATACCCCAGTACTAACTTTTTTATTCCTTTACCCCCGCATGCAATTTCTACCCATAACGTCTTTACAGTATTTTCAGCCCCTCTTGAATATCTTCCCGTATATCAGATTTTAAAACTGGCTTTACGTAAAGACATACCCCTCCACCCCATTTATTTAATCTGTCTCTCCTGAACAGTGTATAACTATCTAGAGTGACTGTCCAATCATGAGATTCATCCCACCAAGTTTCAGTAATGCCTATAATATCATACTGTTTACTTGCTGCAAGGTTTTCTAGTTCCCTCTTTTTACCTGTAAGGCTTCTAGCGTTTACATACATACAATTAAGATAAGAATTTCCCCTTGTGCTAGGGACATCATACTGTTTATGCAGCAACAATGACATGTAATCGTCATTAGTTAGTGGTTTGATAATACCTTTTTTAAAACCTATGTTAATACCCTTGCCGGCTGCTCTTTCCCTCCCCCCTACTCCTCCCCCGTTTTGGACAGTGCCGCCCTCCCCACTATTCTCACTGCATGACCCGTAATTTCTCGCTAAACCCTCCCCCCAGGCACGTAGTTTAAAAACTCCTCCAGCCTTCTAACCATCCTTCCCCCCCCCCCAGAACTGCTGCCCCCTCCTCATTCAGGTGCAATCCATTGTGACAAAAAAGATGGCACCTGACTGAGAAGTCCGCCCAGTGTTCCCGGAACACAAACCCCTCTTTTCTACACCAATCTCTAAGTAACACATTTAACTCCCTATCCTCCCTCTGCCTCCCTGGGCTAGCGCGTGGCACAGGTAATATTTCAGAGAATATTACCTTAGATGTCCTTGCCTTTAGTTTCTGGCCTAAGTCCCTATAATCCTTCTTAAGGACATCCCACCTACCACTAACTTTGTCGTTGGTGCCAGCGTGCACCAAGACCGCCTGGTCTTTCCCAGCCCTTTCCAACAATCTCTCTACCCGGTCCGCGATGTGCTGTACCCGAGCACCCAGGAGGCAACATACTCTACGGCGATCACGGTCCCGGTAGAAGATTTCCCTATCTGTCTTCCTGATAATAGAATCCCCTACCATCGCAATCTGACTAGGTACCTCACTTTCTTTCATCCCCTCCGTGCCAGAGGGACCGCCCCTCCAGTTGCTGGAGGGAACAGTCTCCTCCGGCTCCGATATTTCCTCACTACCATCCTCCGAATCAACGTCCAATTGGGCGAATTTATTAGGGTGTGGTAGTTCAGAGATGTCGTGCCTCCCCCTCTTTTTCTTCCTTCTAACTGTGACCCAGCTGGCTACCTGTTCGTCCTCGTCTACCAGTGCCCCCCCCCCCTGCAACTCCTCCACCGTTCTATCTAAGCTCTGCTCGAGATTGTGAATAACCCTCAGCCGCGTAACGGTTTGCTCTAGATCAGTTACCTGGGCTTCCAGAGCAACCATTCCCACGCACCTCTCACAGATGTATTCAGACTGGACCGGTTGCACCAGGTGCGCAAACATCTTGCACGACATGCACTGAGTGAGACTCTCAATCACAGCCCCACCCATTTCCTTGACAACCCTAGCTCCCTATTACCTTCTGAGAAAAATAATACAACAATTTACACAATTAAACAATTTAACTATGCAATAAGATATTATACTATGGCCTAGCTGTGAAGAGAAACAGTACTCACAACAGAAAAGAAACAGTTAATTAAATTAAATCAAAGACAAGGACAAGGGGAGAGAGAAAAAGAGAAAACAATCACATACAATATAGTAAGAAGCTAATACTTATTTTATCTTCTGGGGCCCTTCTCCTTTTGCCAATGTCCTTCCCCTTTGCCAATGTCCTTCCCAGTTGTTCAGTCTCACTGCACCTCCGTCTCCTTGCAAATGTGCACCCGGCTTCTGTCTCTGTACTGCAGCAGCAGCACCTGCTTCCAGGACACAGCTCCCTCCTGCCTCAGCATGTCCTTCCAGCCAGCTTCTTTCTGTAGGCTCACTACACCAGGTCCTGGCTCTTGGCTCTTCGCCTCCGCCTTGCAGACACTTACTCCGGCACCCTCACCCCGGCACCCCCGCTTCAGCACCCGAAACCCCCGCTCCGGCACCAACGCTTGCAGCCCCTCTGCAATGCGTACACATATGTTGCGCTAACGTAACTTCCGTTTCCAGTTAGCGGATCACTCCTCCTCTCTGTGTGCAAGGTTCAGTGACTGGGGACAGTGGTATAAGGTAATCTATAATAACAAAATTAAAAAAAACAATAACTAAATACTAGAACAAATAGAAATATAAAAAATACTGACTTATTGGCCTGTTCCTGTCAATTCTTTGATTGAAATCATCCAGCTTATAACCATCTGCAAAAATAGTAAAAAAAATATATATAACTTAGGATAGATATATTAGCATGCAAAATATCATAAATGAAAATAAGTTATCTATAATTAAAAAAAGACTAACTAAATACAAGACTGAATAGTAATAGAATAAACACTGATATTTTCACCTGTTCCTGTCAATTTTGTTACTGAAATCATCCTTTTTATGGTCATACGAATTTTTTTAAAATTAATGTACAGTAGTAACTTAGCATAAATTAAAACATGCAATATACAGGGTGTTTCACTTGATATTGGCCCCAAAGTTTTTCTTATAGCTTTTCAAGTAATGTAACCCTCCCTTTGCAAACTCTGTGCTGTAGAATGATTACTAATTATGTATGACATTAAGTGTGCCTCCATCCAAGCTGTAGTATTGGCTTAAGGCTTGCTTGGGTAAGCCGTCTTCTTTTACTAATTAAATGCAACCACAATAATCCCCTGCGTGTCAATGCTTACATACCCTCAGAGATTTTCATATACCTGTCAGATGAATGATGTAACAGGTAAATTTTAACACTTTAATTTACTGGTGCATATCAATATCATTTTTCATATACCTGTCTTCTTTTCCAGTATCACAAATATAACTTCCAAATGAACGATTTAACAGGTACATTTTTACATTTTAATTTACCAGTGCATATCAATATAATTTTTCATATCAACATCAGAACTTTGGTAGGATAGCAATTCTCAGTGAGACAATTCCCAGACACCAATAACCTCCCTTATACAATATATTTGCATGCAATACAAAAAAAACCCTCATAAAAATAGTTCAAGAAAATATAGAGTGACCCGGGTACTCTTAGTACTCTAAATATAGTAGTGCACTGTTAGCACCCTTAGTCGTTCTTTGCCGGTAGCAATTTAAACGGTCTTAGTAGTATAAAACACAGTATCTTTCCTACTACTATAACACTCCTCAGAGCAATTTTTGGTGCTATAGTCTTTGGACCAAACTTATGTTCTTACTCTATATATTCTCTCGATGACTCCAATGTATATATTGGATAAGTCTGTGTAACACTGTCCCTTTGTGTGTTATACTATGTCACTTTGCAAGTTTATTATTCTACAATGTAAAAGCTGTTATCCTCCACTCTGAAACTTTTTTCCCTATCTCTTTCTGTGACAGTATATTAGTGTTACATTTTCAATGACATAAGTATTGATTTGCAAACTTTTCAATTACCACGTAAGGCTCTTCTCACCACCTGTTAGTGAGCTTGAATTTTTTAGGTGTTCCTAACTGTTTTTGTGAAACTCCATCTCCAGGAGATAGGACCTGATCACGCATTTTCCAGTCATAGCGAACTTTGTTTTTCTCTCCTAATTTTATTAGCAGTGCGTTCTGCCAAATTATATGCTTCCTTTAAGTCTTTCCTTAATTTCTTCACATATTTTATAAGTAAAGTTTAATGGCTTCCGCCAGGAGACGTTCCCATGCATACATCTGTAGGGAGCTTGGCGTCCCTCCCAAACATCAAATAGTATGTTGAGAATCTGGTTGCCTTGTTACGTGTGCAATTCATAAGCGTGCACCAAGCAATTAACATATCTTTTTTAATGCTGCTTGTTCAAAGGGTTTAGGGTCCCTAACATGTTCAATAATGTCCTATTGAACCTTTCAGGTGCAGGTCACCGCAACGTAGGGTGCAGTTCTTGATTTAGTAATCCCACAATTTAGACATAGCTCTCTTATCAACAAAGTCTCTCCCTTGGTCATTATGCAACCTGTTAAGCAGACCATAATGAATAAAAAATTTGTCCCATAAGGTGTTTGCAACCTTAGATGCAACCTTAGATGCTCTCTGGTTCAGGGTCACATAAGCCTGAGCATTTCTTATAAAGTGATCTGTTATAGTTGATATTACATTGGCCCATTGCTTTTAAATGTTATTAAAAGGACAACTTTGGAAGGTAATGTCTTCCATGCAACACAGTTTCCACAGTTCTGGCAATATTCCCTTATTTCCTTTTACATTCTAGGCCAATAGAACCTGTCAGTCACAAGGTTTAGCATTTATTTTTTAATCCCAAATGGCCATGTTTATTGTCTAAAAAATACATTAATAAAACCCAGTGTTTCCTTGGCAGTACTAATTGAAGTCTCCTTCACACATCCTGTAGTCTCACATTGTGGTATAATATCCCCATCCTTAAAACTAGATTCTTCTTCTGCCTCTTTAATAATCTAACTTCTTCAGCTGCCTTAGGTGCAACCTGCTGTTCTATACTAACCAAAATCATATACTTAATACTCAGATCTTGTTGTTGATCTCATTGAAGTTGGCATTGTCTAAACTTCGGAAGGTCCTCCAATTCAACCTGACTGACCCAACAGTATGATAGGGGTAATGCTGCCCACATCACTCCCAGTGCACTGATCTGCCCACTTCCTACAGTTACATCTGCATATAAATTATGGCACATCCCTTTGACTTCTCCAGCCGATACTTCAATCCACTCATCTTCAATATTCACAGTTTGCTGAACTGAAATTCTAGAAAGAGAGTCAGCACCGATGTTACTGACACCAGGACGATATTTCAGTGAAAGGTTGTACAAAGCTAGGGCGGCCAGCCAGCGGTGCCCTGTGGAATCCAATTTAGCAGTTGACTGGACATATGTCAGAGGATTTTTGTCAGTATGA
The DNA here is from genome assembly GCF_028390025.1 of Pseudophryne corroboree. Taxonomy (NCBI): domain Eukaryota; kingdom Metazoa; phylum Chordata; class Amphibia; order Anura; family Myobatrachidae; genus Pseudophryne; species Pseudophryne corroboree. Next base: position 130,058,259 of record NC_086453.1, read on the forward strand.
ATCTCAAAGGTCACTCCATATAAGTAGTCATGAAATCTGTCTACTACACTCCATTTCAAAGCTACAAATTCCAATTTGTGAGTTGAATACTGCCGCTCACTGTCAGTTAATCCTCTGCTAACAATACAGACTAGTTTAATCCATCTTGATGTTTCTGATATAGAACCCCTTCAAGACCCCCTAAAGAGACATTGATGTGTAAAATATACGGCAGTCCTGGATCTACATAAGCCATAACAGGGGCAGTAGTTAATTTATCTTTCAGAGATGTAAAAGCTGTTTCACACTCAGATGTCCATCTTTCTCCAAATGGTTCATTCAGTTTGTATCGGTTTTCTCCCTGCTTTTGTCCTAGACATTTTTTTTTGTTTGAGGTTGGGTACAGGTTTGAGGTTTTTTGCTACAATAGTTAGGGACAAACCAGCGGTAATACCCACAAAATCCTATAAACATTAATTCCTTCAGTTTCGCAGGTCTTGGCCAATTCTTAACTGCCTAAACTTTATTGGGGTCAGTAGCTACCCTCTGTCGAAGTCGAAAATATTATAGCCACATGCATCACATACAAACACCACACAGATGGCCTCCGTGCGGGTGCTTATTCTGCCGTGCGTGCGCATGCTCGCACGTTATATATATTCGCTCACGCGGTCCTGCGTATTAGCGCGTGGTATGAGTAAATACTGTAGCATATGCATTCGCATGGAAAAGCCACAAAGACATATTTCATATTTAATCCACATAGTGCATAATTTACACATAGCCTACATACTCCACACCAGCGAGTTACATTTGCTTTAAAGGTATAACAACAGAGGGATTCAACTTTACAGGCTATGAGGGGACAGAATTAGGTTAGGAGGTGGTGTTTGGTATCCAGTTGTACAGTATTTTAAGGGCAATACTCCAATGGCAGTTTGCAGAAGATAGCACACTCCTGCGCATACATATGCGCAGGAACAGAATATTAATATTACACTGTATTTGCTGTACTCTTGATATTTGGCGGGAACCCAGTGGAGAACATCTGCCAATGCACCTGGACCAGGCATCGCCCACCTATTCAAACCGACCTATGACCCCTCCTGTACTGTAAATGACCAGCCCTTTGACCTATGGGTGAAGAGAATACAGTTTCTATTGTTTCATGATTTGGACTAATGTATAAAAGCCAAGCCTCCTGGCTGGTCAGACACATTCTCTGAAGGTCATCTATCCAGATTGACTGAGGACCGGGACCGGGTGGCGTTGGCGAACAAACGTATGTATCCATTGATTGTAGCCTATTCTCTTATGTGATTGTATTACTGTTGTAACCCCCTTTTGAGTAAATATTTGTTGCTGGTTTGGACCTCAACATTGCATATACAACTGATGTCGCATTCCTTTCCTGTTAGGGGTTTTAAAGTGTATTCCGCCGCACGTGTAGCTACTTTGTGCTTACAGTGTGCCGGTGTGCTTACGCAACGTGTACGTATTTGATAGGGGTTTTACACACACACGCTTAGCGGTCACAGTGGCCTGAACAGTTTTATATTTAAAGGATTGCTTTTCTTCCTGAAAGTTAATCAGACTTAACAATTGGGGGCTCCTCCGGTTCATCACACACTTAAAGACTTGCAGACCATAAACAGACTTTGATCTACTGCAAAGGGTGGAGACACATGTTAAGTAATCTTGTATTGTGTTTGAAACCAGGTGGTGTTGTTAGATCACAGTCTGTTCTGTACAGTTTTAGAGGTGCTGGTGTAACCCAGGGACGAACAGGAAAAAAGCTGTTTAAATCTGTGTGTAATTTTTGGCGCGAAAAGCGTACACAAAGCGTACCAATACTTTGCATGCTTTCTTACATATTGTTGCCATAGGTTAACAGTCATTATAGATCTGTGTGAAATCGGATACATTTGTTTGCTATATATACATTTGAAATAGCGTTAAGGGTGTAATTGTAAAACACGAAATGCAGTTTCCAGCCTAAACGTTTAGGTTTATACTCAAAAGAGGATCACCTTTGGGGGTGACTTCCGGCAGGCGTACGGAACAAGTGTGTGTTGTATTAGTGAGTAATAGTAGTTTTATTGCTCACATTTATCAAGATTGTGTGGTTTATTGAATTGTGAACGCACGGTTTGTACACGTGGTATGGAACGTGAGGACAGCATACAGAAGCATGCACATGGCGCAGGGTCGCGCACATGGTGTAGAGACATGCACGGTTGCGTGTTTATGCAAGGTTGCATAGAGTTGCGTGCGCAAGGTATAACCACACGATAGCTGTTCAATTTAAGGCGGGATAGTATACATTTAATACTATAGCACATAACTATCCGATTTCAAAAGCAGATTATTGTAATATTTTGTTTAAACTGTACTACCTCTGGGGCAAAACCATCAATCAAAGGGAGTGATATTTTTCTGTACAGAAAAACACTGTGTATTTGTGTGAGCTGGAAGTAGGAGTGAACGGTTGTTGAACCCTGGAAATCGGGATCCCGTGGAGACACTGAGTAAGCAGAGGCTTGGTGGCATAAGGTGAGCTACATTATGTTAATACATAAATAGAGAAATACGCAAGTCATGAGAAGACTTGCACAGGAATGTGACATAGAATTGTGAATTGTGAGTATACATTGTGAATTGAAGTTAAGGTTTTGTGTTACGCGGCGGCTGAGGAGCGCAGCTTGTGAATTCGACTCAGTGATCGTAGGGCGGATAGATAACAAGTATCTATATGATGTGCAATTGGACCGCGCGTTTGTGTGTGTGATACATGGTGCAACGTGATACCAGTTTGCTTGCTTTTGCATAAACTGCGTTATCAGTGTCGTGTAAAGCATACGCAAACGTGATTTGTGTATAGTAAAAGGGAAGTTTTCGCTGTTTCTCTCTCAGGAAAATCTTCAACGGTAGATATTCACTGGAAGAGGTGATTGGTCCTACAAACTTCCAGTGAATAGAAACCAGTTAGGGTCCACACTGGGTACGCGGTGTTCACTATTGGAGGGAGTCGTGGTACAGCGGAGAAGGAGCGGGTGGAAAGTGCTCAGAGGACTTTCACCGTCATCTCGATTGTGCATTTGGGGATTGTGTACAAGGCAAAAAGTCCGCGATGCGATCCAATTGCACAAGCGAGAGGCGTTCGGCAGCCAGGGTTCAGGCTGGAGAGCTACGGCCCAGGAGGTTAGCTCGGTTTATTATGTGTGAGAAATATGGTCCACACTCAGAGGCTTTTTGCGATGAATGGGTACGTATGACTGCTGAATATCATTCCCTAGGGTGGGTAGTTTTGAATCAGAGGTACTGCAGAGCATAAGGATTAGAATATGTCTGATCAAATCTAGAAAACAGAGGATCAGACATACGGACTGTTTAAATCTGTGGCAACATGAGGGGGAGGTGCAAAGGGAATTGGCTCGCAGAGCAGGTTCCCGACCTAACGGGAAAGCGATTGGGAGCGCACCACTACCGCCATATGTCGATGGGGAGAAATTGGCTACAACCAATGGTGCATCTGTAAAGGATAGCAAAATAATTAATCAATGTGTTAACCCTAACCCTTTCCAGTTGTATCCCATTCTGAATTTTCCCCAAGGTTGTGAGGAGGATGACAAGCCTAGCACAATATCGGCACTCTCTTTAACAGCTACCATACAGGACACACAGGTGGGCACGGCCCAACCACCAAGAGCAGTAGCGATGCCCCCCAGCGGAAGGGTGAGTGAGGTTGTGTCCACCGGTAAGTACGGCACCATACATTACGCAGAGACAATAGCTCCCCGTATTATAGAGACAAACAAAAATTATGTGGTTGAATTAAATCCAGTCAGGGTGATTGCAGTCCCCAATGGGAGAATTGATAATCAGGGAGTAACTCCCATCAGGAATATTGCAATGCATTGTCCTTGGTCCTGATCAGAACTGAGATCAATGATGTCAGAATTCCCCGATCCCAGAAAAGATCTAGTCGGATGCCAGAAATTTATTAAGGAATTGGGCAATGCCCATGAGCCCACGAACAAAGATTGGCGGACAGTGCTACGAGTGAGTTTACCCTCAAATATTGACATCCCGAAATGTATAACTGATTGTAAACTAGATGTAGAAGTGCCTCTCACTGATGAGTACAAATAGGAGAATGTAAAGCAAATTAGCCTACAATTAGGAGTGTATTTCCCTACTGTTGTTAAGTGGAAAAAAAAATTCTCCATAAGACAGAAGGACAGTGAAATGGCATCCGAGTATTTCCATAGAGCACTGCAGGAAATGGCTAGATACACTGGGATAGAGGATATTAAGGAGAATGCCAACCACAGGGAGGTAGCTGTCTCTGTACTAATAGATGGTTTAAAGGAGGCACTGAGGACGAGGGTGCAAACCTCTCTGCCAAATTGGAGAGGTATCTCGGCAGCTGCGCTAAGAGAGTCCGCCATCAAGCATGATCGCAACATCAGTAAACACAGGGAGTGACAAGGGGATAAGCTGATGATGGTAAGTATACAGGCTCTTACAGGGAAGTCTCATCAGCCTAAACCCCAGATCCCTGATGGTAAGTCACGGTCAACAACGTGTTATCTTTGCAAAGGGAAGGGCATTTTGCAAGGGATTGTAGGAGTAGCAGGACACATAACGTATATAGACCCCCTAGACCTGAATACGAACCACGCTACAAGACACATAGTTGGGATCAGGGACCACATAGAAGGGATTATGAGCCACATAGAGGAGAAACAAGGAGGTACCCACCCAGGAGGGACTGGCAGGCCCCCGAAAACTCACAGTTATCCCCCTCACATATTGCAGCTGCCAATGCCCTGTGGGAGGGTCCCATTACACAATAGAGGTCAGGCCATACCTGTAGTCTGCAGCCAGTGAAATTGATTGCTGGCCTTGATAGTGAACCTGAGGTCATGGTTTATGTAGCTGGTGTACCACTACCTTTTATTGTAGACACAGAGGCGGCCAGATCAGTACTAAATTCCACCACAGGTGTAAAAGCCACGGGTAAAACGATTTCGGCAAAGGGAGTAACGGGAAAGGTGCAGCAATACCCTTTGAGTAGACCTGCAGAGATTACGATAGGGCCATTGCAAACCAAACATTCTTTCCTGTTGGCTGCATCCGCTCCGACTAATCTACTTGGCAGAGATCTGTTGTGTAAAATGCGGCGTGTCATATACTGTACCCCTGAGGATGTGTTCTTAGATATCCCTGAGAGCCATGCACAGGAGGTACAAGATATATTAGACACCCCTCAAAAGCTAATGTTACACTCTACCGTTATAGACACATGTCCATCGCAAGTAGAGGAAATTATCTTGCAAATACCGGGTTCCCTTTGGACCAAAGATGGACAAGATACTGGATTGATGGCGAATGTAGCCCCAGTAGTAGTACAAATAAAAGGTGTCAGGATAGCTCCAAAAATCCCTCAGTACCTCTGAAGCCAGAGGTGGAATTAGTAGTATACACCGTCATAGAACGGCTGCTACAGCAGGGCATCCTAGTCAGGACGTCCAGCACAGCCAATAGTCCCATCTTCCCCATGAAAAAGAGCGGGGGGAGGGGTTACCGGCTAGTGCAGGATCTAAGGGGGATAAACAAGATAGTTGAGAGTCAATCCAGCTGTCATCCTCATGCAGATTCCCTCCACTGCTAAGTTATTTACTGTCATTGATCTCTGTTCTGCTTTCTTTTCTGTCCCTCACCACCCTGACAGCCAATACCTCTTTGCATTCACCTACAGGGGAGTACAGTACACCTGGACTCATCTCGCCCAAGGTTTCATTGACAGCACAAGTATTTTCTCCCAGGCCTTACATGACTGCTTGCAATCTTTTCAACTTGAGAGTGGGTCGGTGCTAATACAATATGTTGATGACTTGTTGTTGTGCTCTGACTCATTTGAGTCGTCCTTGTGTCAAAGTCAGAAAAATACCACGCTGCACATTGCCATATATGCACCTCATGCGTGTGCCCGCTGCACGTGCACAGGCCCTCCCGTGTGTGTGCATATTCGCAGTCGCGTGCACGCTCAGGCGCACGGTATGTGCATATACGGTAGAGTTTGTGCGCGTCTAGCAGGTATCAATGGGTCTAAGATGGCTCTTAGTCCTTAGAGATTCCCCTTTGCATGTTGGGAGGGCTTCACATGTTCTTATGCATAGTTAAGCACAGAAATAGTAATTGAAGATTAATTGTATTCCGAATAAATTACACCTAAGACCAGTCAGTTTCTTTCCCGCAGACGGAGTACAATAGCCTTTAATTACTCTACGCTTTGAGATTCAATGAAGAGGACTGGCACCTTTGTTTACGAATGGGTTTAGGGTTGTCTCCAGAAGAATGATTGCTGAGATGTCATTGTCTCAACTGAAAGTGGACAGTGAGAAGACAAAACAAAACCCAGAGACGGGTTGTTTTGTATTCGCCAAACAATAGCTTCCCACAAGACAGGAATTTGAAATAATAACAAGTGTTAGTCATCACCCAACGTTTTGCATAACCAAGATCACATGGCCAGCTCAGCTCACTGATACAGCTAGCCCACATGCTGTGAAAGACACACACTTCCTGTGGATCACACACCCCCACAGCTGGAACGCAGGTATGATATATCCACTGGAAATCACAGGGCTCACTCACTCAGAACCAACCTAGCATCCAGAAGCATGGCTTGCTCATCACCAGGACTGATCTCCTTACTAAGGCTAAGTATTGTATACACATGGCTTAATGGCATAGAATAGTTAAATATGTGTTTGTGGTAAAGTAGTTGTGAAATGATTGGCATAGAATAGTTAGTTTGGAGATACAAATGGCTTAAGGTTAATGGTGCTTGTGCAGTTATGTGATTGTTGTGTGTTTGTGATGATACTCTATGAAATCTGTAATGAATTGGAACAGTAGACAATCTGTAGCATAGCATCTCTGGTATACATTTATGGATGGTGATTTGTAACAGATTATAGTAGTTTTACATGATGCATCTTGCTGAAGGTTAGAAGTCAAAACATACTTCCTTTTGTTACTGTAGTCATGTGCTTGTAGCAATAGCAGGCTGATACTTGTGGGTACCTGGTGATCTGGTCTTGTGATGGCTCATATGGACAGCATGAGATATGTGGTGCTGATTCTGGAAGGATAGCATAGTCAGCATACCATATGCTCTGGTTATTGAGATACTGTGTTGGCTTGAAATTGTGAAAGGTGATTAGATGGTTTGGAATTGTAAAATCAGCACATATGCATTATATTGAAGCTTAGACATTTTGGAATATAGTGGAGTCTTATGTCTTCTGCTATGTGATTATGGTGTAGCAAAGAATGCCATGTGTTTGGACTTGCAAATCTAAAATGGCTGCTGGCATTCCCTTTTGAACCATATGTTACAGACTTTGGAATCATGGGAGTTTTTCCCAAAATGGAGTCTAGCTTCTGTCCCATGCGGTATTGTAGGGACCATTGTGTTGTTGCTGTGTGTTGTGTATATAGGGACAGCCAGCCTGGGTGAGCTCACTTTTCTCTCCACAAAGGTTCTCAGCATTGACTAACGGCGCAGCGATCATTCCCACATGTGTAAGTTCTCTGCAGACATTTTACCTCCTAATTTGTTGTAAGCCACTCTCCCTCTCCTTCCCCTTAAATGTAATTGTGCCACTATTGTATTTTAACGTGTAGTAATTCTGTTAGGTGTTTATGTTAGTTTGGTAGTGTATAAATTGTATTGTGTATTCTTTTACAATTGAACGTTCATTCTCTCCCTTAAAAGGTGTGTTAGAACCTTAAACCGGTATTTCAGTGTTTATTATATTGCTAAGTGTTCTCAGAGCGTCACAGACGCTCATACAGCTTTTAAACTAACAAGGTTACACTGCGTTGCATTTACACCTTATCACTGCACAAAGGTTTACAGTATAAGTACATTACTTATGGTATAGTTATTGAGGTTTAATTCTGTGAGCGTCAGCGCCGCTTGTGATCTCCTCGTGGTCTCGAGCGTCCGCTACGCTGGTAGCGTATTATTACGGTAGTCGGCAGCCTATAGCGTGCTTGCCTCTACGCATTAAGCCGCGAGCGAACGTGCCGCTCGTGCGTCTCTACCATGGCTAAGCGTTTGCTACGCTAAGTGCGTACCCTTACGGTATATCATACGCCAATTGCGTACTGTGTTCATTAACCTTTTAGAAGTGTTTAATATAGGATATATATTACGCTTTGTCACTTGGCAGACACTAAACAGCTTCTGTTTCATCTCTCCCAGATAGGACACAAGGTTTCAAAGGATTAGTTTCAGTTGTGACGGACTAGAGTTAAATACTTGGGACACTGTTTGATGCAAGGACTTAGACACCTGACCACTGACCGAATACAGGCCATCCGTGACATGACTCTGCCGCAAACTCAGCAACAGATCTGCACTTTCTTCGGAATGTGTGGGTACTGTCGGAACTGGATTCCAGGGTTCTCTATACTGGCACTACCTTTGCAAAAAATGGTCTCCTTGAATAAACCAGAATGGGTCTCTCACACAGATGAGTCTGAACTGGCGTTTGAGAGACTAAAACAGTGCTTGTCACAAGCACCAGCATTGGGTATGCCAGATTACGAGAAGCCCTTTGAATTATATGGTACTGAAAGCGCTGGGTGCGCGGCAGGAGTCTTGACACAGAAACATGGTGATGCCAGCAAACCGGTAGCCTACTACAGTGCACAGTTGGACACTGTAGCACGGTCTCTCCCCACTTGCTTGTGAAGTGTTGCAGCCATAGCTTTGCTGGTAAGTAAAAGCGAGGACATAGTGTTAGGACACGACTTGACCTCCATACACCACATGCAGTTTCAGCCTTGCTAAACTCCGTCAAAACCAGACATGTCTCATCCGCCCGGTTTACAAAGTGGGAACTATCACTGATGGCCCCTGTAAATATCACCATAAAGAGGTGCAGCACACTAAATCCTGCAACTAATTTGCCGAGTGTGCCTGGTCATGCACAAAGGGTGGAGGATGAGAATGATGGTGAAGGAGGATTTAGTGCAGACACTGATACGCATGATTGTATGGTGTACCTGAACCAAACTTTCACTGTGAGACCTGACATCAGTGACAACCCACTGGAAGGAGTAGACTTTACCTTCTACACTGACAGTAGTTGCCACAGACCGATGGAATCTGGAGACCTGTGCACCGGATACGCAGTTGTAGATGATGAAGGTATCATAGAAGCTGAACCCCTTGGTCTACCTCACTCAGCACAAGTTGCTGAACTGGTAGCACTGACCAGAGCATGTAAGTTGGCAAAGGGTAAGTCAGCTAATATATACACGGACTCTAGATACGCCTTTGGAGTGGTGCATGATTTCGGGGCTCTGTGGTGACTCAGAAATTTCATGACGGCAGCTGGCACACCTGTAGCGCATGCGTCACACATCAAGAGGCTTCTGACAGCCATACAGGAACCGGACAAAATGGCTGTTATCAAGTGTAAAGCACACACTTACAACCAAGACCCAATTCACTTGGTAACAGCCGGGCAGACGAAGCTGCAAAATCAGCAGCAAGCGCCATCACACAACTGATGACATTTAACACAGTAAATATGCAACAGTTAATTGAAATGCAAAATTTGTGTTCCCTACAGGAGAGGGCAGTCTGGAAGGTGAAGGGATATGGTCAGGAGTCCTCAGGACTTTGGACAGATGGACACGGTAAGCCAGTGGCCCCCAGGGCATATCTCCCAAGCTTAGCTGAGGTGGCACACCGTCTGACTCATCTGGGTAAGGAAGGTATGTGCAAACTGGTAAGAGCCTACTGGAGTGCACCAGGGTTCTCTTCTCATGCAGGTAAGAAAGCAATGACATGTCTTACTTGCTTGAGGAAGAATATTGGTAAGACAATACCAACGGAGCCATCCCATATCCCTCCTACAGACGGACCTTTTCAGGTAATACAAATCGACTTCATACAGTTACCACCCTGTAGGAATTTGAAGTATGTGTTAGTATGTACCGATGTCTTTTCAAACTGGGTAGAAGCATTCCCTGCTGCCACAAATACTGCTGTGTTCACTGCAAAGAAAATTGTGCAGGAATTTGTGTGCAGATATGGTATCCCTAGAATGATTGAAAGTGATAGGGGTACCCATTTTACAGGTGAAGTCTCTCAGGTCATGTGCAAACTGATGGGTATTAATAGCAAGCTGCATACTCCATACCGGCCACAGGTAAGTGCGAAGGTGGAGAGAATGAACAGCACTATTAAGAACAAGCTGAGCAAAGTAATGGCTGAAACTGGGTTGTTGTGGCCAGAAGCATTGCCACAAGTGTTGTACAGCATCAGAACCATTCCCTGGTCACCACTTAACTTATCACCCTTCGAAGTTCTTTTTGGACGACAACCCCATGTAATGATAGACCCCCAGGATGATTTGAAGTGCAATAACGAAATAACCGTGCAATACTTGGTTAGGATGAGCCAGCAACTGAGAAACCAGCAAAGGAATCTTAAACTGCCGATTCCTGACCTACCAAGCAGTAATTGTCATGACATTGAGCCTGGGGATTATGTGATGATTCTAAATATTTTACGCTCAGGTTGCCTCATAGACAGGTGGGAAGGACTGTATCAAGTTTTGTTGACCAGCATGACAGCACTAAATGTTGCAGAGAGAGAGACTTGGGTCCACTCGTCCCACTGCAAGAAGGTTTCTGACAGGAGAAAACTCGTGACAAAGAGAAAGGTGAAGAGAACCTCGTATCACTAGAGAATTTGTTCCGGGAAAGCTGAGAGGCAGGACTGTTGAACGGCACCTGAGTGCGGAGAACAACAAAATCAAGGACGGTTGTCGTACCCTTTTTCTTTTTTTCACACCCCACACTGCATTTTTCTTTTTGTTTCCCGTCTTATTTTTGCTCCTTAACGAAATGGATCTACATCAAGAGACTGTGTTTCAGCTTTTTCTGGTGACTCTGTTTTTGATCAGGACAATCTGCTTTCGTGAGTGCCCCCGAGACATCAAGCAAGGATCTGGAATGGGTTCTGATGGAGAGTACGGATTCATAGGACCACAGGAGCAGCATATCACTCTAGTAAAGGCTGGTATCAGTAAGAGATCTGGTAGTCATGGAGCTCTGAGGCAATGTGAAGGGCTATTGTCTGATGAATATTGTATATGTAAACATTGCGAAAACATAGTCAAGGATGGGTGCATCCAGAGATGTCAGTCAAACAGTAATATCGGCATGCTGACATCCTTTGAGTGATTACCACTCATTAGTGGGTACGGTCTTAAACCAAACAGAATTCTGGGTGTGCTCACAGGTACTTCAAGGAGAGAGTAAGTCGGGATTAGTGCCATACCCTTTGACGATAGATGAGGTACTCGAATTACGGGGTGGGAGACCGGTGGACAAGAAATTCAATATATCTAGGCTCCCTAGCTTGAAGCTCCATCAGTACCACGTAGATAGGTCACTGTTGTGCTTTAATGTGTCCAATTTCCGGAAACCAGGAAATTGTGTGGTGACATGGAATAACCAGACAATGACCATTTCACACAGAGCTGATAAAATACCTATCGACTACGAACTTGTACACAAGATAGCCACCAGTGGGAAGTACTTTTGGTATAGGTATACACGTGGGATTAAAACCATGTGGGCTGGAAAAGTGTCGCAGGGGTATTGTGCCCACATCATCCAGCCCGATACTTGTACTGAGCAAATGAGAGAACTAGGGACCGGTTTCTTTATCAGGAAGATATGTGATATGGTTTTGTTGCATTTTGTCCCTTATGTTCTTCCAGATGATGCCTATTTCATATGTGGGAGGAAAGCATATAAGTGGCTTACTCCGAGCTGTGAAGAGTTGTGTTATATTTGGAGAGTACTACCAGAGGTCATGACCAGAGCACACGACAAAATGAAAAACATTCACTGCAACACTCAGACTCCTTATACTCATACCCATTATGAACACATCATCAAGAGACACCTCATAGATAGGACAGAGCACGCAGCCTCTGATTTGATCCACGAATCCACCGGCATTCAGTTCCTTCTCGCATTAGATATAACCCGTACTGCCAGAGGAACTATAAATTATAAGTACATCCATGCGCTGGCGAACTTGATAGATAATATCATTGAGATGTATGATGACACCTTCAGGTATACGGGTAGGGAGCTACAAGCCTACAAGAAGGAGTTGGTCTAGCACAGGATGGTCCTTAATTATGTTACGGCTGTGACAGGTGGGTACTGTGTTACTCTGGCAACTCAATATGGTGTGAAGTGCTGTATGTATATTACGAATAGCACTGATGACCCCACAGAGATCATCGATCAAAAGATGGATGAGATCTTGCAGTTAAAGTGGGAGTTCAGAAGGAAACACAACCTAACCTTGATGGCTGTGGGTAATGAACTAACCATTTGGGCCTCATGGTTGAACCCACTCAAATGGTTCTCTGGGTTAGGAGAGTGGGCGCAAAATGTAATTGCAAGTGTAGGAAAATTTCTCCTTTGTATCCTGGGTGTCGTCATAATTATTGGTCTGATATTCAGGTGTGTTCGAATTCTGACGCGGAGCAAGCACGGCACAAATTTGATGAGTCTTAGTAGCGAGGGTGTTGTTACAGCAGCAGATTTAATTTATGACCCATCTGTAGAAACAGTGTTATGATAAGGATTGCAAATTAATTTCATGTCCTGTTTCTTTCACCATTTTTCTCTGTTTCCCCCTCTACCCAGAAACATCTACATGGAAAAGACGTCAACCATACCCAAAATTTATGTGAATGTATTTTTTTTAATGTGTCTTACCCTCATCTTTGCAACCTTCAGTTAATGGCACACATAGTCAATAAATGTTATCCACAAATAGCACACAGATATGTTTTCCCTCCATGTATCATCAGTTAAATGTACTCCCCATTTGTCGGTATAAGAAGCCGGAAAGGTGAGGGCTGAAAGCCCTTGTCCGAAAAGAGCTCGGTATTGTTTGTTTGCCCTTATACAGACCCTTAATATGGGATGAGGAGGATTTAATGTATACTTTGCAATACCTCGAAGCTTACTTAGAACATATACGGCACCATGATACATGCCCCTCAGACATTAATTCATACATACATGCTTTTTCCTATCCCAGTAGGCTATACATTTCCCACCTACAACTCTTCCCCGGTCATCCGAACTTTGTATATAATGTATAGATAATATTTTCAGTATTATTAGTTATGTGTGGCAGTTATTATTGACTGCCAAAGGGTGGACTGTCGAAGTCAAAAATATTATAGCCACACGCATCACGTACAAACACCACACAGATGGCCTCCGTGCATATGCTTGTTCTGCCGTGCGTGCGCATGCTCGCACGTTACGTATATTCGCTCATGCGGTCCTGCGTATTAGCGCGTGGTATGAGTAAATACGGTAGCATACGCATTTGCATGGAAAAGCCACAAAGACATATTTCATATTTAATCCACATAGTACATAATTTACACATAGCCTACATGCACCACACCAGCGAGTTACATTTGCTTTAAAGGTATAACAACAGAGGGATTCAACTTTACAGGATATGAGGGGACAGAATTAGGTTAGGAGGTGGTGTGTGGTATCCAGTTGTACAGTATTTTAAGGGCAATACTCCGATGGCAGTTTGCAGAAGATAGCACGCTCCTGCACATAGATATGCACAGGAACAGAATATTAATATTACACTGTATTTACTGTACTCTTGATATTCGGTGGGAACCCAGTGGAGAACATCTGCCAGTGCACCTGGACCAGGCATCGCCCACCTATTCAAACTGACCAATGACCCCTCCTGTACTGTAAATGACCAGCCCTTTGACCTATGAGCTGGTGTCACTGTTGTGGACGCACCGGACGTGCCAGGTCCACAGAGGGTCGTTTGAATCCCGTCCAGCCACGTAGAGAGATCCTGGAGACAGCGGACGATGTGGCCTTGTGCAGCCTCCTGATGTTCAAGTCGGGCTGCCAGTTCTTGAGTCGGCCTGGCCGCTTGATCCTGGTCTCCGGCTGGATTCATATGGTCAGTGCTTACTGTCACAACTGAGGGTTTTGGCTGACAGGAGAAAGCCTCAGTTGTAGGGGCTGAGAGGAACTTAAACTGGGGAGGTTTAATCAGACCCCTGGACATGTAAGTGTTAAAAGGAAACCCGAAGAAGTGACCATGACAACCAGGTAAAAGTCAAAATAAAAGTTTATTAACAGACTCCGTGTAAACAAACAGCATTCAAGGTAAATAATGGCAATGATAAATAATATGATTCCTGGAGCACTCTGACCATGAAATGGTTACACAGGACACTGGTAGGTAAGAACAGTTGTTACAGTCATTAGATGGAATAACCTTACCAGGCCTGGCTGTAGTAGTGAAGATATCCAAGGAACATGCCAGTAGACGGAATAGATGAAGTTGGTAACTTGAATCAGCTGTTGTAATTGCTGGATGGAACCAGTCAGGTGGTAAAACACGGAGTGGATGCGGAATGGAATCAGCCAGATGATAAAGTCACTGAATGAATGCTGGGTGGAACCAGCCAGGTGATGAAACACGGAGTGAATATAGTAAGATGCTAGGGAGCGTGGAAACAGAGGAATTGAAGGATGATTACCGGTGGTAGTGGATACTGCTGGAAGCAGATGAAATAGCTGGAAGCTGGAAACTGGATCAGCCACGGAGGACTGCAGAGTCTGGCTGCACCGCAGGATGGTAGGCAGGTGCGGGTCTCTTTGGTGGATGCTGGAAACAGGAGCTGGAACCTGGAAACACAACCACAGGAGAGAGACTGGAACAAGGTATGACAAACAAAGCACTGACCCTTTGCTGGCCCAGGCACAGGATACTTATACCTGCAGCAATGCAGGTATTGGCTGGGCAATTATGCAGATTTCCAGGCAGTGGATTGGAGGAACTGAAGCATGTGATTAGATCCAACATGGCTGCGCCCATGTTAGAACTTGGAGGGAAAACTGGCTTGGGAAACCATGTGGAAACATAACTGTAATGGCGGCGCCGGCCACAGAGGACAGGAGACGCCAGACTGACAAATGTATGCTGAGACTCGTGGATGACAACGGAGGCCGCGGCAGGCATGGAACACCACACTGAAAACCTGCACCTATAAAACAGGAGCGGCGGCGGAGGCCGCGGAGAACGGGAGACGCCATGCAGGATTCAAACATGGCGCCGCTGTGACAGCATCTCAGCGTGACAGGAGGAATGTGCAGTATGTGGACACAGATGAGATCCGGCCTTGGAACGCTGAGCGAGCCTCAGGAGACATCTGAAAGGCAGGTAATGGCGTCCAGATACCCGGATCGTGACACGTTGATTTGAAGCTAGAACTTTTATTTATTATAAACTCACATGTAAAGCAGCCATTTCTATTACACCTAAAGAAACCCTTTACAGAGTCTAAAATGGCTGTGTGTTAAATGGTTCTGAATATTTCTAGCTTTTTTTAAAAAATATACGTTAGTTGTTTAAAGCCAGGGATAATATATTATCCAATTGAAGAATATGGTAGTTTTTCTGTATAATTTGTTTAATGTAATGGAAAATACTGTTGAATTTGGAAATAAATCTTATGTTTGCACAGGCACCAATCTCTGTGTTTGTTTTCTCAATGGTTTTGGTACCTAAGAATAGTTGTTCTCTCTCGTTTGAGCAAGTATCTTCCAAAGCTCTATCCAAAATTTTTAACAGGAAACCCTTGTTCCAAAAAAGAGTTTGTGAGATCATTCACTTGTTCTAAAAAAAAAGTCTCATTTTCAGTACAGTTACATTTCATTCTAAGGAACTAGCTTTTAGGAATATTATTCACCCATGGCCAATGATGACAGCTCTGATAAATTAGGAATTTATATACCTCCTTTCTATACGTAGATGTAATTATCTGATTATTTTTGATACATATAGAAATATCAAGGTAGTTAATCTCTGTGTTGTGTGCACAGTGAGTGCATTTTAAACAAAATGTTTGTGTTCAAATAATTCATAAAAGAAGTGATAGAACTAAGGTCCCCCTCCCAAATAATAAAAATTTCATCAATGTACCACCCATATAGCACCAGGTTTGCCCCAAAAAAGGCTATTTCAGATCTTATTTTCCTCAAAATGACCCATATACAAATTAGCAAAACTCGGGGTGAACCTGGTGCCCATGGCGGTATAGTGCACTAGTAAATAATATTCATCATCAAACGTGAAATAATTGTGTTTTAATATGAATCTCACAGCATCCAGGATGAATCAACTTTTATCTGAGGTTAAAATAATATCAGAATTTAAATATTTCTCAAGAGTGAATACACCTTTGTCATATGGAATGTTGTTATACAGTGCCTCCACATCAAAGGTCAGGAAAATAAAGTTTTCCCTCCATTTAATATCATTAATCAAATTTAGAAAGTGGGTGGAATCTTTGATGTGAGATTTCAAATTAATCACATGTGTCTGTAAAAAGAAATCAGCAAACTGTTATAAATTAGAAGTTAGTGACCCAATACCAGAAATATTTGGACGCCCAGGGGGTGAGTGAAGTGTTTTATGAATTTTATGTAAATGATAATAGGCAGGGATCACTGGGTGCTCATTGTAAAGATAAAGATAATCCTTCCTGGATATGATTCCTATTTCCAAGGCATCACTAAGAAGTTTTTTTAGAAAAGATTTATACATTGGCGTGGGGTCCTTAGTCAGAACTGTATACAATTTCTTCAACTGTCTGAAGGCTTCTCATAAGTAATTGTGTGTATCTTTGATTACTGTACCGCCTCCATTATCTGCTCCTTTAATTGTAATAGACTTATCTTTTTTTCAAACTTCTTAAGGCCCTTAGTTCATTAGAGTGAAGATTCCCTGTTCTCGCATTCTCCCGTTTCTGGACTGATTTCTCTGCATCACACAACTTTCTAAATTCCTCTAAAGTTGATGAATAGAAGGCTTCTATGAAGCCACTCTTGTACTGAGTAGGATAAAGCTTAGATTTTTGGGAAAAATTATATTTTATTGTTTTTTCATTCTTAACATCAAATATTTTTATTGGTGAAGATATTCTCTTTGGAATTCCTGTAAAATTTCTATAACTTGATAATCATTCTGATCAAGTGTTATTAACACCCCATATGTATCTTTGTCCTTTAATAATTTGTTTATAAAGTATCTCTGTCTATAGAGATCCTGGGTGAACCGGTTTAACTCGACAAACAAATCAAAAAGCTCTGGTTCAGCTGATGGTGCATAATTTAAACCTTTCGCTATGAGGGCTTTTTTGTTCTCCAACAGTTGTTTAGAGGAGAGGTTGAAGAGACCCCTACATCTTAGGTTTTGTTTTTTTGGAGTGATTTCTTTCTCCCTCCTCTAGTTCCTCTGTATCTGGCATTTTCCCTTTGGGTGTGTTTGTGCTTAAAATACTGTACTTGTTTCTGTTCTTCCAGATGAGATATAGATCTCTCTCTAAAAAATCTTCACCTTGGTTACTTAATGTGGGGTTTTGATCCTGTGTTAGTTTTGGTCTTGCTCCCTTCTTGTTAAAATTATCAACTGTGGGTCTCATGGTTTTTGACTGTTCCTTTTGTGTTTTTAACAGTATATAATTGGGGTTACGATTATCTTGCTCTTTTTACTGTCTCATATAGTAGGTCCTAGTTTTTTTGGGTTGGAATTTTTGTTGTTGTTTATCATCTCTTCTATAATACTGTCTTCTATCAGTTTGGTGAGTTTTATCAAAATTCCCTTTCTTATTTTTATTATAGGATCCCACTTGGTCTCTTTCATAGTCTTAGAAAAATAAATCAAATGATAGCACTGGAGAATTAATGAGATATAAAAAAGAAATATACAAAGGGGTCAGGTATTATACCACTAATATTACATTTATTACAGGTGTATATAATGTACCGTATTATCTGGTGGTGCTACCGGAGAGAGAGCAGCAGTTTAAACAAAAAATACCCGTAAAAAGGGCGGTAAAGAACTCTTAATTGAAGCAACTCTTGAATACCTGACCACAATAGATGGATATTGTAAACGTCACAGTGAAAAACTCTTACTATAAAACTTAACATTTAATGTTTCATACAATAAAAGGGTCCTGGAATTACCAGAACGCTAAGGTAATGTTTAAAAATAAGGCTAAATATATACAAACAAATTAATAAACACACAACACGTATTTAAAATGACACACAGGTACTTCGAGTAGACTGGTCAATAAGGATACAATGATCCCTAATTTCTCAAATTATATTCAACAGAGTAACGACTTTCATTTATAAGAGAAAAGGCATGGCTACTAGGGTAATTTGGGGATTCTGCTGCCCCGCATCTGCCCAAGGCATCGAATTCGGGGTGAGAGATCCTTAATTGCACCAGCCAATGGAAAAGTCAGAAAGGGTTGAATTTAGGGATGGTGCCTTCGTTTCTGCTTTCGGATGATGACAATATAATCAGTGCATCCAATGAGAGAACTACTTGCGCTCCCCTCCTATCCAGCCCAAGAAAAGCACATATGTATAGGAGACAGTGTATCCTGTAGTGAAGCCATACTACAGATTAGAACTGCATAAGTTATTCCACAAATGGATACAGTATCTCTTGTGACAGCAGTTTAAATGTTGAATGTCACTCTAGTGGAAACAAAGTCTCTATATAGAGAAGAGACAGTCTGTCTAACAATAATGCATGCTACTGATTAAACTGAGTAGATCATGTCATAAATGGATACAGTATCAATTGCCACAACGACTCTAAGGTTAGATTCCATTCTGGTGTGAACAATGTCTATGATAGTTACAAGTGTACCATGTGCTGCTGACTTGGGTATTAACCCCTAATGATATTTAGCACACATAAAGACAGTACCATAGAACACACACAGGTCACAATGCACAGAATACCACCATATGTCAGGAAACTCGCCAATAGCAAACACTGTCTCCCCTACAAAAGGGTATTAACTCCAAGCTATACAAATCATCCACCTGTGTGGCTGCTATGGAGAGATTAAAAGTTACTGACCATTGGGTAACCTCTAATGAGTAATGCCGCAGCGTGCCATACTAAACCTGTGTGTCAGGCGGTCTGCCATGCACAGGTAGCGGTACTGCTGAGAAGCTCTTAGACATACGTTTTGCTGGGAGGGCGTGTTCACAAGGAGAACAGCTCACCCGGTTTTTCACTGTGATGTTTACAATATCCATCTATTGTGGTCAGGTATTCAAGAGTTAATTCCATTAAGAGAGTTCTTTCCCGGCCTTTTACGGGTATTTTTTGTTTAAACTCTTTCATAGACTTGGTGGTCTCTTGTTTTTTATTTTTAGATAGAATTAATGTTCACTCAAATTCCTCTATTTTCTGGTTAAGTGTCTAATCAAAATCACCATAATCTGATCTAACATCAAATGGTTTTAATAAACCTTGTATCTTTTCTATCTATACCAATGGTGGAAATTTTCTCTTCCCTGTAATTAATCAAAAGTTCAATTAAAGAAAAATGTATCCAATGTGTTATTCCATTTAGTGGTTAACTCCACATTGTCTTTGAATGAGCAACTCTTGAAAATTCTTAACCCTCTTGGGATAACCTTAGCATTTAAATATTTAGATAGTATGACTTTATCTAGCCAATGTCTAGTTTCAGCCTTCAGTAATACCTCTAGCCTGTGAAATAGCTGACACATGTCTAGAGGATTTACCTCACTGACTTCATTATCACATGATAGTGCATCACTGAACAGCTGATCCCATGTAATGTTTTTCACCCTTATTCCTTCTTGATGCCATAATAATAAATAGAAATTAGATAAAATATCTGCAGCCCAAAACTTTTTACCAGAATGTCCAAAATACAAAATATATATATATAATTTGGACGCAAAATATAATTTTCTAGGTCTACCACTGGAACAATATTCAGTTACCTACATCACCAGCTTCCAGAAACACCAGCATTTCCAGCTTTCTGTGATGGGCAAGTCATACCAACGTCGCTGCCGCCAGTGCTCACTATATAGCAAAGGATTGGCATTTGCAGTCCCCAAAGCTGGGGAAAATTCATCTGTGGTGCTACTACCTAAGGTCCAGAGCTGGATATCCCCTCAGTAGGGGTGACTAATCCATGCTGCAACCGTGAAAGATGAAGTTGTTTACAGTCACCGGCGGGAGTCATCTATTTGTCTGCTGCTGATTGAAGCTTGGCATGAGCATGTAAGAGACCCATTTCATTATAATATTATGGGAGGTCTAGTGTAACGACTGTCCACACTATCTTCCTTAAAAGGGACATAATACCAATAGTCATCTTTAATTGGACATTATTACTATTAGTTTAACTGATGCAACATTTATAGTAATTGTTGCCATTGGAGGTTCATTTTGTCAAAGTCAAAAATATTACATAAAGAGAACATACAAACTACACACATTTAAGTCACTATACTTGCAAATATGCGCAGCGAGCACAGCAATGTATGGTAACACACGCATTTACACGGACATGCCACAGAGATGGATTTGACACTTATTTCATACACTACATAATTATAATAATATCAAGCGCCAGAGCTCATGATGATTTAGAATTATATATATTGAAGTAATGTCATGAATGTGTATTATTTGAACGAAACCAGATACACCGGTCATATTTACTATTAAAACAACCAGCTTAATGTGTAGATTAATTTGATACTTGTTATTAAGTTGTAGGACATTGCAGCGGATAGTTATGATTGAATGTATAAAAGCTAAAATCACTTTGTTAGAACAATGAATGATACAGTGAACAGGGAATTCCGGCCAGCCCCTTTGGCAGTCTTCAGGGCTGAACCTGATCAGCATATACAAAGAGAATAGTGACTCAATCATAAATGAGAGAGAGAGAGAGAGAGAGAGACCCCTCCCCCAGGAACTAGTCACACAGGAAGGTAGTTCCTGTCTCTTGTGGGCTCAGAGTCAGTTGCTTTTGGTCTGAGAGGGAGATGGAGGACTTGCTGGCAGATCAGTTCCTGTATTTATTTACAGAGAGAGGGAGACAAGCTACATTGGAGGGAATGGTAATTGTATCGCTGGCATGTAACTGAAATTGTATGTAATTGTATGTAACTATGTATTAACTGCTTACTGTATGAGTTGTAACTATAGGTATACTGTACTTTGTAATATATATTGAATCCATATCCTTTTTAATAACAAATATATACATCAATGAGCTTTGGAACTCAGATAATGTGTGCGTGTATTGTTTTCTCTTATGGGATGCAGTGTTGTGCGATGTACAGCGCACATGCATGGGATTTGGTAATAAGATGTGCAGGCATTTGCAATATATATTAGAGCGGGCATTTTAAATATTTGTGAGAAATCAATTTGGCATTCATAGATGGGGGCTCTGGTTCGCGATATCATGTTCTTAATAATGCACTGTACATTACAAACGTGGCTAAAATTGACCGGCTCCAATGGACGCATTGAGAAGCTGATGAAAAAATCATATCTGTGTGTATTGTGTTGTGTTATTAGTAAGATGCTGATATGAAATTTAAGGGACAATTCGTTTCTCATAATATTTAAGATGCTAAAATGTATTTTTATTGTTGCAAAACAAGGTTCAAATGAGTCATATTGTGTTTGATTCAGATTGGATTGCTTATCTGTTAAGTAGGGTTAAAAGTACATTTAAAAGTTGCTGCAATAGCCTTGATATAGTGTTTTTTTTAACTCAGGCCTAAAATAACTTCAGGGGCTTGCATGGTGTGTGATTTCTTTGTGACAAAGGAAGCCGCATGGTCTGTCCTCCATTTTGGACTAACCACATGGCCTGTCCACCATTTTGTGTAACCCTCATGGATGTGGAAGGGGGAGGAGCAGCGGCCATGTTGGGAAGGTCATTTTTCTAAATGGCTGATTTTCACTGCCCGGAATAATCAGCTCTCCCTGGTCACAATCAATCACCATTTATGAGTTACCAATGCATTTATTTAACCCATGCCATAGTCAATTACAAATAGTTTCAGATGGGGCTTAATGAAAGTTAATAGTAAGATGAATACTTGATGTAAGAACGACACACAGATATAAACAAAGTTTTTTTTCTTTTACCTCTAAGATTTAGCTAACTCTGCTTATTATAAGATAGCCATTGAAATGCAAATTAACCTGTGTAACTGCTTTTTCTTAGCAGTGAACAACCCTCTTGAACAGGCAGTCAAAAGCACACAGCATTGATATGCAAATTAGAGACTTTAAAGGAAATGCATTCATTTCAGTAGGTGTGTACTGTGTGGGGGTTCTATGAGAGTCAAGTGATATATATTATATAAATATATATTATATATAATATTATTATAATTATGTGTATATTTATATCAGTGTATGTTCTGCAAGATAGCTATCCAATCTGAATCATACCATTTGAATTATTGATTATTGCTAGATTCATTTAGAACTATGTGAAAATCGGAGATATTTGGTGCTATATAGTTAAAAAAAATATATATATATTTAAAGAAGTGTAAGACACACACACAGCCTGGCCTAGTAGTAAAGGTTTATACAGAAGAAACTGTGTGTTGTGTTAAGTGAGCGATTATAGTTAATATTGCTCACATTGATAGAATTGTGTGATTTGTGCTATTGCGGACGTACGGTTTTTGTACACGTGTCTCGGACAAAGTACAAGACTGCGTACACAGCGTAAGGGACACGCACGGTCGAGTGTTTACGCAACGTGCGTAAGGGTACGACCGCTAAGTACAAATTACACAATAGCATTGTTTAGTTTAGGGGCGGAACAGTAGCCACGCTACAATAGCACAAATTGCTCGGTTTCCAAAATTTAGTTTAAATAAAACCTTTTCTACTGTATTACCTCTGGGGAAAGCTATTAGTTAACAGGAAAGGATATTTTTCTGATCAGAAAACTATAGAGTGTTAGTGTGGGCTGAAAAAAGTGTGAATGTATTGAACCCCGCTTGGTGAACTCGGTGAACTCGGTGAAACTCGGTGAACTCGGTGAAACTCGGTGAACTTGGTGAGCATGGTCTAGGTGAATACGTGCAACAGAGTGTGATAAAGCTTTTTAAAGGTGTTGTTTTCTTGGTATTACACTCCGGCTGTTTTGGAGCACAGTGTGAAGACTCCAGTGATCCTACAACTTATAGATAGCAAGTGTCTATAAGCGGTACGATTGGACCGCATGGTTGTGTGAGCAATACGTGGCGCAACGTGATACGAAGTTTTGCATATTTGTGCGTAAATCTCATCATCATACGCATTGTGTAGAGCACATGCAAGCGTGATTTGTGTCTTTTAGGCAGATATTCACTGGATACGGTAAGTTACTCCTAAAGGCCCAGGGGATATAGGCCAAAGTAGGGCCTGCATTGGCTACACGTGTCTGCTAAAAAGGGCGGATCCGTGGTACTCGGAGCAGAAGAAGTTAGTGGAAGAACTTTGAGGACTTCCACCGTTAGACCACTGTGTTTGGAGCATTTTAGGAAATTTTCCCGTGTTAAAAGGGTCCACAATGGGAGCCAAATGCACAACACAGGGACGTTCCTCAATCAGGGTTCAGACAGCAGAATTGAGACTCAGGGGGTCAGCTCGGTTGGTAATGTGGGGGAGGTATGGTCCCCACACTGAGACCTTTTGTGATGAATGGACACGAATGACTGTGGGGAAAGCATCATTTCCTGGGATAGGTAGTTTTTGAACCAGAGGTGTTGCAGAACTAAAGGATAAGAATATGTCTGATAAAATCCCGAAAACAAAGGGTCAGACATACAAATTGTTTAAACCTGCGACAGCAAGAGGGGTTGGTGAGTTTGATCCTAAGATATTGCAGGTGGTATATTTAACCAAAGTCATATAAGACAAGAATGGGAATATAAGAACTGTTTGAACTTGTAGCAACAATAAATAAGTAGGAAGAAAAAAAAAAAGAGAATGCAAGTACACCGCCTTATGTAGATGTGGAAGCAGTTACGGCCAGCGTACAAACTATAGAAAATAATAAAAATATGAAAAATATGACTGTAACCTATATATGTACTAATGAATGTTGAAGTTTTATTTAGGAGGAGAAGGTGACCTGATCGTTTTCAGCCATTTCTCATGCACCCAGAGGAGTATCCAACCGGTAAAAGAAGAGCAGTAGCCTGTGGGGGAAGTGGCTGAGACCAGTGGAACAGGTAAGTATGGTATCATTCGTGTACATATATAGTAAAATCCCAAAAAATTAAACAAAAAAAATCAAGAAAGTAACGTCAGACATGGAGAAAAACCTGTCCGCATATTAGTATTTGCCAGCAGGAAAGCGGACAGAGACAAGGTAACCCCAGGGTATTTGTTCCTAGTAATGCCCCTAGTAAAGATGAGCTCGGAAATGTTTGATGGACCATGTACAGACCCTTAATACGGGATGAGTGTCAGGTCCGGGTGTTTTTGTGAATCCGTTAACCTGGAACCAACCACAGGGGTAGGTGCTGGGGTATGAAGAAAACAGGGAGGACGAAGGAAGTTCCGTTTCATATATTTATTAAAGTAACAATTCAGTAAGGAGTTAAATGACTAGTTGTTAATCATCATTATACTGAAGTATTGCAGGAATGACAGAAATAATATGCAAGAGAAAACTCAGAAATAAATAAAAGAAATGTTCATGGAAACATATGCAAAAACAAGCTGAAGAATAAATGTTGAATTGTCCAAATATAAACAGGCTTTGATGCTGAACTGCAGATTGTGTTTAACTGGTTAATGCAGACATGGAGAATTAACTGTAAGAATTTGCAATGGAGTTTTAAGAGTTAACTGAGAGACTGTGAAGAATTATCCTTGTAATGACAACATAGAAAAAGTACTGAATTGGGTTACTTGCGGGTTCCGGAGATCACTGTGAAACTGTAGTAGATGGCGAGGTGATGAATGGGTTAAATGCAGAGTTGAACAAACGAACAGCTGAGGGAATTGGAATCCTCCAGACTTTGTATGATAGGCAGACAGACAAGGTAACCTCATGCAGGACACTGGGAATCCAAGTGTTTCCAATAGGTGTGCAATTGACTGATAGCACAATGGAGAGCCGGTAGATCTTTGGCAGTGAAGGCTGCAAAACGGACCTCTGGGAACGGAGGCGATATCTGGACCACGGGAATCACACAGGAATGCACGGAGAGAGTTCAGAGCTAGAGCACAGCTTTGATACAACAAAGCACTGGCCCAGAGTGACATAATCCCAGCCTACTTAAAGGCAGCACAAGCACGGGATTGGCTTACACCTGCCCACAGGTGTTTTCACAAGTGCTCAGTATTAGCTATTTGGTCTCCAACATGGCCACCTCCTATACAGCAGACACACCGCAGTGCCTTAGGCCATTTGGTCCCCGCACTCACAGTTCCCAGACTCTGCATTACCTGTGCCATTGATCACGCCGTGTCCCCACACGGGCGCACAGCACCGCGAGCAACCGCACTGGCAACGGATGAACCCCAGAACCCGCAAAGGTGAGAGACCGGTTCGTGACAGTACCCCCTCTTCTACGGGTGGTCTCCGAACACCTTTGAACCTTGTCAGGATTTTTGAAGAAGTATTTCTGTACCAGTCTTGGAGCATGAACATCTTCAGAGAAAACCCAGGATCTCTCCTCCGGGCCGTAACCCTTCCAGTCGACCAGAAACTGTAAACGTCCATATCGGGAACGTGAGTCCACAATCTCTTTAACTTCAAATTCCTCATTCTGCAAAGAGTGAACTTTAGGAGATTTGGACTGGGTAGTACGGAACTTATTGAGAATCAAAGGCTTCAGTAAAGATGTATGAAAGGCGTTAGGAATTCTCAAAGACGGTGGCAGCTTGACTTTGTATGACACAGGGTTGAGTACCTTTACAATGGGAAATGGACCAATAAACCTGGGAGCAAATTTCTTAGAAGGAACTTTGAACTTGAGATTGCGCGTAGAAATCCAAACTTGGTCTCCCACTTTGTAATTCGGTACAGCTTTACGTTTTTTATCTGCAAAAGATTTATAACGAGCGGAAGTTTTGACCAAGGACTTACGTACACAACTCCAGATGCTAGATAGACGTTGAAGCTCTTGATCTGCCGCTGGGACCTCTAGGGCTGGCAATGGATGAAACTCTGGCACACGAGGATGAAAGCCGAAGTTAATATAAAAGGGCGTAGATTCTGAAGATGAATGGAAGAGATTATTATGAGCAAATTCTGCCAATGGAAGGTAGTCAACCCAGTCATCCTGTGAGGACGATATATATAGCCGGAGAAATGTTTCAAGGTCTTGGTTGACTCTCTCAGTTTGTCCATCTGTCTGAGGATGATATGCAGAAGAAAAGTTCAACTTGACATTTAAAGATGAACAAAGCGACCTCCAAAACTTGGCCACAAACTGTGTTCCCCGATCAGAAACAATTTCTCGAGGAAGGCCATGCAACTTGAAGATTTCAGAGATGAACAATCTGGCTAGTAAAGGGGCTGATGGTAACCCAGTTAATGGAATGAAATGTGCCATTTTCGAAAATCGATCCACTATCACCCAAATGGTATTTCGCCCTTTTGATGGAGGTAGATCGGTCACGAAATCCATTGAGATATGAGTCCATGGTTGTTTGGGTATGGATAGTGGATGTAACAAACCTGGTGGAGAACTTCTTGGACTCTTATGTTGGGCACATTTAGGACATGCTGCTATAAACTCTTGGACATCGGCTTTGAGACGTGGCCACCAATAAGACTGTTGAATAAACTTTGAGAGTCTTTAGAACCCCAGGATGACCCATGAAGGAAGAGGAGTGAGCCCAGGTAAGCAGCCGTTTTCGAAGACTTGTGGCGACAAAGGTCTTGCCAGGCGGAGGAACTGGAGAGGTTCGAGTCATTAAAAAGGACCTAGGATTCACAATGGCTTGATTCGTGGTAGCATCATTTAATTCAGAAGAAGCAAAGGACCGGGAAAGAGCATCTGCCTTTTTGTTCTGAGACCCTGGACGATAGGTGAGTTTGAAATCAAATCGTGAGAAGAAAAGCGCCCATCGGGCTTGTCGTGGATTCAAACACTGAGCTGACTGCAGATACAGAAGATTCTTATGATCAGTATAAACTGTAATGCGATGTTGAGCTCCTTCTAGAAGGTATCTCCACTCCTCAAATGCCAACTTGATGGCAAGTAACTCTTGCTCACCGATTGCATAATTACGTTCTGCCGGGAGGAACTTACGGGAGAAATATCCGCAGGGATGGACCTTTTTATCTTCAAAGACTTGTGACAACACAGCTCCTACTGCTTCTGTAGATGCATCCACCTCTAGTAGAAAGGGACGATTCAGATCAGGCTGTCGAAGAATGGGGGCTGACACAAAGGCTTGCTTTAAATCAGAGAAGGCTTTGATTGCTTCTGAAGACCAGTTCGTAGGATTTGCTCCCTTACGAGTTAGGGCTGTGATGGGAGCAGCTAACGTAGAATAATTCTTAATGAATCTCCTATAGAAATTAGCAAAGCCGAGAAATCGCTGAATCCCCTTGAGAGTTGTAGGAGTGGACCAATCTCGGATAGCTTGTACCTTACCGGGATCCATACATAGCTCTGATCCAGAAATGATGTAACCAAGGAACGGTATGGAAGATACTTCAAAAGTGCACTTCTCTAACTTACAATAAAGTTGATTTTTCCTCAGACGTGTCAGTACCTCTTTAACTTGGTGACGGTGAGACTTTATATCCCTAGAGAATATTAGGATATCATCCAGGTACACTACTAGACACTTGTAGAGAAGATCACGAAAAAGTTCATTCACATAGCTTTGAAAAACTGCAGGTGCATTACAAAGACCGAAAGGCATTACAAGGTATTCGTAATGCCCATCCCGGGTATTAAAAGCAGTCTTCCACTCGTCCCCTTCTCGGATGCGGATTAAATTGTAGGCCCCTCGGAGATCCAGTTTTGTAAACACAGTAGCTCCTTTTACCCGGTCAAATAATTCTGGAATTAAGGGTAATGGATACTTGTTTTTCACAGTGATCTCATTGAGTCCACGGTAATCTATGCATGGTCGTAACCCACCGTCCTTCTTCTTAACGAAAAAGAATCCGGCTCCTGCAGGTGAAGAAGATGGTCTGATAAATCCTTTGGTTAGATTTTCTTGTATATAATCAGACATAGCTTGCGTCTCTGGGATGGATAGCGGATAAATTCGTCCCCTAGGAGGTGTTTTACCCGGAACCAGGACAATTGGGCAGTCCCATTCGCGATGAGGAGGTAGAGAGTCTGCTGCTTGTTTACTGAAAACATCCGCAAAGGATTGATACACCGGAGGTAGGTCGGGAAGGCTGATTGACCGGAGAGGTACAATTGAGGCTAAACAGTTCTTGGTACAAGATTTACCCCATGAAAGGACTTCCATGGTTTGCCAATTAAGTTGAGGGTTATGTTTCTGCAGCCAAGGTAAACCAAGTATCACATCTTGAGAGGCTTTGGGAATCACGTAGAAGGAGAGGTATTCGGAATGGAGCACACCAACTTTCATCTTGAGACATACGGTTCGATGAGTAATTATACCATCTGGAATTCGACTTCCATCCACTGCTGTAATGGCAACTGCTGCTTCCAGAGGCATGGTTTGAACTTTAGACCGCATGACAAAGGCTGAGGAGATGAAGTTCTCGGCTGCCCCAGAATCTAGGAGAGCAGAAACTTTCACTGTAGAACTTGGCACTTCTAATTGAATAGACAAGGTCGGCTCTTTCCCAGAACGTGATTCTAGAGTAACTCCTAGCTTAACCTCTCTTGAATAAGCTAGGAGCGAGAGTTTCCCGGTCGGAGTTTGCAGAATTTAACTAAGTGTTCAGAGGACCCACAGTACATGCAGAGGTTACCCTGTCGGCGACGAAGTCGTTCCTCTTCTGTGAGGCGAGAGCGCCCAATCTGCATAGGTTCGTCTGTCGTTACCGGAGACTGTGATGAAGAATCTTGTCGAGGCCTAGGATGATAATGTGGACTGGATCGCTCTGCCCTGGATTTCTCTAAACATCGCTCCCTGTAGCGTAGGTCAAGTTTGTTACAGAGAGAAATCAATTCATCCAGTTTAGTTGGCACATCCCGGATAGTTAAATCGTCCTTGATTCTCTCAGAAAGTCCATTCCAAAACGCGGCGATCAGGGCCTCCTCATTCCAGTTTAACTCTGAAGACAACGTGCGAAACTGAACAATATATTGATTGACAGGACGTAAACCTTGACGTAGACGGAGAATCTCCAAAGATGCTGAGGTGGTCCTGCCGGGTTCGTCAAAGATTCTCCGGAAAGAAGATACAAACTCTTTGTAATTAGAGAGGATAGGATCACCTCTCTCCCATAATGGTGATGCCCACTCCAGAGCCTGACCGGAGAGGAGGGCAATAATATATGCGACCTTAGAACGAGCTGATGGGAAACTGGCGGACATCAGTTCGAACTGGATCTCGCATTGATTCAGGAATCCCCTGCAAAGTTTTGGAGTTCCGTCAAACTTACTCGGAGAGGGTAACTGCAAGCGGGACGTAGGCAGCATCACAGGAGAAGCTGTAGTGGTAACTGGGACAACCGGAGTTGGAATCTGGACTTGAGACGTTTTAATTGCTGTATGAAGAGTCTCTAAACGGTCTGCCATAGTTTGCATAAACTGCACTATTTGTGTCTGTATAGACTCCTGGTTTTCCAGACGGGAAAGGATATTTGACGTAGCACCGCCTCCTGCGAATTGGTCACTTGACGGATCCATGTGGCCAGTGCTTACTGTCAGGTCCGGGTGTTTTTGTGAATCCGTTAACCTGGAACCAACCACAGGGGTAGGTGCTGGGGTATGAAGAAAACAGGGAGGACGAAGGAAGTTCCGTTTCATATATTTATTAAAGTAACAATTCAGTAAGGAGTTAAATGACTAGTTGTTAATCATCATTATACTGAAGTATTGCAGGAATGACAGAAATAATATGCAAGAGAAAACTCAGAAATAAATAAAAGAAATGTTCATGGAAACATATGCAAAAACAAGCTGAAGAATATATGTTGAATTGTCCAAATATAAACAGGCTTTGATGCTGAACTGCAGATTGTGTTTAACTGGTTAATGCAGACATGGAGAATTAACTGTAAGAATTTGCAATGGAGTTTTAAGAGTTAACTGAGAGACTGTGAAGAATTATCCTTGTAATGACAACATAGAAAAAGTACTGAATTGGGTTACTTGCGGGTTCCGGAGATCACTGTGAAACTGTAGTAGATGGCGAGGTGATGAATGGGTTAAATGCAGAGTTGAACAAACGAACAGCTGAGGGAATTGGAATCCTCCAGACTTTGTATGATAGGCAGACAGACAAGGTAACCTCATGCAGGACACTGGGAATCCAAGTGTTTCCAATAGGTGTGCAATTGACTGATAGCACAATGGAGAGCCGGTAGATCTTTGGCAGTGAAGGCTGCAAAACGGACCTCTGGGAACGGAGGCGATATCTGGACCACGGGAATCACACAGGAATGCACGGAGAGAGTTCAGAGCTAGAGCACAGCTTTGATACAACAAAGCACTGGCCCAGAGTGACATAATCCCAGCCTACTTAAAGGCAGCACAAGCACGGGATTGGCTTACACCTGCCCACAGGTGTTTTCACAAGTGCTCAGTATTAGCTATTTGGTCTCCAACATGGCCACCTCCTATACAGCAGACACACCGCAGTGCCTTAGGCCATTTGGTCCCCGCACTCACAGTTCCCAGACTCTGCATTACCTGTGCCATTGATCACGCCGTGTCCCCACACGGGCGCACAGCACCGCGAGCAACCGCACTGGCAACGGATGAACCCCAGAACCCGCAAAGGTGAGAGACCGGTTCGTGACAATGAGAAGGATTGAATGAATACTTTGCATGACCTAGAAGCTTGTTAAACTTTTTGGTTTTGTCTTTTGCAGAAATAGAAAACTCTCCATCTGGATAAGACCACTGGTAAACACTAATTCGGCAAATGGGAGGTGGCTGTCTCTGTGCAAATGGACGGGCTCAATAAGGCATTGAGTGTCAGGGTGCAGACTTCTTTGCAAAATTGGAAAGGTCACAGTAGCTAATCTTAGATAGTGTGCTATTAAACATCACCAGAATAGTGTTAGGCGCAGAGAACAACAGGTGGAGAGGTTGAGGACGGTAAGTATACTGGCACATACAGGAAAGACCCATCAGTTCAAACCCCAGATCCCTAATGGTCAATAATATGTTACACTTGTAGGAAGGAAGGGCATTTTGCGAGAGATTGTAGGAGTAGTAGGACACATAGTCCATATAGATCCCCTAGACAGAAAACACAAGCCACATTATTAAACACATAGACGGGACCAAGGGACATATAGTAAAGAATCATAAGCCATATAGAAAACACAGATTCGGCTCATGGGAAGAACAAAATAAATGCAACGTACTAATGTTACATTTCGCTGTTCTAGATGCATGTCCATCACAGGTAGAGGAAATTAACTCACAGATACCGGGTTCCCTATGAACTTAGGATGGACAGGACACTGGATTGATGGCTGGGATAGTCCCAGTAGAGATAAGACAAACAGAATTTTTTTTTTAAAGGGGAATAGACCAAGTAGAGAATCACTTCCCCGTAGTGCCCAATCCAGTTGTCAAATTTTTATAAAATCTTCTCCACCTCTACAAACTCATCTGTCACCAACCTCTATTCTGTTTCTCTACAGTTTCCTCTTCATCTTTTGCGTTCACACAGGGTGGTACAATACATGGACCCAAGTACAGTTCAAACTCCACATACCTAGGTCCTTCAGAGTTCTGCCCAAACCCAGTATATCTCAACAGCACGATGACACCAGTATTACTGCAGTGTGCCTTGTCATGCACAAAGGGTGGAGAATGGGAATACTGGTGAAGGGAAATTTTGTATAGACACTGATATGCCTGTTGGTGAATGACAAACCTGACATTTTCTTTTTCATTTTCTTCTCCTTTCTCTCCTCTAGAGATGTTTTTTCTTTTTTTTTCTTTTTGAGTTATGCTCATGGTACTCTACACTGCAAACACACGATAGTTAAATTAAGATACAAAAATTTGTGTTCCCTGCAGGAAGAGGCAGTCTGGAGGACAAAGGGGTATGGCCAGGAGTCCTCAGGACTGTGGGCAGGTGGACATGGTACGCCAGTAGCCCCCAGAGCATACCTTCCAAGTCTAGCTGAGGTGGCACACGGTCTGACTCATCTAGGCAAAGAGGGTAGGTGCAGGCTGATGAGAGCCTACTGGTGTGCACCAGGATTCTATTCTCATGCAGGTAAGAGAGCAATGACCTGTCTTACTTGCTTGAGGAAGAATATTAGTAAAGCAATACCAACAGAGCCATCCCATATCCCTCCTGCAGACGGATCTTTTCAGGAAATACAAATCGACTTTGTACAGTCAACACCCTTTAGGAATTATTGTTATGTATTGGTGTGCACTGATGTTTTCTCAAACTGGGTAGAGGCATTTCCTGCCGCCACGGATGCTGCTGTGTTTACCGCAAAGAAAAATTGCGCAGAAATTTGTGTGTAGATAAGGATACCCCTGGAAGTAGGAGCAAAGCCTGAAATTGTACTATTGTCATAATAGATACTGCCACTAGTATTATGTAGCTTCGGAACCACTCCCAGATCTTCACTCGATGAATCACCCTCTTCGAAATTTGTTTTTGTTTTGGTATTTGTGTCTTTTTGGGTTGTTTTTGGAAGACAACCTCATGTCATGATTGATCCGCACAATGATCAGAAATACACCAATGAGGTGACAGTACAGTACCTTATTGAGATGAGCCAGCATTTGAGAACTTGACAAAAGAACTTGAAACTGTTGATTGCTGGTATGCCAAATGCTAACTGTCTTGATTATGAACCAAGAGACTGTGTGATTGTTCTTACGCTCAGGTTGCCTATTAGACAGGTGGGAAGGACCATACCAAGATTTGTTGACAGCACTAAAGGTCGCCGAAAGAGAGATTTGGGTCCACTCGTCCCACTGCAAGAAGGCCGCTGACCCGGAGAGAACTTGTGACAAAGTAGTTTATTGCTCACATTCATCGAGTTTGGGAACTGTGTGATCGAAGTGAACTGTGTGTTCCAAGTGAACTGTGTACTCAAAGAGCAAGGCAAAGAGATCGCAAAAGTATCACCAGAAACTCTGTTCCATGAAGACTGAGAGACGGCACTGTTGGACACTACCTGAGCGTGCTAAAGGACTGCAGAAAGACCAGTCATTGTAATTGATTTGTTATGAACAAGAATTGTTTTGTTCTATTTCTCTTTTCTCTCTTTCCCGCCGACAAACATATTATTTCAGGATATTCTATTTTTGCAAGGTTTTTTTTTTTTTTTTTTATGAGGAGTCGAGTATGTGACTGGAACTGGTTCTGTAGGAAGGAGTGATCTCCTTATAGGATCCCAGGATTAGCCGATCAGTTTGTTAAAAAATCAGAGAAAAATCAAAGGTCTAGTAGTTATGGAGTTCAGAGGTAATCAGGAACAGTCAGACAATGGCTATTCACACATTGCAGATAAAGAGCTCATTATGAGTGGCTCTCCCCGAACTCCGAAGGTTTACGTTATTTAGGAAGGACACTATTTATGTTATTTGTTCAATGATTAAACAGAATTAGCATACGTTCCAGAAATGGAAACAATGTTCAGAAAATGATATGAATATGTAGATCATGAAAATTTTATATGTCACTGTAACGATTTATTTGTGTCTTTTTCACCTACCCAGCAGAACCTCAATAGAATCCAGACATCAGTGTACAAAGACGTAGGTACATGTATGTGTGAAATGTTCGTCGCAAATCAGACATTATAGGCCAAAGCACTGTCCCAGCATACTCTATAGGTTGAATGTTGTCCCACACCAAACCAGTGGTCCCGTGACCGCCGAGTGCATATAGAGGATGTCTCGTCCTCCTCCCTGCCTTCCCCAAATATAGTCAAGTGTCTGATTTGCGAAATGCATACATACTTGTGTCTAGGTCACCGATAATGGTATGAAATATTTTTTTCTTATGTTAATAATTGATGGCAGTTATTGTTTACTGCCAAAGGGTGGACTGTCAAAGTAAAAAATATTACATAAAGAGAACATACAAACTACACACATTTAAGTCGCTATACTTGCAAATATGCGCAGCGAGCACAGCAATACATGGTAACACACGCATTTACACGGACATGCCACAGAGAAGGATTCGACACTTATTTCATACAGTACATAATTATAATAATATCCAGCGCCAGAGCTCATGATGATTTAGAATTATATATATTGAAGTAATGTCATGAATGTGTATTATTTGAACGAAACCAGATACACCGGTCATATTTACTATTAAAACAACCAGCTTAATGTGTAGATTAATTTGATACTTGTTATTAAGTTGTAGGACATTGCAGCGGATAGTTATGATTGAATGTATAAAAGCTAAAATCACTTTGTTAGAACAATGAATGATACAGTGAACAGGGAATTCCGGCCAGCCCCTTTGGCAGTCTTCAGGGCTGAACCTGATCAGCATATACAAAGAGAATAGTGACTCAATCATAAATGAGAGAGAGAGAGACCCCTCCCCCAGGAACTAGTCACACAGTAAGGTAGTTCCTGTCTCTTGTGGGCTCAGAGTCAGTTGCTTTTGGTCTGAGAGGGAGATGGAGGACTTGCTGGCAGATCAGTTCTTGTATTTATTTACAGAGAGAGGGAGACATAAGCTACATTGGAGGGAATGGTAATTGTATCGCTGGCATGTAACTGAAATTGTATGTAATTGTATGTAACTATGTATTAACTGCTTACTGTATGAGTTGTAACTATAGGTATACTGTACTTTGTAATATATGTTGAATCCATATCCTTTTTAATAACAAATATATACATCAATGAGCTTTGGAACTCAGATAATGTGTGCGTGTATTGTTTTCTCTTATGGGATGCAGTGTTGTGCGATGTACAGCACACATGCATGGGATTTGGTAATAAGATGTGCAGGCATTTACAATATATATTAGAGCGGGCATTTTAAATATTTGTGAGAAATCAATTTGGCATTCATAATTTATAATTGTGTGCATACCAATATCATGATATATGATATATTATCTTTATTAAGATATTTTTTATGATATATGTATTTTACCCTTTTATTGTTGCAGTCAATAAAGGGGCAGGTCCTATTAATCCTTCAGGTAAGCTCCCACTCCACCAGGTATTCCCCATGGCACAATAGCTAACCTCTAGGGGGCCTGTGTGGGGTCCACAGACAATCTTTGCCCATTTTCCGGACCTGAATTTTTTCTTTCTGAACCACTAGTTGAGACTCTGGTAGAGTTTGAACTTCAGTTTGAATTTCTATTCACATTACACTCAAAAGCTCTGTGTCCAGATCTCCCACACTTGAAACTCCCACTTGTAGAGCTGTTATTAACTCTTCCTATACCTCTCACTGGAATGTTGGCAGCCTATCCCTGGGGGGACATTTTAGCATTGTACATAGTAAAGAACTGATCTATTTTTTTATTATGTTTGTCTATTAATTTTAGAATCTTGTCTTCAAAAGCATTACTTTCCACCACTGGCTGTACTACCTTTTTTACTGTCTTTTCTCCCATCTCTATTAAGACTTTATCTTGTTTTACCTCCTTTAGCAGCTCATTGAAAGTGGGAGGGAGTTCCCTTGCTCCTGAACACCTCAAATTTTTGGCTACTGGGTCTTTCGTCAATGCACCCCTCAACAATTGCTTCATCCGACTCTTATCCACTTTACTTTTTGTTTTACCCCCCTTAAACACTATTTTATACAATAACTTGTCCAATCTGATCAAAAATATACTTAATTTCTCTCCTGTCTTTTGGAAGGTATGGTGCAATCTGGAGGTAAGGTCCTCTATATCTTCCATAGGCATACTCTTGTGCTTTGAAGTAAGTCTCCAATGTGGCATTCAGGTTACTGTGCCTAGCTGCTTATATAATCCCCATGGCAGGACTTCTCAGACTCTCCACCACTACCTGCCTTTTCATTTGATCTGGGCACTGCCATTCCTCTGCCTGTGGTACAGCAGCTTCTTTCCATGCTTCACAGGTTTCTTCCCCTATGGGCACAGGAGTAATACCAGAAAAAAATTACAACTGCCTATAGCTTCCCTCCTAATGCCATCTTTCTAGTTGGGTCACGACTCTGTCAATTATGGTTTCAAACTGCCCACCAGTCCTATTTGAATTATTAATACCACCACCTTAACTCCTACCATGGGCGCTTGGGGAAGATGCTGATATAAGTGCACCAGTTCCCTCCTCTTCTTACAAACTAGGCCACATAGGGGTATATGCAATTGCAGTCGAATTCCCGAAAATGTCAAAAAACGGGACATTTTCGCCCTAAAATTTTTTTCGACAATGCAATTCAGTACTTTTCGTCAAAAAAACGGACTTTCAAAAGTCGACTTTTTGAAATTCGACATTTGTTAAATTCGACATTTCTGCAATGGTACAAATGCGGCAATTCGACAAAAGTATATTCAAGTGAAGATTGTAAATTCGACAACAGTGCTTTTAGACAGTAAATTTGTCATTTTCAATCCGCCATACTTTGCTGGCGGAATCTAATAAAAAAAATTAAAAACATGTTTTTTTTGTGTTTTTTTAATTGGTAATAGCATATCTATTTATATTAGAAGGGATTAGGTACTTGGTTTGTCTATTTTGGAGGCACAAGTATTATTTATGTATTTTTAAAAATATTATTATTTTTTTTTTTTAATGGAATGGTAAAAATCAGAAAAAAAATGCGTGGGGTCCCCCCTCCTAAGCATAACCAGCCTCGGGCTTTTCGAGCCCGTCCTGGTTCTAAAAATCCGGAGGAAAAACTGATATGGGATCCCCCGTATTTTTAAAACCAGCACCGGGCTCTGCGCCTGGTGCTGGTGCAAAAAATACGGGGGACAAAAAGCGTAGGGGTCCCCCGTATTTTTAACACCAGCATCGGGCTCCACTAGCTGGGTAGATAATGCCACAGCCGGGGGTCACTTTTATACAGCGCCCTGCAGCCGTGGCATTAAATACGCAACTAGTCACCCCTGGTCAAGGGTTCCCCCCCCCCTCCAGCCACCCAAGGGCCAGGGGTGAAGCCCGAGGCTGTCCCCCCCATCCAAGGGCTGCGGATGGGGGGCTGATAGCCTTTTGAAAAATGAAAGAATATTGTTTTTTCCAGTAGTACTACAAGTCCCAGCAAGCATCTCCCGCAAGCTGGTACTTGGAGAACCACAAGTACCAGCATGCGGGAGAAAAATGGTCCCACTGGTACCTGTAGTTCTATTGGAAAAAAAATACCCAAATAAAAACAGGACACGCACACCGTGAGAGTAAAACTTTATTTCACACATGTCGACACACACATACTTACCTATGTTCACACGCCGACCTCTGTCCACTTGTCCAAGTAGAATCCACGGTGTACCTAAAAATAAAATTATACTCACCTGATCCAGTGTCCCGTGGTCTTTTATTATAATCCACGTACTTTGCAAAAAAAAAACAAAAAAAAAACGAACACCCGGACCAGGCGGACTGAAAGGGGTCCCATGTTTACACATGGGACCCCTTTCCCTGAATGCAGAGACCCCCCCGTGACTGCTGTCACAGAGGGTCCCTTCAGCCAATCAGGAAGCGCCACTTCGTGGCACTCTCCTGATTGCTGTATGCGCGTCTGAGCTGGCAGACAGCGCATCGCACAGCTCCCTCCATTAGTTTCAATGGTGGGAACTTTGCAGTCAGCGGTGGGGTTACCGGCGGTCAGCCGCTGACCGCGGGTGACCTCACCGCTGACCGCAAAGTTCCCACCATTGAAAGTAATGGAGGGGGCTGTGCAATGCGCGTCTGAGCTCAGGCGCGCATACAGCCAATCAGGAGAATGCCACGAAGTAGCGCTTCCTGATTGGCTGAAGGGACCCTCTGTGACAGCAGTCACGGGGGGGGGGGTCTCTGCATTCGTGGAAAGGGGTCCCATGTGTAAACTTGTGGTTCTCTAAGTACCAGCTTGCGGAGGAGGCTTGCTGGGACTTGTAGTTCTTCTGGATAAAACAATATTCTTTCATTTTACTCAAGGCTATCAGCCCCCCATCCGCAGCCCTTGGATTGGGGGGACAGCCTCGGGCTTCTCCCCTGGCCCTTGGGTGGCTGGGGGGGGACCCCTTGATTGAAAGGGTCCCCACTCCTCCAGGGTACCCCGGCCAGGGGTGACTAGTTGGGTATTTAATGCCACGGCCGCAGGGCGCTGTATAAAAGTGACCCCCAGCTGTGGCATTATCTGCAGAGCTGTCTTAACAGCAATGTAGTGATAAAGCTGAATATTTATCTTATTTAAAACCCTTTAAGAGGCCTAAGAACACTGTACGCTATTGACGTATGGAGTACCGTAAGGGTACGCACGTTGCGTAACAATCGCTTAGCCGTGGTCGAGACGCTCAAGCGTCACGTTCGCTCACGGCCAAGAGATCACAGGCAGGCACGCTATTGGCTGCTGACTAACGTAATGGTTCGCTATAGCGTAGCGGACGCTCGGGACCACGAGGAGATCACCAGCGGCGCAGACGCTCACAATGTTAAACCTTTATATCTAAACCATAAACAATGTAATATGCTGTAAAACCATAGTGTAGAGATAGGGTGTAGATGCAACACAGTGTAACCTTATTAACTTAAAAGCTGTTCGAGCGTCACCGACGCTCTGAGAATACTTAACACTATAATAAGTACACAACTACCGGGCTTAGGGTCTAACGCCTTATGAATATGTTATACTTGCAAAAAGAATAATACAATACAAGCCATACACTACAAAATAACATAGACTACCTAACCAGATAACTACACATGAAATACAATATCAGTACAATAACTATATAAGAGAAACGAGAGAGAAAGAGAAGAGAGAGAGAGAGAGATATGGCCCACAACAACAAGAAAGACAATATGATTGCGGAGAGAACTTACGCACAAAGGGGAACGATCGCATGCGCCTCTGGACATCCAGCTCCCGATTATCAGCAATGAGAACCGTTGAAGAGTGAGCTGGATGTGATCGGCTTGTCTATTTATGCCCCACACACAATACAATTCAATGGTCCCTACAATCTCATTGTTCATTGGACACAGGAATTCCTCCTCGCATTATAACAAAAGGTCATAGGTTGATTCATACAGGTGGGCTGTGACAATTTCCAACTGCTCAGGTGGGTGGGAAACTAGGTTTCCCGCCGCATGGATAAGTAAGTGCAAATAATAGTAAATGGACATAAACTTCTTATGTCCATAACTATTCGCACGAGCGATTAATCTGTTTCAAACCAACACCGGGATATTGCTAATTAAATATTCTTCCGATGGATACTAAACACCACAGTATTACTCCTGTCTGACCCTTCGTATCAAACAAAGAGGGATTTCTCTGTCCATGAACATTCTACATTAACCAAACTTTCAGATTCTATCAAAGGGACCATAATCTACAAAATACATTATATGGTGAAAATATGTAACGAAAGAGTCGCCCGCTAGACGCATACAATCTCTACCGTAAATGCGCATACCGTGCGCCTGCCCGCAACAGCGAGTATGCGCACGCACGGGAGAGCGCACGCATGCGCAGCAGGGACACATATGAGGTGCAAATATGGCAGTGTGCATCGTGATATTTTTCTGACTTTGACAGTAGTCCCCTGGGCACAGCATTGCACTGGGCCCCCTACCCATCCTCCAGCGGTAGGGGTGGGGGGTGCTATCAGCAGCAGCTTTGATGTACCGCAGGTGGTAGGGGGTGTACTATCTTCGATTCAGCATGTAGGACCTGGAGCAGTAATTTCTGCTTATTACTCCTTTACTGCACAGATGGGAAGGGAGGGAGAACACTTAACTGTAGAAGCAGACATTGGGCTGAATGAAGGGGCCCTGGCACATGACTTCTAGGGGTAGGGGGTGTTAAATACGTAAGGGAGGGGTGGATAGTGGAGTGGGCTTATTATTCATAATTTTATGGTTGGAGGGAAGCTTGCTTGACTGCAGATATCTCAAGTTCCTGAAAATAAATTTCTTAGCATTGAATGGATTAAAAAA
This sequence comes from Pseudophryne corroboree, assembly GCF_028390025.1. Classification (NCBI taxonomy): domain Eukaryota; kingdom Metazoa; phylum Chordata; class Amphibia; order Anura; family Myobatrachidae; genus Pseudophryne; species Pseudophryne corroboree. Next base: position 130,098,462 of record NC_086453.1, read on the forward strand.
AGCTAGAGAGTTTCACCTTTCAGGAGTTACCAGGGACTTGGGGATCAGAGTTCAGGAGCCAGAACAATCCACCAACGAAAATATAAAACTGCATGTAGACCTGGAGCAGGGACCAGCTGCTTGAGGGCTGATATCTCTGGTTCTGGGCATAGTAGAGACAAGCTGCCAGTGTCCACCAAACAGGGAGAGTGCCAGATTTTGGAGTATACCCACAGAAAAACTCTAAGTCAGACAGAATCCGAGATATCTGGCTGGGAATAGCAATTAACATGCTTGGATGGGGACCACTGCTTTGAAGTCAGATATCTCCGGTTCCCCAGGACCAATTTTAAAAAGTCTGGTATCACTGGAAAGAGGAGACCCTCAGCTATCAGTCCAGGGCCCTTAGAATCCTGGGGCCCTTGGGCAAGTGCCCATTGAGCCCATACAAAGAGACGGCCATGATTATCTGTCCAGCTAGTGGAGACCGATGCTGGTGTAAAAAATTTGGGGGACCCCTACGCTTTTTGTCCCCCGTATTGTATAGGACACAGTATCTTTCCTACTACTATAACACTGCTCAGAGCAATTTTTGGCGCTATAGCCTTTATATTATTAATTAATTTGTTGTAGTTTAGTAAAATACTATCCTAAATAAATTAATATAAATATATATATATATATATGTATATACAGTATATATATATATATATATAGAGAGAGAGAGAGAGAGAGAGAGAAATGAGGTGGCACTCAGGATCGGGACCCCATCTTCAGGACACACACAGTAATACAGTGCAAAATGGAAGTTTAAATACCTTACCTGGCGCCTCTCTGGCCATCCTCGCCGCGCCTCCGTGCAGCTTCCGGGATCCAGGCTTCTGGTCTCAGATGCGATCACAAGATCGGATGCCCACTCACCTCGCCGTCATACGGAGGCGTGGGGGATCGTTGCCAGGTTACACCTGTCAACAACAATAACATCACATTAGCAAGTGTACAAAAAATATTAATCATGTTGACAATATTTAAAACAGGCTAGCGTACTCACTGCCTGAACAATCAGGTGTCATAAATATATCTAATATATCTAAAAAATACGTGCAAAGGGTGACAGTGCTACAAAATACTGATAAAACCTATACTATAATTAATCTACAATTAAAAACAATGCGAATACGTTGCACAATGCCACGTGGCAAGAATCTTTTCCTGCCACAGTGGAGACCCGGAGGTCTAAAAACACAGCCTAATTAACTACTAATGCAACTAGGGCATATTGAATACCCAGACACAGTATATAGGCATATAATGATTCGATAGGCCTCTGATCCATGAATTATGTGTGTTATATCATCATGGAGGACAGGGCCTATCTAAGTGACCTGAAGAAAATACAGAATTAAATGTGATAGTGGGAATCATGTTCCCTGATTCTGAAATATGGCCTCTAGATGAAATTGCTCATACCCAGGGATTCATTCATTCCCTTAGGACTGAGTGTGTTGAGAGTCAGAATCCATCTTGTTTCAAGTTGTAGCAGGTGTTTTGCCCGATCTCCACCCCTTATTGAAAAGGGGGCCTGATCTATGATGCGGTGCCGTAATGTTGTCAAACTATGTTTTGCTGAGGCAAAATGCCTGGCTACAGGTTGTTCACTGGTGCCTGAATTTAAGGCTGCTCTAATGGTTGACCTATCTTGTGTCATTCTGACTTTAAAACTGCATTCTGTTTTCCCTACGTAGTTTTGGCCGCAGGGACATTTAAGTAGGTACACAACAAACTTGGAATTGCAATTGACCGATACCCATATATTGATATTTTTTCCGGTATACGGATGCTGGAATGAGTCTCCAGGTATCAGGAAATTGCATGTGGTGCATCCACACTTGTAGCAGCCATTTTTCTGTCTTAGAAAATGTGAGGTTGTAGCAGCTTTTTTAGACACATCTGTGTTCACTAACAGACTCCTAAGGTTTTTACTCCTAGTGTAGCTTGGCATTAATCTGCTGTTTTTGAACATCCAAAGCTCTGGATCTGATTGAATGATGGGCCATAACTCTTTCGCTTTTTTGGTAGTATATTTGCTACTGGTGTTAAATTGATTGACCCATGGGAGTATATCTCCATTGTGTTTCTTGTCTTTAATCTCAAGCAATAATTGCTGGGGCTTACTTAGTGCTTTATGTCAGGCTTGTTGTAACAACTCAATGGGATAACCCCTCTCAAGGAATTTGGATGTCATGACATCAAGTTGTTTGTCACGGACATTGAGATCACTGTTGATCCTGCACACCCTCAGCATCTGTGAGTACGGCAGGCCATATATAGTGGCCTCTGGGTGAAAGCTATCAAACCTAAGTATGGTATTGCGGTCTGTGTCTTTAGTGTACATGGACGTGCTGATTACCCCATTCTCAATAGAGATCTGAACATCAAGAAAATTAATCTGATGTGTATTCATAACCATAGTGAATTTTACTGGGCTAGAGGAAGTATTCTGTGTCGTGACCAAATCCTCAAGCTCATGTCTCGGTCCAGACCAAATTACCAGTAAATCATCTATATACCTTGTGTACAAGATGAGATGTTGTGAAATGGTTGGTTGTAATAGGAATAAATCGTTATCCGTTTCCCACATAAACGTATTTGCGAACGACGGGGCCACACAGGACCCCATCGCACAACCTGTGAGCTGTAAATAAAATTTGTTGTCATACACAAAATAATTGTGAGTCAGTGTAAATTCAAGTAAAGACAGGAAAAAATCTGGGTCAGGCCCGGTGTACAATGGATTATTAGTGATAAGAATCTTGACCGCCTGTATTCCCTGGTGATGTGGAATACAGGTATATAAGCTAGATACGTCAGTTGTTGCAAGAGTAGTTGAAGCCGGGATGGTTTTTAACATATCCAGCTTCCTCAGCAATGTTGACATATCTTTGAGATGTGTCTGGGTCGCTTGTATACAGGGCTGCAGGAAGGCGTCTAAACAGACTGCTATAGGTTCGCAAAGTGATCCCCTGGCAGAGATGATAGGTCTGCCAGGGGGGTTATTGACATCTTTGTGAATTTTGGGAATAACGTAAAACAACAGTGTCACTGGATGTGTTCTACCCAATGCCCTGTGTACTGCTGGCGTAATGATACCCTCTGTGAGGGCTTCAGATAGCAGCCCTTCTAGCTCCTTCTGAAACCTGTTAGTGGGGTCCTGGCCTAAATAGACATAAGTGGAGGTGTCTTCGAGAAGTCTCATACATTCGGCTTTATATTTGTCCATGTCCATAACGACTATGGCTCCTCCCTTATCTGCTCCCCGAATGACGATGTCATCTCTATCCTTTAATTCTTTGAGCGCCAGGTGTTCCCCTCTGGATAGATTAGAGTGCTGATTGTCACAGGGGTAATCAATAGATGATTCTAGCATACGGTTGAATGTTTTAATGGATGGATTAATGGACGTTTGCTCAAAATGATACTTGGGGGTGATCTTTCTTAAGGCCTCGGGTAATGTAGATTCTGCACATATACTAGACGTTTTTGGGTTTTTACCATAGAATTCTTTTAACTTCAGGTTACGTTGTAATCTATATGTGTCAATCTTCCACTGCACCGGGTCAGGCTTGTGCATTGGCACGTATGACAAGCCTTTACTCAATACCCCGATCATATCTTGGGTGAGTGGAAATGATGATAGAGTAAAGATCAATTCCGAGTCCCTTTCGGAGGTCTCTTGTCTGATGTGGCTCCTCTCCCTCCGCCTCGTTTGGCCCCCCCTCCTCATGGGCTTGCTTTTCTGCCAGTGATACCGGCCCCGGGTGCGTGCCCCTAAAGGGCCGTCCTGTACTCGGTCTCCTTGGGCAGATGTGAATTCATCATTATCACTGGCAGAGGTACTCGAGAATTGGACCGTCCGTCTCCTCCTGGCTTGGCCTCTCATGCCTTGCTGCTGCGGCTGCGTTTTAGCACCAAGCCAGGCATACACTCTATATTGTGTATAGTCCTGTTGAACGCGGGCAAGCTTCTGTTTTTTATAACGTATCAGATCCCTTTGATATTGTTCCACTTGTGTTGTAAGTTTCTCCATCCACTTGGTGGAAGTATCCGCCATTAGGCTTGTTCCATGTTGTAATTCAAATGCACTGATGCTTACTTTAGTGCTACTCAGTTCTTTCTTGGACTCTTCTATAACAAGAAGAATTAAGTCCATAGAGTCCTTATTCAATATTGAAATCCAGCGCTTGCAGAATGTTAGGTTGTGTCTTCCTATAGTGGGCATATTGTGGATAGTCGGACAAGGTCTTTCCATGATACAGGAAATCTATCTCTCTCTTCTTCAGTTTGAAGAGCTCCCTGTATAGGTCCTCATTAGGTGCTGTATCACCTGTGCCAAAAGCGGGTTCACTGTAAAGTATATTTTCAGCTTCAGCATCAGAGAAACTAAACATTAAAAATTATCACTTAACATGAAATGTGAAGCAACCTCTTCCAGGTCATCGCCTCCCTCTGCCATACCTTCTCTGTCCGCTGTAGTACTCTTAGGCTGAATGTACTATTGTCCGTATTGCTCAACACTGAGCTAGTGTATAGTATTTAAACCACACTTGTGCAACTATGTGATGAAAGGAGAAGCGTCCTGGGTAAGCTATTCAATAGTGATGCTGCTGGTAGGTGCCTTGACAAAACTTGTACAGGCTGCTGCTGCAGGGCGTCCAAGAGTAATGTATAGGATACTGGTCCGGCACTTAAAGGTAAACAGCTGGTGGTAAAAGCGCTCCGGTGCCCTCCGCCAAGACTGAAAGTCCGTGTATATAGAGAGATAGAAATGAGGCGACACTCAGGAGACAGTAATGCGGTGAAACCAGCAGGTGCTTTTATCAATGTTTCGGGGTTCGGGACCCCGTCTTCAGGACACACACAGTGATACAGTATTTTTTAGATATATTTTTGACACCTGATTGTTCAGGCAGTGAGTACACTAGCCTGTTTTAGATATTGTCTACATGACAGGTGTATCCTGGCAACGATCCCCCACGCCCCCGTACGACGGCGAGGTGAGTGAGCATCCATTCTTGTGAACGCAGCCGAGACCGGAAGCCTGGATCCCGGAAGCTGCACGGAGGCGCGGCAAGGACGGCCAGAGAGGCGCCAGGTAAGGTATTTAAACTTCTGTTTTTCACTGTATTACTGTGTGTGTCCTGAAGACGGGGTCCCGAACCCCGAAACGTTGATAAAAGCACCCACTGGTTTCACTGCATTACTGTCTCCTGAGTGCCGCCTCATTTCTATCTCTCTATATACACGGACTTTCAGTCTGGGCGGAGGGCACCGGAGCGCTTTTACCACCAGCTGTTTACCTTTGAGTGCCGGACCAGTATTCTATATATATATATATATATATATATATATATAGATTTTATAGTGTATTTATTATTATTATTATTATTATTATTATATACATATTATCAAGTTATTAAGCATGGCTACAGTAATTTACATAATTTTGTGAAATGTGACACCAACATATCTTTTTCTATAAGAAGCATGAGAAAGTACTCAAGAGGTGGAACTGCAGCACGGTCCAGATGTATTCTAAATTAAAATTTTGCATATTATAAACTTTAATTTGAATCTAGTCCATTTGACAGACCACAGATGGATTCTGGTGCAAAATTGTCTCTTAAGCGCTGTTTTTAATCACAGAATTTGACTTGAATTGGTTTATTCACTGCCAGTTCCTTTGGTGTGGCAATTCAAATCAATCATTATTTTTTTACCTGTGACTTTACAATCATTAAAGTGCTTTTTGCATATTTTCTGCTCCATCATTTAGCTGTTCTACAGAAACCTTCTGCACTTACAGATTTGGCTATTGGATGCAAGATGGCTTCTTTGCCTTCAGAGGAGTAGCTTCTCACATTTGAATGTCCAAACAGTAGTCTGTAATTTGCCAGTACACCATCAAGCAGTGGTTGATTCTCAGCCCTAGAATTCAATGAAATATCTTCCACTGATCTCTTGTGATAAAATGTTTATCAGAATTTTTGACAGATGTCTATTAAATACACCAGCAGAAACATCTTCCTCCTCTAAGTCAGTGCAATGTCAGAATTCAGTATGAATTGGTGGTCCACCTCCAGTTCCTATAGTGGTTCAAATAAGACATTTTTTTTTTTAAATGTGACTTTACAATCATTAAAGCGCTTTTTGCATACCTTGGGCCTAATTCAGACCTGATCGTTTCTCTGCAGATTTGCAGAGGTTTGCGATCAGATAGTCGCCACCCATAGAGAGTGAAGACCCGGCCCTGTGCAAGTGTGTGAATGCATGCGTACACCATACAAAAACTTCGCCAGACACCGGACAGCTGCAAATCCATTCGCAACTCACCATTGAATGATTTTTCCAGTCTGTGTGTAGCCCAGGACGTACTCCTAGAGCGCGATACAAACAGGCTGAATGAGTCCAGAGCTGACGTCACACGCCCACCCTGAAAATGCTTGGGAACACCTGCGTTTTTCCTGACACTCCCAGAAAATGGCCAGTTACCACCCACAAACGTCCTCTTCCTGTCAATCACCTTGCGAATGACTTACAATCAAAATTTTCACACCTTCCTGTTGCTGTTTGGTGTCACGCATGCGCATTGCAGTGCGTACACATGCGCAGTCAATCGATAATCGGCCCTGTGTGAATTCACACAACAGCACTCAGTTCTGAATCAGGCCTTTTATCTGTTCCATAATTTAGATGTTCTACAAAAACCTTCTGTACTTACAGAGGGCCTAATTCAGATCTGATCGCAGCAGCAAATTTGTTAGCAAATGGGCAAAACCATGTGCTCTGCAGGGGGGGGGGGAGGAGGCAAATGAATCTGCTATCTGATGCCAGGTGGCTTCTTTACCTTCAGAGAATTAGCTGCTCACATTTGAATGTCCAAGCAGTTGTCTGCAGTTTGCCAATGCACCATCAAGCAATGGGCCTAATTCAGACCTGATCGCAGCAGCAAATTTGTTCGCTAATGGGCAAAACCATGTGCACTGCAGGTGTGGCAGATATAACACTTTCAGAGAGAGTTAGATTTGGGTGGGTTATATTGTTTATGTGCAGGGTAAATACTGGCCACTTAATTTTTACACTGCAATTTAGATTTCAGTTTGAACATACCCCACCCAAATCTAACACTCTACACATATATTTTCTACCCCCCCCCCCCCCCCCCTGCAATGCACATGGTTTTGCCTATTAGCTAACAAATTTGCTGCTGCGATCAGGTCTGAATTAGGCCCAGTGTTTGATTCTCAGCTGTAGAAATTAATAACTTCTCTTCTGCTGATCTATTGTGATACATGTATTAGCATTTGTGACAGATGTCTATGATCAGTTCCAGATTAAGGTCCCCATGGGCCTGGAGCTGAAATTTCTGAAGGGCCTATTGTGCGATGCCACGGTGGGGGCGTGGATACTGATATGGGGGTGTGACCAGTGATTTATATATATTTATATGTGTGCATGTAGACGTGTGTTTGAAAAATAGAGAATCTCAGAATTTAAATGCCTAAATACATACATAGAAAATAGAAAAATTCTAAATATGAAAAATCAGAAAAAACAAATGTGAACACACTCCCTTCTTCAAAAAGGGTAACCATCATACTCAGTGTTCCAAATCTAAATCTAGAAACAACTAATGAGGAAAGTATGCCAAATAGTGCAGTATTTAACTGAAAATTTGCATAAATCCTTGCATACAGATGTAGCCATGCTCATTATGGCTATATCTAGGCATGAATATGCTTCATTTGCTGCAATCGCTTACACTTCCAAGATGCATGTGCATCTTAGATGCACATGCGCACCATTCACTTTGAATGGGGCAGAAAAAGAAGCAGCAAGGTGTACTCGTGCCTGTCCCGGCAAGATGTAGCCACGATGAGAGTGACTACATCTGTACCAGTCATTTATTTGTTATCCACAGTTCAATAAAAAGAACAAGAGAGCACACACAGGAGCTGATTCTGCAATAGAATGCTGAATCAGCTCCTGTGTGAAAGGGGCTGTCTTTTGGCAGTCACACATCTGCAAAGCCCTTCCCATGTGTAGAAGTATGCGTCAAGATGTGCAAGGACTGAGATGCCAACTTTCAGCATTTGTATACACAGTCCTTAGACACCACTATGGGTCACACTATTGAAATGGAATACATATAATTTACTGGCAGACGAGATGCCAGCTGTATAGCGAACCGGGATGCCAGCTGTCACTATACCAACAGCGGCATCTTGTCTGTCGGAGTCCCGGCAGCGAGTCCCCTCGTAGGCTCGCTGTGCTTGCCACGCTTCGGGCCCAGTGATACGCTTCACACGCCACAGGATATATTCCCACTTGGTTGGTGGTGTGGAGCCACCAACTGAGTGAGAATACCCAACGTCTGTCGGGAGTACGGCAGGCGGCATTTCACTGGCTGTCGGGATTCTGGCGTCATCTCCTGAATGCCGGGATCCGGACAGCCAGTATACTAACTGCATCCCATTGAAACATGCACCATCCCTACAGCAGTTGCAGATTTCTCATCTGAGTATAGCCTCCAATGTGACTGATGAAGCGCTTGTGTAGGAAAACACTTTAGCAACACAACTGCGACACTTCCAGAATATGCCAATGAGACAGACCATTGTTGTGCGTATCAATAACCACCTCCCAATTACTGCGCAATAACGCCCATCACTTTTCTAAGACATCTCTGATACCATGCATCTCAATCACAACAGCGCCTTTCTTTGTACACATTGTAACACAGTTTACCAGTTTTTACGGATTTCCATCTTATTCCGTTTTATCAAAATGTCAAATGTTTATTCCCAAAAATTCATACCAAAACATCAGTTGGCATTTTGATGCCTCAGAACATTTGAAAACAGGGCAATATCACAGAACAAGAACATAAGACCAGGTAGAGATTACAGCACTGTCTCATGCGTCTTTCTATTTATACCACCAGAACCATGTGCAAGCAGGGGCCAAACTATATGTGGTCCAACTTGGACTGCATGGTCTGCCCAGAAGTGATATCACTTCATATAGTAACAATTTTAACATAAGGTCCCATAGGTAAAAGCGCAACAACAACAAAAACCCCACTACCATTACAACGTTGAACACTTACAGTAAGACATGTAATCAATCATGTACTGAGCTGGCAGTAATCTCAGGGTACCATGTAAACAACCTGTGGTACTGGTGCACCAGAAGTATGCATCTCATGTTTAGGAGTGGTTTTAGGTGCAGGCTAGCAGGGAGGCAACCCGGGGTTGCCGCAGGTGGGTGTGGCTGCAGTCACGCCACTCGCCCTCCGCCCGCCTGCACCCCACACACTAAAAACGGCGACACCAAGGAGGGAGACAGATGCTAGAGGTCGTACAGAATTGGTACTATTCTCTGACCATGCCCCTTCCCATGAAGCCACACCCTTATCTTTTTACAAGCGCCTTTAGTGTGCACTAACCCTGTTTTGAACGGGAAAGGGCCTTCCGCCCTGGGCACCACAAGGTCTAGAACCGGCCCTGCTCATGCTGTCCAACAAAGCCAGATGTCCACAGCTACAGTTGTTCCTCCTGTGGAATGCACTAACTCTAATGCAGCTACCAAGCAACATCAGTGCACATGTGCCAGTAGGGACATATAACAGCACGAATCCCAAGTTTTGAAGGACCGGCTAAATTACAGGGATAATTCATTACATTTTAAATACACCAAACAGGAGCCGGATGTAATGACGCCTGTGTTCAGCGGCTGTGCAGGATGCCGGCTGAAGTCGGATGTTTTTTTAAAGGGGCAATCACTTACACAAGGCATGGTTTTTCCTTGTAAGCGAGTGCCCCTTTAAAAATTTGTCCGAGTTCGGTCGGCCACCCACATGAATGACGAACTCTGTGTATTTATACACACACACACACACACACACACACACACACACACACACACACACACACGTCTATGTATAAATATATGTGCATGTCTATACACCCCCCCAAAAGGCACTGACTTTTAATATATATATATATGGTTTGTATTGTTAATATGGTATATATATATATATATGTGTCAGTAGAGGAATGGGCGCACTTGGGTTGTTTTTCCACCCAATATTCAATGGGGAAAAACAGCAGTCTCCCTAAGATATTTACTCCTAATTCGTGAGCATAAAACCACATTTAACATGTTCCATGTAAAAATGTATAAACATCTTAGTGATATTTGGTGGACCCCTTTCTTTGAAAGTAAAGCATTCATAACCAAGCACCAGAAATAACGACACTGAGACTTGAATTTTTGCAGAAAATTGCTAGCTATTTATTTGTCCCTAACCATTAGGAAACCTGTAATAAAGAGATTAATTTAATATGCCGCTCCAGCTGGCATATGGTGGCGGCCCAAAAGAACGGCTCAATTAATCTAAATTAACCTTAAATAACTTAACCCTATAAATTTACTAAAAACTTACCATAAACCGGTAATAGGTGACAACTCAACCCCCACAGTGACTACCCACCGCTCCTGGGTGCCCTGCCGCTGCCTTCCCGGACGGGTGGTCAAGCGGCCATAAGTCGATGGAGGTGAGTGCACCTAAACCACAACAAACTGTAAAACACTACAGTTTTCCCTACAATACAAAACTGCCGTTCTTTTCCGCCAATAAATAGCCAACGAAAACAGCCAACAACTTAGAGCCAAAGCACCACGTGCCAAAATTTCCAACTACCAGGGCGGGAGGGTGGGAAACCAAATCACCAAGAGACTTAAGATGGCTTCACCTTCCCTATATATATCAAGCCCTCCCCCTAAAGCAGGCTGTACTTTCCTCACAGCTAGGTCCACCCCTCCCCAGATGTTTAACTCTTTTCTCTCCTATGCAGTCAATACTCTCTCCTAAACATCTTAGTGATATTTGGTGGACCCCTTTCTTTGAAAGTAAAGCATTCATAACCAAGCACCAGAAATAACGACACTGAGACTTGAATTTTTGCAGAAAATTGCTAGCTATTTATTTGTCCCTAACCATTAGGAAACCTGTAATAAAGAGATTAATTTAATATGCCGCTCCAGCTGGCATATGGTGGCGGCCCAAAAGAACGGCTCAATTAATCTAAATTAACCTTAAATAACTTAACCCTATAAATTTACTAAAAACTTACCATAAACCGGTAATAGGTGACAACTCAACCCCCACAGTGACTACCCACCGCTCCTGGGTGCCCTGCCGCTGCCTTCCCGGACGGGTGGTCAAGCGGCCATAAGTCGATGGAGGTGAGTGCACCTAAACCACAACAAACTGTAAAACACTACAGTTTTCCCTACAATACAAAACTGCCGTTCTTTTCCGCCAACAGCGAAAGACTCATCCCCACAGTCTTTCGCACCGCCACCATAAACCTACCCTAACTCCTGCAGAGCGAAACCTAGATCCTCCAGAAAAAACATCATCCCCTCATTGGATAGATGTACTCCATCGCGCCGGAAAAGGTGGCTGTCTCTGAACCGTATCCTCGGGTGGCGAACCACCCTCCCACCGTGGGACAGCACCCACTTTGCCACCGCTCCGTTCACCTTTTTCCGGGCCTCATCAATCTGGCGACCATCCGCCACACCCCTCCAACACAATCTCGGCACCATCATTGAAAAAACCAACACACAATTGGTCCATGCCGCGGTCACCCTTGCCAGATCCTGTATCATGGCCCACCGCAGATCCAAGGATGTCCTCTTCCCCAAGTCGTTGCCACCTAGATGGACAACCAAAACCTTAGGGACTCCATGCTTGCTGGCCTGACTCACTAACCTACTCCTCAGCTCACCCCACATCATTCCTCGCCAGCCAAGCCATCTGACACCCTGTACTCCAAGCAATGCCTGAGACCCTTCCGAGGCCACAAACCTGGCCGCCCAGTAAATGTAAGAGTGGCCAACCACCCAAATGGGCAAATAGTCTTCGAACCATCCTGAAGGGAAAAAGAGGGGTAGAATTGATTACTAAGAGGCTTATTAATTGTTTATACTGAAGGATCTGCCAAAAAAGAAAACTTTAGATCTCGCCATTGCAGCAGTCACGGCCTAGCCGACTGCACCATGTTCCGTTGCCAATTTAAAGCGCAATTAAAGACACAAAGGGGAAAGATCAAATAAAACAAAAGAAATAAAAAGGGGGGAGGGGGGGGGAGGGGGGGGGGTATAAAATGGGAAACACATGTAATAACTCAGCTGGAGGTGAAACGTAAAGACCTGCTGAGGGACTCTGATTAGACCAAATTAGCCGAATTATAGATTAGAATTCAGTCCGTCAAGTCAGGCAAAAAATCGCAAATAACTCCAGACCCCCGCTGCCGACTCATGCCAGCAACGGCGAGTAGCTAATCCCTGAGTAGGATAAAAAAAAGGGGTAACACCAACAGACGCACAACACCATAAAATCACAGAACTGTAACAACATAATACATTGCAATTTAAACAAAGCACCAAGCGCAAACCGACCTCTCATGTGACGGGGCGAATATATCGTCTATAACTTGACGACTTCTATCGCCCCACCGCCTGTATTTCAGTTCTGGAGAAACCCGCCGCAGCAGCCGACGTCGCTGCGCCTATGCAAAAGGAATGGGTACCAAAAGCAGTGGGTGGGAGGCCCAAGCCCGCCAAACAGCGACTCAGCATCCATCGAAACTGGTATTTCGTGACTGGCAGCCCATCATAATGCAACAGCCAAGACCCCTCCTTAACGGGTCGCACCACCACGTATTGCCTTGCCAGCCCCACCGGGCAAACGCTCTCCTCCAGCGCTGTAACCATTGTAACCCAGCGCCCTCTCCCCACTTGATCCGTCTTGGAGCGTCGCAACCTGCACAGCAAGGACCTCTCACCCACTACCACGTCTCCGACCAGCATGCGCGAATCTGCTCTCTTGGAAGGCGCTACCAACTCAGAAACTCGAAAGGCCCCGTGGTAAGCTATTGAGAACGCCAAACTAAACAAAAGCGTCTCAAACCTGGACGACGTGACTCGCCCTACCGCCTTGATGACGGCCGGCAACAACGCCGCATCGATGGGCCGCCTCCTATCCGGTGGCGACGGCGCAACTCGCGCCCACCCCTTCATTGCCTTCCGCAGAACCTCGCTTTTTGTTACGTCAGGGACGCCTCGCAGCTTGCAGAAAATTGAGATGCCTGCCAAATACCGCGAAACCACTGCTCGTGACCTACCGGAGACGTAAAGCTGCCACATAAAAGAAAGCATCAGCCGATGCCTGCTCTTACCTTGATGCTGACGCCCTTGTACAAACTCCTCCCATTCATTCCAAGCTTGTCCGTATGCCTTGAGCGTGGCCGGCGCGATTGACCGCAACGCTAGACCCTCCAGTCCGGCCCGATCACCTGCCAAACATAACCAGGACAGTGAAAACCTTGCTCTTCGGCCTCAGGTGCCAAATCCCAAAATCTCTCCCACTGTCCACGCGACAACGCGTCTGCGATTCCGTTTTCCAAACCGGGCACGTGCTGCGCCCGGAACCATAGGTTCCTACGCAAGCATGTCAAAAGCAATTGTCCAAGTACCCGCAGTACCACTAGCGATTTCGCCCTCTGGTTATTAATCGCATGCACCACGCCCAGATTATCGCACCTGAACACTATGCTGCGGTTAGCCAACCGATCGCCCCAAACTTCCAACGCTACCATAATGGGAAAAAGCTCCAGCAGCACCAGATCTCTTGTAAGACCCTCGCTATGCCAATTTGCCGGCCAAGATGCCGCACACCACGATCCTTCCAGAAAACAACCGAATCCAGAGGCACCTGCAGCATCGGTAAAAAGCTGCAAACTCTCGCTGTCAACGGCTGGCGCTTGCCATATGCTCACCTCGTTGAAATCCTCCAGGAACGAAGCCCAGACGGCCAAATCCCTTTTTAATTCAGAGGACAATCGAACGAAATGATGCGGCCTGGCACACCCCGCTGTTGCCCTTTCGAGCTTCCGGCAGAAAACCCTGCCCATCGGTATCACCCGACAAGCAAAGTTCAGCATGCCCAGCAAGGACTGCGCCTGCCGCAGCGTGACTTTACGCGAGCCGTTGAAACGACAAATAGTTTCGCGGAGCTTTGCCACTTTGTCCTGGGGCAGGCGACACTCTCCCGCCACGGTGTCAATTTCAATCCCCAAAAATGACAGACAGGAGGCCGGACCCTCCGTTTTATCCCTGGCTACCGGGACACCGAAGTGGTAAAAAGGGGCTCGTGTGCTAAACAGCAAGTCGCCGCATCTTGTGTCAGTAGCCGGCCCCGCGCACAGGAAATCATCGAGGTAATGTGCAACCCCGTGACCGCCTGACGCAGACTCCACGCACCAATGAAGAAAAGTGCTAAAGCGCTCGAAAAACGAGCATGAAACGGAACATCCCATCGGCAGACATTTGTCGATGAAATACTCCGCCCCAATCCGGAAACCCATAAAGCGAAATGAGTCCGGATGCAATGGCAGTAATCTAAAGGCTGACTCAACATCAATCTTAGCCATGAGGGCCCCGCTCCCGTAGCTGCGGACCATCTCTAGCGCCTCGTCAAATGACTGATACACCACCGAGCAATGAGCCGGTGGTATTGCGTCGTTGACCGATGCCCCTGGCGGGTAAGAAAGATGCTGAATGAGCCGAAAAGCGCCCGGAGTCTTCTTTGGTACCACCCCGACCGGGGAGATGACCAAGTCATCCACCGGGGGTGACTTAAACGGCCCCTCCATCCTGCCCAACCTGACCTCCTTATCCACTTTCTCCCGTAACACAGTCGGCAAGGCTCGGGCGGACTGAAGGTTCCTGTGCGCCCGCACGGACACTTCGCTTGCAACAGGCAAGCGAAAACCGAACTTAAAACCGTCTAACAAAAACTTTGCATCCCTTTTATTAGGATACAGACCCAACCATTTACCCATAGTTTCCAACTTAACTGGCGTTGGTGCTCTGCTGAGCGGTCCCGCTCGCGGCCTGCTTAGGGTAGGGTTGTTTCCCCCGATTGCCTTGTCGTCCCCCTTTGAAACAAGAGGAGGCTGGGTGGGTTCCACCGCACTGCTGGCAAGAGTGGCGAAAACGACACTGTTTGCCAAATGAACATGTTCCGCTGTTAAAAGCGAAGCATTTCCCCCGAGGGGCAGACCGCCCGCCCATGCGAACGGCCAATCCGCCTGTCTTGGCAAATCCCCCGTCCGCGCCCGCTCCCTGCGCTGACGACCCCCCGCGGCGCCCACCCGTTCCCTGTTTCTGGGTCTCTTCCTCCCGCTGGGATGCCCAGGTCACTTTGAGCCAGACCTCCACGTCTTTGAACCCAAAGTCCATGACCCGTAACCCGTCCTGCTTCTCCCGAAACTCTTGGTCATATCGCCGCCATTCCGAGCCCGAGGATGTGCGCTGCATGTCGTGCACGAGATGAAGGTACCGGATGATATTCATGTGCTCTTCCGGCCTGTCCTCCAAATAGCAAGCCGCAAACACCCAAAATCCGGCCAGCCAGTTATCAAAAGACCTGAAAGCTTCTGCCCCCATGCCCTTCGTAGCGGCCGCCGCTTTGTAATCCTTCTTCATGGCCTTAGTCAAACCGAATAAGTCCACAAAGTCACCCCTACGTATCTTTTTGCGGCAGCTGTCTCGCAGCCCCCGCATAACTGCGGTGTACTCGCAGCGCACTACCCCCGGCAGATCTCGCCTCTTCTTTGCCCTACGCTCCTCTTCACTAATTCGCCTGCGCCGCTTACGCCTCTTCTGCTGCTTTGCTGCCTTTTTGGCAAGTTTCTCGGCCTCCTTCCTTGCCCTAGCAGTACTATCAGCGTCGGACGCTTGCGACGCCAAAGAGGAGGATGAGGAGGAGGACGAAGAGCTACGCGAACTCGAGCTCGCGGTGGAAATTGATATAGACTGTACCAACTCACCGGATGCCGTCGACCTCTCCGACCCGGATTGTCCGTCGTCTTCATTCCAATCATCGTCAACCGCGAAGTCTGCCGAATCCCTTTCACCTTGGTCCTCTGTGGAAGACAAAACAAAAGAGGGCCCGGCCCGCGCATGCGGCGCACGCCGGGCACCCCGTGTGGAATGCGCAGTGACCGTGTTCCCCTGCCGCTCACGGTCTGATCCTAGCTCCAGCTCCGCCGCGGCAGCCCCCAGCTCTCGGCAGGCTCGTGCCACTCGCTGCGCCGCTGATGCCCTGCCATTGCCTGACCCCCTGCGTCCCGCAGCCTGGCCGAAATCCGCTGTCGCCCTAGGGGAGGCCACTGCAGCTAATGGCCCAAGAGCTTCCACCACCGTGGCCAGCGCCGATGCTATGGCCCTAGGAGGATCCCATGCGGCGCGACCCCCGGAAACGCCGCCCGAAGGACGACCGGTCCTTGGTTGGGCACGAGCCCGCGCCCACCGACCGCCCGACGCGCCCCGTGGACCCTGCCCCTCATGCTCTAACCCGAAGGCAAGAGCCCCCCGGCCGGCCCAGTCGCTCTCCCTCTCCGATCCTTCCCCTTCCCTATCCAGGGAAGCAGAAGAATCCCCTGGTCCTGGGGAGGACCCGCTGTCGTGCGCAGCGGCCCGGGCCGCGGCCCTGCGGCCGCTGACCCATTCCCTGTCTCCCCTCCTGCCGCGGGACCCGCTGCGTCCTGCGACGGTCACAGGGACCTGCTGCCCCCCCCGCGCGTGCTCCCCCGCTTGTCACCTGCCCAGCGGAGAGTGCACCCGCATGCTGCTGGCGGCCACCCCTTGCCGGTCCTGCTGTGCCCCCATCACCTATTGCCCTGTCCATGCGCCCAGCGCTGCCTCCCCGAGGCACACGCTGCACCCCCCTAAAACGGTCTCTCCCCCTGCCGAACTCCGGCATCCGGGGAGAAGAAGAGGGTGGCCCGTGTAACGCTGGCGCCGCTGCGCGCGCACGTGAGCGGCCAGCGGCGTCCGGAGCGAGCGTGGGCGCGCGCGCACCTCTTGCGCGAGTCCCACGTCCTCCCGCCAACGGCCTCCTGGACTGCTCCTCCTCTTCAGCCGCCGCGCGAGGCTCCTGTATAGTCCCCGCGCGGCGACCGCCAGCTCCCTCAACCGTCCTCTCCCCCCGCCCGGCCCGAACAGTCGACCGCGGCGAGGAAGGAGAGACAGTGTCTGCCGCTCTTGGGCGCCCCCCGCGAGCGCCCGCGGGTGCCCGCCATGATCCCGGGCTCGTCGGCTCCCGGCGGGGACGGCCGCCGCCCGCCGATACTCGAGCGGCCTGCAGGGACCCCAGGTCCCTCACGCCGCCCTCGTCTGGCCGGAGTGCCCGACTCGGCGCCCGGCGGCGAGTCCGCCCGGGCCCCGCCAGCGCTGCCTGCGGCCTCATTTGCCGCTGACCATGAGGCCCTAGGGGACGGAGCCCCGTCCCTCACGCCGCCCACTGCCGGCTCAGGGCCCGCTCGGCCGTCCGACCCACGGTACCGAGCCGGGGCCCTTAGCACGCGCTGGGGGCGAGCTGACATACAGGCAGACACAATACCGGGAGGGGTTAGGTAGAATTAAATAGTAAGGGACACCCTGGGATACTGGAGAGGAGAGTACCAAAGAGAGGGTCACACTATATCCTAGTGACACAGCAAGAGTCACCCAATAACAAGATTTGCTGGCACTGCAGCACTCACCTAAACCAAATCACCAAGAGACTTAAGATGGCTTCACCTTCCCTATATATATCAAGCCCTCCCCCTAAAGCAGGCTGTACTTTCCTCACAGCTAGGTCCACCCCTCCCCTGATGTTTAACTCTTTTCTCTCCTATGCAGTCAATACTCTCTCCTTACAACATAAAAGCAATGATACAAAACGGTATAGTAACTCTTCTTGCAGATAACACCATATAGTACAGAGGATCAGTTGAAATAACTTTGATAGATTCCTCCTTCTCCTTTGACAATTCGGAGATTTGATGTTTATGAACAAATAACCCGACGCGTTTCGTCTTACTCTAAGGGGTATATTTACTAAGCTCCCGATTTTGCCCGAGATGCCGTTTTTTCATCAAAGTGTCATCTCGGTAAATCTCGGTCATTTACTAAACACTAATCACGGCAGTGATGAGGGCATTCGTAATTTTTTGCTAGTTCAGGTAAAAAATTACGAATGAATACACCATCGGTCAAAACGCGGCTGTTTAAGTATGAATCTCGGTCATTTACTAAGAAGTGCAAAGCAAAAAAACACAAAACACTGCCGTGAAAAATTACAACTCGTAAAAAAGTCCTAAAAAAAACCAGACCTGCTTTTTTTATCCGTGATTTGAGATGCATGCAGGGATCCATGAGATCCGTGCATGTATATCAGTGGGAAGGGGTGTGAAAGTGCTTATTTTTGCTAAAAAAATTGCGTGGGGTCCCCCCTCCTAAGCATAACCAGCCTCGGGCTCTTTGAGCCGATCCTGGTTGCAGAAATATGGGGGAAAAAATGACAGGGGTTCCCCCATATTTAAGCAACCAGCATCGGGCTCTGCGCCTGGTCCTGGTCCCAAAAATACGGGGGACAAAAAGAGTAGGGGTCCCCCGTATTTTTAAAACCAGCACCGGGCTCCACTAGCTGGACAGATAATGCCACAGCCGGGGGTCACTTTTATACAGCGCCCTGCGGCCGTGGCATCAAAAATCCAACTAGTCACCCCTGGCCGGGGTACCCTGGGGGAGTGGGGACCCCTTCAATCAAGGGGTCCCCCCCCCCAGCCACCCAAGGGCCAGGGGTGAAGCCCGAGGCTGTCCCCCCCCATCCAATGGGCTGCGGATGGGAGGGCTGATAGCCTTTGTTGTAAAATAAAAGATATTGTTTTTAGTAGCAGTACTACAAGTCCCAGCAAGCCTCCCCCGCATGCTGGTACTTGGAGAACCACAAGTACCAGCATGCGGCGGAAAAACGGGCCCGCTGGTACCTGTAGTACTACCACTAAAAAAATACCCAAAAAAAGACAAGACACACACACCGTGAAAGTATAATTTTATTACTTACATACACACATACATACATACATACATACTTACCTATGGCCCCACGCAGGTCGGTCCTCTTGTCCAGTAGAATCCAAGGGTACCTGTTGAATAAATTATACTCACGAGATCCAGGGGTCCAGGCTCCTCGGCAAATCCAGGGTTACTCCACGTACTTGCCAAAAATAAAAAAACGGTGTCCCGACCACGAACTGAAAGGGGACCCATGTTTGCACATGGGTCACCTTTCCCCGAATGCAAGAAACCCACTTTGCCTTCTGGCTAAGTGGGTTTCTTCAGCCAATCAGGGAGCGCCACGTTGTAGCACTCTCCTGATCAGCTGTGTGCTCCTGTCTTCACTGACAGGCAGCACACGGCAGTGTTACAATGTAGCGCCTATGCGCTACATTGTAACCAATGATGGGAACTTTCTGCTCAGCGGTGACGTCACTTTAGGTCAACCGCAGGGCAGAAAGTTCCCATCATTGGTTACAATGTAGCGCATAGGCGCTACATTGTAACACTGCCGTGTGCTGCCTGTCAGTGAGGACAAGAGCACACAGCCGATCAGGAGAGTGCTACAACGTGGCACTCCCTGATTGGCTGAAGAAACCCACTTAGACAGAAGTCAGAGTGGCTTTCTGGCATTCGTGGAAAGGAGTCCCATGTGAACACATGGGGCCCCTTTCAGTTCGTGGCTCGGCTTTCCGTTTTCTTATTTTATGCACGTACGTGGATTACCCCTGGATTTCCCGAGGAGCCTGGACCCCTGGATCTCGTGAGTATAATTTCTTCAACAGGTACCCCTTGGATTCTACTGGAGAAGAGGACCGACCTGCGTGTGAACATAAGGTAAGTATGTATGTATGTTTGTGTGGATGTATGTAATAAATCTTTACTTTCACGGTGTGTGTGTCTTGTCTTTTTTTGGGTATTTTTTTAGTAGTAGTACTACAGGTACCAGCGGGCCCATTTTTCCGTCGCATGCTGGTACTTGTGGTTCTCCAAGTACCAGCATGCGGGGGAGGCTTGCTGGGCCTTGTAGTACTGCTACTAAAAACAATATCTTTTCTTTTACAACAAAGGCTATCAGCCTCCCCATCCGCAGCCCATTGGATGGGGGGGGGACAGCCTCGGGCTTCACCCCTGGCCCTTGGGTGGCTGGGGGGGGGGGGACCCCTTGATTGAAGGGGTCCCCACTCCCCCAGGGTACCCCGGCCAGGGGTGACTAGTTGGATTTTTGATGCCACGGCCGCAGGGCGCTGTATAAAAGTGACCCCCGGCTGTGGCATTATCTGTCCAGCTAGTGGAGCCCGGTGCTGGTTTTAAAAATACGGGGGACCCCTACTCTTTTTGTCCCCCGTATTTTTGGGACCAGGACCAGGCGCAGAGCCCGATGCTGGTTGCTTACATATGGGGGAACCCCTGTCATTTTTTTCCCCATATTTCTGCAACCAGGATCGGCTCAAAGAGCCCGAGGCTGGTTATGCTTAGGAGGGGGGACCCCACGCATTTTTTTTAATTATTTTACAGTGTTTAATAAAAAAAAAAAAAATAAGAACCCCAGCACGGATCACACAGATCCGGCCGAGATTGATTGTAAAAAAAAACGGCAGTGTTTTGCTAATCACTGCCGCAAAAATAGGTAAAAAAAAACGAATGACATCGACATCGGAAGAAAAGAAAAACCCGAATACGACAGCTTAGTAAATCCATCGTAATCAATTCAAAAAGTTGCAGTTTTACACTGTCGATGTCATTCGTGATTGAACTTTGACCTTTTTTCGGAAATTACGAATCTTAGTAAATTTACCCCTAAGACTTCATGAGGGGTATGTCTCTAGTGCTTGATAAATACTGTTAGTGCATCAATGAAATGGCAATTACGTATTCTGGATACTTGAAAAAACCACACACCGGTGGGGTACACAGGTGAAAGTTAGATTAAGCCTTATGGTTAAGTGCTTGAATAACAAGTTCAAACGCATAGGCCTGAACGCAAGTTCATATAGGTATGCGACCTTATCATTCAGGAATTTGGATAACAAGTTCAAATACACAGGTCTACCACAATTTCATATGCGTGTGTAACCTTACCAGTAGCTACAATAGCTTCAAGTCACAAGCAGTGTGTGTATATATATATATATATATATATGTAAGTATGTATGTTTATATATATGTGTGTGTGTAGTATGGTTTGCCGGCGGCCAGCATACCAACGCCGGAATCCCGACCGCCGGCATACCGTCAGATGGGCGAGCGCAAATGAGCCTCTTGCGGGCTCGCTGCACTCGCCGGCAACCTGAAGACCACCCATATATATACACACAGGGTGATTCAAGTGTTGTAACTTTTTAACCATGGCCCTCATTCCGAGTTGATCGCTCGCAAGGCGAATGTAGCAGAGTTACACACGCTAAGCCGCCGCCTACTGGGAGTGAATCTTAGCTTCTTAAATGTGCGACCGATGTATGCGCAATATTGCGATTACAAACGAGTTAGCAGTTTTTGAGTAGCTTCAGACTTACTCTGCCTGTGCGATCAGTTCAGTGCTTTTCGGTCCTGGCTGACGTCATAAACACACCCAGCGTTCGCCCAGGCACACCCACCGTTTCCCCGGCCACTCCTGCGTTTTCTCCGGAAACGGTAGCGTTTCCAGCCACACGCCCCTAAAACGCCGTGCATCCGCCCAGTAACACCCATTTCCTGTCAATCACAATGCGAACGTCGGAGCGATGAAAAAGCCGTGAGTAAACTTACTTTCTTCATAGTAAAGTTACTTGGCGCAGTCGCAGTGCGAACATTGCGCATGCGCACTAAGAGAATTCTCACTGCGATGCGATGAAAATCTCCGAGCGAACAACTCGGAATGAGGGCCCATAAGTGCTATTTCCAATCTGTTTGCAGCAATAAACTTTTCAGCAAAGTCTGACGTTGTTTGACTTGTTACACAACCCCCTTTCCATTTGAAAAAACTGACTTAGATTCAGACAAATTTAACAAAAAATGGATTATACCCAGTTTAATTACATGTACAACAGTTGGCACAGTTTATCATCTGGAGTGTCCCTGTAAGAAAGCATACATTGGGAAAACAACCAGGCCTCTAAAAGTAAGACTTTTAGAACATGTGGGTAATATACGAAATGTGGACAGAGATCGCAGCAATTTCAGAATTATTTCACCTGTGGCGAGGCATTTCCAACAGTATCACAACAGTGACCCTAGTGGACTCAGAGCCTTTGGGATGAAACTGGGAATACGCGGTGGGGATCTAGATTCAGAACTTCTGAAAATAGAGACAAAACTGATATTTCTCATGAACACATTACATCCGTTTGGCCTCAATGAGACCAACAGTTATAGTTCTTTTCTATGAAACACATCATGTCCAGGTCTCTTTGCAGCTTAGTGTCCCTTACATGTACTGTTGGACACTATTATCCCCGTTTCCAATACATGTGGCATAGTAGATAGGGGTCACAACATCCCAAGAAAATGTTCATTTTTCTGTCGTCCCAAGTGTGGACCAATCGAGTGGGCGTACTGGTAGCTAGGGGTCTTTACGATTTACCGTTAAAGATGTGGCCAGCACAATGGAAAATTGAGATTGGGAACTGCAGGAGGTTATAAGATTGTATTGCATATTTGGAGCTTTGGACAGACATACCAACTAAGAAATGACTCTGATCACAGCCCTGTAGATTCTTACACTGTTAATAGTCCATGAGATTGAATTATTAATACATATACGTTCTAAAAATTTTACATCCAGTACATATAATATGTATACCCTAGAGTACCCAAAGATAATGCTCACATCTACATGACAACAGTTGGAACAAACCTTGTTAATATTCATGTACACATATCAGATATAATATGTCCATCACCCCCCTCTCTACACAATCTGCACTGTTTTATAATTTATTTTCACACCACAATCCTGTAATTACAGGTCAGTGATGGCAGAATATTTACCATCCTCTTACACTCTTTCTATTCCCCTTTTCACAATTAGTTATTTTGCACTTTGCACCATGTCTTGAAAGTTGTTGTTTTTTTGCATAGTCACCGTTTTTTCACCGGCTCACTATACTATAGCAGTATATTCACATGTACTCCATTATACTGGAGCTTATTTGCAGTTTGCACTAACCATTGAAACTAACCACTGTCTTTTCATTTTTTGGCTCACATTATCAATTAGTTGAATTTTCTGGGGGGCTATTTAGGGCAGTACATTAATAATGACCATAATAAGCAAAAGTACAATATGGTCACATGGGTAGCAGGGATCAAGTCACCTATTACCTACATCCAGCAAGTGGTATGAGGGATGTTCACCCGATTAGTGGGGAATTTGATAACGCACCATGTAGAATGAATACTCGATCTGAATGAGGTATCACTGCATCAGTTTTAATACATTTATCTTGTGGAGTACGGCAAGGTATGTTATATAGGGAGCCCGGACCTATGGATATATATTCACAATGAATTCCATGTGCATAGGATATACCCGAGTTAGAAACACTTCCAATAGGTCTGCACATGTTAACAATGAAGGTCGAATGGAATAGGAGAGATGACAGAGCGTGAGAATATACAAGGGTCCTGACATATAGACCGATACTAAATGTGTAGCTATTAGTATTTTCTCTGCTACACATAATTACAGGAGAAGTATCACCGGTGGTTATAGTGAAAGCTGATACGCAATTTCTATCTATCACTTCTATCATCACCTTGTGTCTCCTTGCTCAGATCCCCTCCCACTACTATATACAGGTCTAGAGTGGGTTAATCCGTTGCTATAACAGCAGCGGAGATGCCATCTTAATGAAGTATTAGTATTAACATCAACGATCTCCTAAACAAACCAAGGTTAATAGGAATACGTACGGGGGTAATCAGTGAACAATCAATGTGGATCAGCTGAGGCGGTCATGTGACCGCAGGGCCGTACGGAATTGGCCCATTCACAGGACAAAGTTCCTGTCAGGAGAGGTACTCGGGTTAAGCCTCGATAAAGCTTGTTGCGAAATGCGCGCATCAGCATTTTGATCCGCTCCAGATGCTCTTGCACTGACCATTATTATGTATTTGTGTGTACCTTGGTGTTATCAAAATACTGCACGGTGAACACGGGAACACCCGTGGGTCGGACAAATGCCAATAAAAAGCCGATACAGTTGAGATACCCTGAAGTGCCTTACTATTAGTAACTCTGATATTTATACTATGGATTGAGGGCATGCTGATAGCTGACAGGTGTTGCTCAGTGAGCACGGGAATACCCGCTAATCGGACAAATGCTGATTAGTAAAAACACTGTTGCAACGCTGTCACTGGTGTATCTGTATAGAATACAGCTAGGGTGTCTTGGCATCGTATGGCTATCTGGGGAATACCCTAAAAATTAAATTAATATTCAAGCCGTTACAACTCCAAGCACTTTTGGTATAACATAGGATTGCCATCTACTGCATAGCATATAGGGTGAACACCTGTCCCGTGAATCAACAAGTATCAGCCGCACACCAATGTGGCCTTATTATCTGCATAGTAAATAATCTAATCTGTAGTGCATTGCATGGTTATCTTGACACTGAGGGGTAGATGTATTAACCTGGAGAAGGAATAAGGAAGTGATAAACCAGTGATAAAGCAGTGTTAAGTGCAAGGTGATAATGCACCAGCCAATCAGCTCCTAACTGTTAATTTACATATGGGAGCTGATTGGCTGGTGTGGTATCACCTTGCATTTATCACTGGTTTATCACTTCCTTGTGCCTTCTCCAGGTTAATACATCTGCCCCTGAATGCGAAGCACTAAGGCGTGCGTAAGAATTGAACACATGCTGTATACTCTCACAGTAATGCGGATCACCTGTGTAACTATATAGTGTTTAATTAGGGTGGTCTCGGTAATGCATGACCATCTGAGGAATACCTGCTAAATTAAACTGATATTCAAGCCGTTATGATCTCAGGCACTTTGGATATAGTTAACCAGCAGTGTCACTAATCCTACCCATAGGTATAATCATGCCTGCATAGAATTGTCAGTTACTGTGAAGAGAACAGGGGAATACCTGCTCCTTGAATTAATAAGGATTAGCCGCATACCAGCGTGGCTTTGGTTAACTGCACAGCAAACAGGCATGCATTTTTAGTGCATCCCATGTCCATTTTGATGACATACTTTAAGCACTGAGACCTATGTACAAACTTGATTCATGTGGAATTAGCACATATATGTGTAATAACACTCATTTAATTGAACACAGTATCATACTGTATAGTGCATAACTCGGGTGGTCCTGGTATCATATGGCCACTTGGGGAATACCCGAAAAATATATTAACATTTAAGCCGTCACGATCCCAGGCACATTGGATACAATTAACCAGCAGTATTATCAACTTCACCCCATGGGCACCATGCATGCATGGGGTCGTTAGTTAGTGTGCAGAAAAAACGGGAACTTTAGTTCCGTGAATCAAAGAGGACTAGTCACACATCAGAGTGGTTCAATATCTGCACAGTAAACAGATAGGTGTTTCTAGTATATTTCATATTTATTTTGAGACTATAGGCTAAGCACCAAGAATTGTTTATTACAATTGATTCACGGGGAACAAGCACATTTTGCATATGTGCAAAACATTTATTTAGCTGAACACAGTATCACCACGAACACTCCCTTTCTGCCAGGTTGGCAGCAGGGGGTGACGGCTCTCATACGATAAAGGAGAATATCTGCTGAGTGAAGCAACAAATACCGGTATCTAATCGGACATACGGAAATCCAATACACATAGGCCCTCATTCCGAGTTGTTCGCTCGCAAGGTGATTTTAGCAGTATTGCACACACTAAGCCGCCGCCTACTGGGAGTGAATCTTAGCTTCTTAAAATTGCGAACGAAAGATTCGCAATATTGCGATTACACATCTCGTAGCAGTTTCGGAGTAGCTTCAGACTTACTCGGCATCTGCGATCAGTTCAGTGCTTATCGTTCCTGGTTTGACGTCACAAACACACCCAGCGTTCGCCCAGACACGCCTCCGTTTCTCCAGCCACTCCCGCGTTTTTTCCGGAAACGGTAGCGTTTTTTCCCACACGCCCATAAAACGGCCTGTTTCCGCCCAGTAACACCCATTTCCTGTCAATCACACTACGATCGCCTGAGCGAAGAAAAAGCCGTGAGTAAAAATCCAAACTTCATAGCAAATTTACTTGGCGCAGTCGCAGTGCGGACATTGCGCATGCGCACTAAGCGGAAAAACGCTGCGATGCGAAGAAATTTTCCGAGCGAACGACTCGTAATGACCTCCATAGTGTAATTATTCACTCAGCTAAACACAGCATAACAGTATAATATACCTACTTAGAGGTACATGGTGCCACCATGAGACTATATATTGATCTTCTATTAAGTTGACAGCAGGGAGAGATAACTCTTGTATAATTGAGGACTTCAGGAATTACCCAAAGTGCGAGTAGCAAAATATACAGTAGGCAAATCTCAATAGTGGCACACAATACATATAATGATATTATATACACAATAATTCATATATTATAAGAGTGCCAGTGCAATCATAGGAGCGGACATATTTTTATTTTTTTCACATTTCTATCTTAGAGCACATTCTTGGACTTTCTATCTAATTTTAACCTTATATTTCGCATGTTGTCCGATTTTCGGTCTCTTAACAGAATAAGAAAAGTTACATTTTAATTTATATTTTGTGCACCTAACAGTACAACCCCATTTTTTCTTGTGTATTAGATTCAAGATGGCCAATTTCAAGATGGGGCCCATGTTCGATTTATACCCTAAAAGATAGCCACCTCACCCATACCTTACTGGAGTATTCAGTTTACCCATTTCCTGCACAGTTTTTGAAACAAAAGGGTGTACTGCAACTTCTGAATCACCCTGTATATCTATCTATCTATCTATCTATCTATCTATCTATCTATCTATCTATCTATCTATCTATCTATCTATCTATCTATCCAGAGCCGGCCCTAGGCATAGGCAAACTAGGCAACTGCCTAGGGCATTTGGCATGCCTAGGGGCACCAGCAGCTTCTGCTGATTAAAATGATATGCGGCATGCCTATATTCTGTGTGTAGCATTTCGCATGCAGATACAGTCACAGTCGCACACAGTATATAGGCATGCAGCATATAATTTTAATCAGCAGAAGTTGCTTGTGCATCCTAGCAGTATAGCAATGCAAACAAGGTGCATTTCCATCAATAAATAAGCACCTGCCATTAGCAGAGTTGCCAGCTGACTCACGCCAGGCATCTCCTACTGCATGGCACACTGATGTTAGGCGCCGGTGTCCGCTCGTCGGTGCGGCCCGGCGCCTAGCAACCAGGGACGCCGTGCGCGTACAGCCGCCGGCTCCCTGGCAACGCTAGACGCCGGGCGCACGGAGCCGCACGGACCCTAGCAACGGGGAAACCACTGGCGGACCGCGTTCCCCGTTGCTGGGTCCATTTAAATTAATAGGGCACCTGTTTCCTGGCCGTGCAGCAAGGCAGCTGCACGGCATTTAATCCAATCAGCCTCTGAACAGCTGATTGGAGGACTCCCTATTAAGTACACTTCCTGGGCTTCTCACAGACGCCGGTAATAGCTTCCTGCATGCTGTATCTGTTTGCTGAGAGTGTTTCCAGTCCTGCTGTACCCGGTCGTTCCT
Source organism: Pseudophryne corroboree (assembly GCF_028390025.1). NCBI lineage: Eukaryota > Metazoa > Chordata > Amphibia > Anura > Myobatrachidae > Pseudophryne > Pseudophryne corroboree. Next base: position 130,126,173 of record NC_086453.1, read on the forward strand.
GTCCTCAGTTGTCCTGTACTCGGAAGTCGTCATCTGTTCCTGGAGTCCTGACTGAGCACCTTTAAACATCCAGTGGTGTTCGTGAGTCACGGCGTAGCCGTGTGTTGCGGCTTGGCCGCTTTATTACTTATTATTTATCATTTGTGTTCCGGAGATTTTGCGGAGGATTCCGCTCCCACAGATCCACTCTGGTATCCAGCGGTGCTGGGTAGGAGTAACGGACTAGTGGATTTTGGTTGTCCTTTTATCTGGCGGTTTTTCCGCGCATACTTCTGGTTTGGTTAGTTAGCTTGTTGCCCCTGGCCTGTTGTCAGTCAGAGGTCCTCTTGTCATCATCCTGCCTCGGATTTCCCTTTGTCTCTCACTAAGACCGGGGGGCACCGGAGTTGGGCAGACATAATCCGCCTTTCAAACGTGGCTGCCAGGGGCTCAAGAAACCATAGTCTCGCAAGGGATTTTCGATAGCACGGGTGAGACAATAGAGTTAGGGCGCCAGGGGCAACTAGTCTTTCTAGCTCCCGTAACGAGCATTCCCCTTCCAGTACTCTGGCCATTGTCATTAGATCTCCTCCGGTCAGGAGTACTGGAATCATAACATTATTACCGGCCCTACCAAAACTTAAAATTAAACAGGGTTTGATTTTTTCCTTATTCAGTTTTGTAAGAGTTATCGGCCTCATGAATCCCACAGGTTTAGGGCCAAATCCTGGCCAGCTCCTAGTCAGCCAGATTCAAGAACTTACTCAGATGGTTCAGGATCTTTCCCTTCGGGTGAAGTCGCAGGAAGATCTTTTACGAACTTCCCCGAGGGTAGTCCCTGAACCAAAAATGCACTTGCCTGACCGTTTTTCTGGTGATAGGAAGGAGTTTTTTAATTTTAAAGAATCCTGTAAACTTTATTTTCGTTTAAGACCGATCTCCTCAAGTACTGAATCTCAGCGGGTCGGAATTATTATTTCTTTGCTCCAGGGGGATCCTCAGACCTGGGCTTTTGGTTTAAAAGCAGAGGATCCGGCATTGTTGTCAGTAGACGCCTTTTTGGGGTCTTTAGGGCTTTTGTATGATGACCCTGATAGAGAGGCATCCGCTGAGAGTCAGTTACGCGCTCTCAGACAGGGTAGAAATCCTGCAGAGGTTTATTGTACAGAATTTCGCCGTTGGTCGAACGACTGTGGCTGGAATGACCCAGCCCTGCGCAGTCAGTTTCGCCTCGGCTTATCTGAGTCTATAAAAGACAGTCTCCTTCAGTATCCCGCTCCTGAGACTCTCGATAAACTCATGGAGCTTTCTATTAAGATTGATCGTCGTCTCAGAGAGCGGAGGGCTGAAAAAGGAGCACCTGTCAGGTCTACTCCATGTGTATTTTCCATTCCTGAGGACATAGAGGAGCCCATGCAGATGGGTCTCTCTCGGCTGTCTCCAGAAGAAAGAGCCAGAAGGCAAAACTCTGGTCTTTGTTTGTACTGTGGGGGTAAGGGACATTTTACCCGTAATTGTCCGAACAAGTCGGGAAACGCCTCGACCAAGTGAATTGTGAGGGGGTTCACTTTGGTCTGCAGCTTATCTCCTCGAATAACTCCCTTTTAGTCCCAGCTAAAGTTTCCTTTGGCAGCCTCAGTTCTTCGGTGTCGGCTTTTGTTGACAGTGGAGCTGCAGGGAACTTTATGGACTTAACGTGGGCCAAAGCCTTAGGTATTCCTCAGTTAGCCTTGGGTAGGTGTATCACCATGCATGGTTTAGATGGGAGTCCCTTGTCCAATGGGGTTATTTCCCTCCGTACACCCCCTATACTACTTACGGTAGGAGCTCTTCATTCCGAAAAGATCGAGTTTTTCCTTACCCATTGCCCAGCAGTTCCAGTGGTTCTGGGTCACCCTTGGCTGGCCTTTCATAATCCCATCATTGATTGGCAGTCGGGGGAGATTTCACAATGGGGTACCATCTGTAATAAGGAATGTATTACGTTTCCCGTCAGAATAGCTGCTGCCATTCCCGAACTCATTCCCGTGGAATACCAGGACTTTGTTGATGTGTTTTCCAAGGGCAATGCGGACATTCTGCCTCCCCATCGGCCTTATGATTGTGCTATTGAGCTAATTCCTGGTGCCACATTGCCAAAGGGAAGGTTATATGCATTATCCGGGCCAGAAACTGCGGCCATGAATGAGTATGTTAAGGAGAGCCTAGGGAAAGGATTTATCAGGCCATCTAAATCCCCTTTAAGTGCAGGCTTCTTCTTTGTGGAGAAAAAAGATGGATCACTCAGACCTTGCATTGACTTTAGAGCCCCGAATAAGATCTCAGTTAAAAATACTTACCCTCTGCCGCTGATTTCTGTCCTCTTTGATCAGCTGCGTTCGGCTGTGATTTTTTTCTAAAATTGACCTGAGGGGAGCGTATAACCTCATCCGAATCAAGTCGGGAGATGAGTGGAAGACGGCTTTCAGTACTCAGTCGGGTCACTACGAGTATCTGGTGATGCCGTTTGGCTTGTCTAACGCTCCGGCAGTTTTCCAGGATCTCATTAACGATGTGCTCCGTGATTTTCTAGGAAGATTCGTGGTCGTTTACTTAGACGACATCCTGATCTATTCTGACTCAATTGAACAACATGTTACCCAGGTGAGTCAGGTTCTTCAAAAATTACGTGAAAATCACCTATATGCCAAGCTGGAGAAGTGTGAGTTTCATGTCACGGAGGTATCCTTTTTAGGGTACATTATTTCCCCTCGGGGATTCTGTATGGAACCTAAGAAGCTCCAAGCCATCCTTAGTTGGGCGCAACCCACCAACTTAAAAGCAATTCAGCGCTTTTTAGGGTTTGCGAATTATTATAGAAGATTTATTCATTCTTTTTCCGACCTGGTTGCTCCCATTGTGGCACTGACTAAGAAGGGAGCGGATCCTACCAACTGGTCACGTGAAGCTGAGTTATCCTTTCAGGCCTTGAAACAAGCTTTTGTCTCAGCTCCAGTCCTCAGACATCCCAACCCAGAATTGCCCTTCATTGTTGAGGTTGATGCCTCGGAGGTTGGAGTGGGGGCTATCCTATCTCAGAAGGATCCGGACTCTCTGGAACTACATCCTTGTGCCTTTATGTCCAGGAAATTCTCATCTGCTGAATCCAACTACGATGTTGGTAACCGGGAGTTACTGGCTATTAAATGGGCTTTCGAGGAGTGGAGGCATTGGCTTGAGGGAGCAACACATACCATTTCAGTATTGACTGACCACAAAAATCTTCAGTACATCGAATCAGCTAAGCGGCTGAATGCCCGGCAGGCTCGTTGGGCTTTATTTTTTACTCGTTTCAAGTTTATTATCACTTTTAGGCCAGGTTCCAAGAATACCAAGGCGGATGCCCTGTCACGCAGTTTTCTTCCAGTTCATAATAACAGTCCTGTTACTCCCATACTTCCGTCTTCAGTAATTTGGGCAGGCCTCACACAAGATTTGTTTACCCAGTTAAAGCAGCTTCAACATCAAGCTCCTGGAAATACTCCTGCTGGTCGTCTTTACGTCCCTGAGTTTTTGAGAGCTACTGTTTTGACTGAGTTTCATGATAGCAAAGTTGCCGGGCATCCGGGGATCTCTAAGACTTTGGAATTAGTCTCCCGCTCAGTATGGTGGCCTGGTCTTTCTAAAGACATTAAGGAGTTTGTTTTTTCTTGTCAGGTCTGTGCACAGCATAAGGTTCCCCGTTCCTTGCCTATCGGGCAACTTATGCCCTTAAATGTTCCTCTCAGGCCATGGTCTCATATTTCCATGGATTTTGTGGTAGACCTCCCTCTGTCAGCCGGATTCCGAGTCATATGGGTGGTAGTGGACCGTTTTAGCAAGATGGCCCATTTCATTGCTCTTCCCCGACTGCCATCTGCCCAGGGATTGGTTGTTTTGTTTCTCCGCAATGTTTTCAGACTTCATGGGTTGCCCACTGATATTGTTTCTGATCGGGGTCCACAATTCATTGCACAATTCTGGAAGTCTTTTTGTGCCTCATTAAAGATGAAATTGTCTTTAACATCCGGCTATCATCCCCAATCCAACGGGCAGACCGAGCGAGTTAATCAATCATTAAAACAGTATTTGCGTTTGTACTCAGCCAAACTCCAGAATGATTGGTCCGAGTTTCTTCCTTTGGCGGAGTTTGCTTACAACAATTCTTGTCATTCCTCCACTAATGTGTCTCCATTCTTTTCAGTTTTTGGTTTTCACCCCAGAGCTAATTCTTTTTTCCAACATTCCTCTGTTTCCTCGCTAACCTTAACCTCTCATCTCAGAGTCATTTGGAAAAAAGTGCACCTTGCTCTCAGAAAAGCGGCATTTCGAGAGAAAAAGTTTTCTGACAGGCTCCGGCGTCCTTGCACTTTTAAGGTGGGAGACAGGGTATGGTTGTCGACTCGTAACATTAGACTTCGACAAACCTCAGCTAGATTGGGCCCCAAATTTATTGGACCATTTCATATTATTAAAAAAATCAATCCAGTTGCTTTCCGGTTACGTTTACCAAGAGCTCTCCGAATCGGAAATACGTTCCATTGCTCCCTGTTGAAACCATACGTTTCTTCCAGTAGATTTCCTCGGAAGATCTCTCAGGGGAAATCACCAGTAGATGTACAGGGACATCAGGAGTTCTTGGTGGAGAAGGTTCTCGATTCCAAATTGTCCCGGGGTCGGCTTTATTTTCTGGTGCACTGGAAGGGCTATGGTCCAGAGGAAAGTTCTTGGGTCCTGGATAAGGATCTCCATGCCCCGAGGCTCAAGAGGGCATTTTTTCGGGAATTTCCTCGGAAACCTGGCTTTAGGGGTTCCTTGACCCCTCCTCAAGGGGGGGGGTACTGTTAGGCGCCGGGGTCCGCTCGTCGGTGCGGCCCGGCGCCTAGCAACCAGGGACGCCGTGCACGTACAGCCGCCGGCTCCCTGGCAACGCTAGACGCCGGGCGCACGGAGCCGCACGGACCCTAGCAACCGGGACGCCAGTGGCGGACCGCGTTCCCCGTTGCTGGGTCCATTTAAATTAATAGGGCACCTGTTTCCTGGCCGTGCAGCAAGGCAGCTGCACGGCATTTAATCCAATCAGCCTCTGAACAGCTGATTGGAGGACTCCCTATTAAGTACACTTCCTGGGCTTCTCACAGACGCCGGTAATAGCTTCCTGCATGCTGTATCTGTTTGCTGAGAGTGTTTCCAGTCCTGCTGTACCCGGTCGTTCCTGTCCTCAGTTGTCCTGTACTCGGAAGTCGTCATCTGTTCCTGGAGTCCTGACTGAGCACCTTTAAACATCCAGTGGTGTTCGTGAGTCACGGCGTAGCCGTGTGTTGCGGCTTGGCCGCTTTATTACTTATTATTTATCATTTGTGTTCCGGAGCTTTTGCGGAGGATTCCGCTCCCACAGATCCACTCTGGTATCCAGCGGTGCTGGGTAGGAGTAACGGACTAGTGGATTTTGGTTGTCCCTTTATCTGGCGGTTTTTCCGCGCATACTTCTGGTTTGGTTAGTTAGCTTGTTGCCCCTGGCCTGTTGTCAGTCAGAGGTCCTCTTGTCATCATCCTGCCTCGGATTTCCCTTTGTCTCTCACTAAGACCGGGGGGCACCGGAGTTGGGCAGACATAATCCGCCTTTCAAACGTGGCTGCCAGGGGCTCAAGAAACCATAGTCTCGCAAGGGATTTTCGATAGCACGGGTGAGACAATAGAGTTAGGGCGCCAGGGGCAACTAGTCTTTCTAGCTCCCGTAACGAGCATTCCCCTTCCAGTACTCTGGCCATTGTCATTAGATCTCCTCCGGTCAGGAGTACTGGAATCATAACAACTGAGGCAATTTATGAGGACACATCTGTATCCAAGCAGAGGCAGAGGACACAGTGTTAGTGGCCATGTGAGTGCTGTGTTTGTGTGAGTGGGTTGGTTGTGTAATAGTGTTCAGCATATGTGTAAGGGGCAATAAGTGTGTCGTGTGTATAAATGCATTAATAATGTGTGGCTTATGTGTAAGGGACATTATGTGTGTCTTTATGTGTATAAGGGCATTAATAATGTGTGGCACATGTGTAAAGGACATTATGTGTATAAGGACATTGATAAAGGTTGGCATAATGCGTAAGGCGCATTATACTTATAAGGACATTAATAATGTGTGTCATATATGTAAGGGGCATTACTGTGTGGTATTATGTGCATAAATGCATTACTAATGTGTGGCATTATGTGTATAAGATGCTCTACTGTGTGGCATAATGTGTATAAAGGTTCACTACTGTGTGGTCTAATGTGAATAAAGAGCAATATGTTGTGGTGTAATGTGCATAAGGAGCAATTTATTGTGATGTAATGTGAATAAGGGACACTACTGTGAGGAGTAATGTATACAAGGTAAAGCGATACTACTGTGTGATGTAACATGAATTAGGGACACTATCACATGATAAATTGTGAATAAAGTTGCAGTACTGTGTGGCAGGATTTGAACTGGGGGCATTATTGTGTGGCCATGCCCCTTGCCAGCAAAAACACATTCTTTTCTGGGTTGTGCGCCAGATGTGCGCAATGTTCATGTTTAAAATATAGGGGGTGGGAACACCAAAATAAGGACTGCTATGGGTGAGGGGTGATGGTGCTGGGAAAGGGGTGCAGGGTCAGAGGTGGAACTAGCAGTGGTGCTAGGGGGCCCCAGCCACAATCTTGCCTAGGGCATCATTTTAGTTAGGGCCAGCTCTGTATCTATCTATCTATCTATCTATCTATCTATCTATCTAGATACTGTATATATAAATATATATATATATATATATATATATATATATCTGTATATATCAATATTGACAGGAGCACTCACCAGTCTACTCTTGATAAACTTTGTTTAATAGATCAAATAATCAATACAGCAGTAGTGGTATCAATGTTTCAGTCCCATATAAGACCTTTGTCAAGATCACAGAGCAAGACAGATAACCCACAAGTATACCCATATAGCCCTCCCCCCAATTACTAAGAGAAAACACCCCATCACATCATTAAAATATATGTATCCAAACCATTCATAGTGCACATAAAAACACTCTTATGAGTTCAGATAGCATACAGAGACATATCAATAGCCAGTACTGTGCAAATTCTGTGTAGATCCACAGCAGAGTATGCATGGATCCCCTGTAGTGCGGCGTGCGTTCCACTGCGCGCCGCACTTCTGGTATCTGGAACGCAAGTCATGGTAACCTGATCGGATGTCCAAAATAAACAACAAACACATCACTGTCTATACTGTGGTGATTCCAGTAGAGATCACCATATTCAGTCACAAGATCAATGTCAGTCGCGCTCCGCCCCTTGGGGACATTCTTAGAGCACAGTGTATTTAAAGATACATAGATCAATTCTTCGTATTTTATACTAGGTCCAGCGGTGTGTGTTATATATATCAAAGTACCAGGCATAAATAAATGTTCCTAAATGAACAATATAAAAGGTATCATCCGCTGTGGATTGCACAGTAGAAGTTGTGCTATTTTTGATATTAGTGCACCAAGAACAGAATCAGATGACTTATGGAGCAGGGACACAGACCGCATTCCAGGAGAGACAGACCAAAAATAAAAAAAAATGAAAAAATCAGAAAATATAAAAAAAGAGAGAAAAAAGATGAGACATCTAAGGATCATTCAATGAAAGTTGCTTCAATCCCAAAAAATACCACAGTGAATGCCTTCGTTCATACCCCGTGGGCGAACAGTGTCTAATCGGTGGATCCATGAGGCTTCTCGATGGAGCAACATCTTCGCCCTATTGCCACCTCTTTTTAAAGGAGCAATCCAAATAATAATCATACACTTTAGTGATGCCAGAGTGTGATGTGCCTCATAAAAGTGTCTGGCCACCGGTATATCCGAATGTCCATCTGCCAGAACCATTCTGATTGATAGGTGATGATTCACCATTCTGTCGCGAAATGGACAAATAGTCTTGCCCACATATACTAAGGAGCATGAACAGGTAAGTGTATATACCACAAAATCAGAGGTATAACTCACTCGCTGATGGATCTTAATCTTTTTTCCAGTGTGTGGATGATGGAAAAATTCACCTGCAGTCATGCTCCTACAAGTGGTGCAATTTATACAACGGTAGCACCCTGTTTTCTGTGTTGTCAGCTATGAATCAGGTCCCAACTTTGGCAACCTGTCTGGCTGCATTAGAATGTCCTTTAAATGACATCCTCATTTGAAGCTGATCAAAGGCTTAACTGGTAAGTGTTTTGACTGAGCACGATAACTTTTCACAGCCGGCCAGAGGTTCTTAACTGCTTGTCATATAATAGGGCCAGCAGTGTCAAATGTCATTGTGACGACAAAATGATTTTATAACTTTCGTTGCTTTTTCAAATTTCCCTTGGTAAAGATATTCAGGGCTTTGTGTAGACAGTTGTTAATAGTCTGTTCATTATATCCATGTGAGGAAAATCTCATCTTCATTTGTTCTAGTTGTATATAAGCTGTATCCATCTCCGAATTATTACAGAGTACTCGCAAAAAATTGCGAGACCGGCAAATTTTGTTTAAGGGATCCCAGATGGTGGCTTCTAAAGTGTAACAGTTTGTTACGGTCTGTCAACTTCCTGTACAGTCTGTATCCATACCCATTTTCGGTGGCATAGACAGTCACGTCCAGAAAATTGATCTGTTCCCTACTATATTCCATTGTAAATCTAATGGGTGAATCCAAGTCATTAAGATACTCCATCATATTCAGGAGGGCAGATTCATTACCCGTCCATATTTGGAAGACATCGTCAATAAATCGGCAATGAAAACCGATACTATCTCCAAACAGCAGGAGGATGTGTGTATTTTCGTAAGTGGCCTAAGATTGTACCTAACACATTTTTGTTTCTTAAGTGATTCCTGAATGTTGTGATCCAATAACCTAGTAAAGGTTTTAATGCTTAGATTCAGCGATTTACTCTCAAGGGGTCTCAGTTTTATACCGACCCCTAAATTTGACAACTTTCGCTGGTCAGTAGACAAATTCAAACTTGGTAGGAAGCTTAGACTCATTGAGAAATTTCAAAACAATCATAAAATGGATGCTATCATTGTACCATTTAAGAAAAAGAGTATCTATGATCCATATTCGCTGAATCCAAGCATTAAAACCTTTACTCACAACATTCAGGAATCACTTAAGAAACAAAAACATGTTAGGTACAATCTTAGGCCACTTGAAAAGAAAGCATTTAGGGATTTAAGAGATAACCCTTTACTCACCATATGCCCCGCTGATAAGGGGAGCGCGGTGGTGGTACTTAATATGAAAGACTATGATGCTGAAGCGCTAAGACAACTAGCAGACACAGACACCTACATGTTATTAGGTGGTGACTCAATTGTCTCATTCAAGAATCATTTAGACACCGTTTTGAACATTGGATTAACCAATAATTGGATTGATGAGGATTTATTTGCATTTTTTATTACAGATTTTCCAATTTGTCCCATATTGTATTTGTTATCCAAAATACATAAGACCTTGGACAAACCTCCGAGGTGTCCGATCAAATTGGCTAGTAACTCTTTGTTTTCATCTGTGGCACAATATTTGGGTAGCTTTTTACAGATATGTGTTAAAAATACTTCCAGTTATTTACAGGATACAAATGATTTCTTGAGACAAATTTATATTCTATCTGCCTCTGATCAAAGAATCTTGGTCATGATGGACGTAATGTCCCTATACACCGTAATACCACATGGTGATGGTCTAGCAGTTGTTCGACAGGCTTTGCCTCGGTCACATATTGACACTACACCAGTTGATTTTTTTATTGAATTATTTAAAATTACTTTGACTTGCAAATATTTCCAATATGGCATCCGATACTATCTCCAAACGGTGGGGACATCATGTGCAGTAATATAGCGTCATCTTATGCTAATTTATTTATGGATACTTCCGAAAATACACACATCCTCCTGCTGTTTGGAGATAGTATCGTTTTTTATCGCTGATTTATCGATGATGTTTTACTAATATGGACGGGTAATGAATCTGCCCTCCTGAATATGTTGGAGCATCTTAATGACTTGGATTCACCCATTAGATTTACAATGGAATATAGTAGGGAACAGGTTCATTTTTTGGACGTGACTGTCTATGCCACGAAAATGGGTATGGATACAGACTGTACAGGAAGTTGACAGACCGTAACAAACTGTTACACTTTGCAAGCCACCATCCGGGCTCCCTTAAACAAAATTTACTGGTCTCACAATTTTTGCGAGTACTCCATAGTAATTCGGAGATGGATACAGCTTGTATACAACTAGAACAAATGAAGATGAGATTTTTCTCACATGGATATACAGTAATGAACAGACTATTAACAACTGTCTACACAAAGCCCTGAATATCTTTACCAAGGGAAATTTGAAAAAGCAACGAAAGTTACAAATTCCTTTTGTCATCACAACAACATTTGACTCTGCTAGCCCTATTATACAACAAGCAGTTAAGAACCTCTGGTCGGTTGTGAAAAGTGATCATGCTCTGTCCAAACACTTACCAGTTAAGACTTTGATCAGCTTTAAACGAGGACGTAATTTAAAGGACATTCTAATGTGAATATCCTTAAGTGGCCCAGACTTGAATCCGATTGAACATCTCTGGAGAGATCTGAAAATGTCTGTGCACTGATGTTTCTCATCCAACCTTATGGTGATGCACAGAGGAATGGACGAAAGTGCCCAAAGATAGGTGTGCCAAACTTGTAGCATCATATTCCAAAATACTTGAGGCTGTAATTGCTGCCAAAGGTGCATCAACAAAGTGTGGAGCAAAGGCTTAGAATACTTTGTTACATGTGATTTCTTTCTAGTTTTTTATTTTTAATAAATTTGCAAAAATCTCAAAAAAACTTTTTGCACGTTGTCATTATGGGGTATTGTGTGTAGAATTTTGAGGGAAAAAATTAATTTATTCCAGTTTGGAATAAGGCTGTAACATAACAAAATGTGGAAAAAGTGAAGCGCTGTGAATACTTTCCGGATGCACTGTATATATTAGAGATGAGCGGGTTCGGTTCTCAGAAACCAAACTCCCCCAAAATTCACCACCCGAGCCCGGATCCGAGTCAGGTTCGGGTTTTCCCACCTGATTCGGAAACCAGAACGAGGCAAAACGTCATCATCCAGCTGTCGGATTCTCACGGGGATTGGATTCCATATAAGGAGCCACGCGATGCTGCCATTTTCACTCCGGCATTGGAGAGTGTAGAGAGAGGACGTGTCTCCATCCTCAGTGTCCTCAGTGTCCATGTCTTGTGCTGCATCTGTCCAGTCACAGTGGTTCTGCTGCCATATGTCCAGTGCTGCTGTATAAGTCCAGTCCAGTGGTGCTGTGTTGTGCTGCATCAGTCCAGTGGTGGTGTCTTGTGCTGCATCAAACCAGTCACAGTGGTAGTGTCCTCTGCTGCTATATATCCAGAGCTGCTGTATAAGTCCAGTCCAGTGGTGGTGTGTTGTGCTGCATCAGTTTAGCGGTGGTGTCCCTGTGCTGCTGTATATGTACAGTGGTACTACCGTATATGTCCAGTGATCCTGCCGTATATTTCCATTAATACTGCTGTATAAAGCCAGTGATCTTGCCGTAAAATTCCAGTGATCCTGTCGTATAATTCCAGTGATCCTGACGTATAATTACAGTGATCCTGCTGAATAAGTCCAGTGATCCTATCGTGTATGTACAGCATTACTGACGTATAAATCCAGTGATCCCGCCGTATAATTGCAGTGATCCTGCCGTATAATTGCAGTGATCCTGCCGTATAATTCCAGTGATCCTGCCGTATAATTCCAGTGATCCTGCTGTATAATTCCAGTGATCCTGCCGTATAATTCCAGTGTTCCTGCTGTATAATTCCAGTGGTACTGGCATATAACTCCAGTGATTCTGGTGTATAATTACAGTGGTACTGGCGTATAAGTCCAGTCCAGTGATACTGCCGTATATGACCAGAAATACTGCCATAAATGTCCATTGATACTGCCGTATATGTCCAGCGGTACTGCCGTATAAATACAGTGATCATGCCATATAATTACAGTTGTACTGGCGGATAAGTCCGGTGATCCTGCCGAATAATTCCAGTGATCCTGCCGTATAATTGCAGTGATCTTGCCGTATAAATCCAGTGGTACTGGCGTATAAATCCAGTGATCCTGACGTATAATTCCAGTGATCCTGCCACATAGCTCCAGTGATCCTGCCGTATAATTCAAGCGGTACTGGCGTATAAGTCCAGTGATCCTGCTGTATAAGTCCAGTGATCCTGCCGTATATGTCCAATGATTCTCCCGTATATGTCCAGCAGTTCTGCTGCATAAATCCAGTGATCCTGCCACATAAATCCAGTGATCCTGCCGTATAATTCAAGTGGTACTGGCGTATAAGTCCAGTGATCCTGCTGTATAAGTCCAGTGATCCTGCCGTATATGTCCATTGATTCTGCCGTATATGTCCAGCGGTACTGCCGTATAAATCCAGTGATCCTGCCATATAATTACAGTTGTACTGGTGGATAAATCCAGTGATCCTGCCGAATAATTCCAGTGATCCTGCCGTATAATTGCAGTGATCTTGCCGTATAAATCCAGTGATCCTGCCGTATAAATTACAGTGATCCTGCCGTATAATTCCAGTGGTACTGCCGTATAAGTCCAGTGATCCTGCGGTATAATTCCAGTGATCCTGCTGTATAATTCCAGTGATCCTGCCGTATAATTCCAGTGATCTTGCCGTATAATTCCAGTGGTACTGGCGTACAAGTCCAGTGATCCTGCTGTATAATTACAGTAATCCTGCAGTATAATTGCAGTGATCCTGCCGTATAAATCCAGTAATCCTGCCTTGTAATTCCAGTGGTACTGGCATACAATTCCGGTGATCCTGCTGTATAATTGCAGTGATCCTGCCGCATAAGTCTAGTGATCCTGCCGTATAATTCAAGTGGTACTGGCGTATAAGTCCAGTGATCTTGCTGTATAAGTCCAGTGATCCTGCCGTATATGTCCAATGATTCTGCCGTATATGTCCAGCGGTACTGCCGTATAATTTAAGTGGTACTGGCGTATAAGTCCAGTGATCCTGCCGCATATGTCCATTGATACTGCCGTATATGTGCAGCGGTACTGCCGTATAAATACAGTGATCCTGCCATATAATTACAGTTGTACTGGCGGATAAGTCCAGTGATTCTGCCGAATAATTCCAGTGATCCTGCCGTATAATTGCAGTGATCTTGCCGTATAAATCCAGTGGTACTGGCGTATAAATCCAGTGATCCTGTCGTATAATTCCAGTGATCCTGCCACATAACTCCAGTGATCCTGCCGTATAATTCAAGTGGTACTGGCGTATAAGTCCAGTGATCTTGCTGTATAAGTCCAGTGATCCTGCCGTATATGTCCAATGATTCTGCCGTATATGTCCAGCGGTACTGCCGTATAATTTAAGTGGTACTGGCGTATAAGTCCAGTGATCCTGCCGCATATGTCCATTGATACTGCCGTATATGTCCAGCGGTACTGCCGTATAAATACAGTGATCCTGCCATATAATTACAGTTGTACTGGCGGATAAGTCCAGTGATCCTGCCGAATAATTCCAGTGATCCTGCCGTATAATTGCAGTGATCTTGCCGTATAAATCCAGTGGTACTGGTGTATAAATCCAGTGATCCTGCCGTATAATTCCAGTGATCCTGCCACATAACTCCAGTGATCCTGCCGTATAATTCAAGCGGTACTGGCGTATAAGTCCAGTGATCCTGCTGTATAAATCCAGTGATCCTGCCGTATATGTCCATTGATTCTGCCGTATATGTCCAGCGGTACTGCCGTATAAATCCAGTGATCCTGCCATATAATTACAGTTGTACTGGTGGATAAATCCAGTGATCCTGCCGAATAATTCCAGTGATCCTGCCGTATAATTGCAGTGATCTTGCCGTATAAATCCAGTGATCCTGCCGTATAATTACAGTGATCCTGCCGTATAATTACAGTGGTACTGGCGTATAAATCCAGTGATCCTGCCGTATAATTCCAGTGATCCTGTCGTATAATTCCAGTGATCCTGCCGTATAATTGCAGTGATCCTGCCGTATAAATCCAGTGATCCTGCCGTATAATTCCAGTGATCTTGCCGTATAATTCCAGTGGTACTGGCGTACAAGTCCAGTGATCCTGCTGTATAATTACAGTGATCCTGTAGTATAATTGCAGTGATCCTGCCGTATAAATCCAGTGATCCTGCCTTATAATTCCAGTGGTACTGGCATATAATTCCAGTGATCCTGCTGTATAATTGCAGTGATCCTGCCGCATAAATCTAGTGATCCTGCCGTATAATTCAATTGGTACTGGCGTATAAGTCCAGTGATCTTGCTGTATAAGTCCAGTGATCCTGCCGTATATGTCCAATGATTCTGCCGTATATGTCCAGCGGTTCTGCCGTATAAATCCAGTGATCCTGCTGCATAAATCCAGTGATCCTGCCGTATAATTCAAGTGGTACTGGCGTATAAGTCCAGTGATCTTGCTGTATAAGTCCAGTGATCCTGCCGTATATGTCCATTGATTCTGCCGTATATGTCCAGCGGTACTGCCGTATAATTTAAGTGGTACTGGCGTATAAGTCCAGTGATCCTGCCGCATATGTCCATTGATACTGCCGTATATGTCCAGCGGTTCTGCCGTATAAATTTAGTGATCCTGCCGTATAATTCCAGTGGTACTGCCATATAAATCCAGTGATCCTGACGTATAATTCCAGTGATCCTGATGTATAAATCCATATAATTTCATATAAGTCCAGTCCAGTGGTGCTGCCATATAAGTTCAGTGGTGCTGTCCATTGCTGTATATTATTTACTCCAAATAAAGGGGTTAATAATATTTAATCCAAATAATTTTCACAGGGTTTGCCCTGTGTGGTGTAGAGGTACGCTCTCCTGTACCGCATATTAGGGGTCATTCCGAGTTGATCGCTAGCTGAATTTTTTGCAGAGCA
Organism: Pseudophryne corroboree; assembly: GCF_028390025.1. Taxonomy (NCBI): domain Eukaryota; kingdom Metazoa; phylum Chordata; class Amphibia; order Anura; family Myobatrachidae; genus Pseudophryne; species Pseudophryne corroboree. Next base: position 130,141,233 of record NC_086453.1, read on the forward strand.
GTTATCAGGCTAAAAAATGGCAGTTCTGCGCATGCGGCACAATGCGCACGCACGACATATGGGCACAATGAACAATGTAGTTTAACACAGGGTCTAGCAATGCATTTCAGTTGCACTGCTTGCCGCAGAGTGATTGACATGAAGTGGGCATTTCTGGGTGGCAACTGACCGTTTCATAGAGTGTGTGGAAAAACGCAGGCATGCCAGGAAAAACGCATGCGTGGCTGGGCGAACGCTGGGCGGGTTTGTGACGTCAAATCCGGAAATGAACAGTCTGAAGTGATCGCAAGCGCTGAGTAGGTTTTGAGCTACTCTGAAACTTAACGAAAATCTTTTGTAGGCGCTCTGCGATACAACCGTTCGTACTTCTGCTAAGCTAAAAAACACTCCCAGTGGGCGACAGCATAGTGTTTGCATGGCTGCTAAAACTAGCTAGCGAGCGATCAACTCAGAATGACCCCCATTGTTATATAATTCCAGAAAAATAATGGAGAACAAAAATTTGGAGAATAAAATAGAGAAAGATCAAGAACTACTTCCTCCTAGTGCTGAAGCTGCTGCCACTAGTCATGACATAGATGAAATCCCATCAACGTCATCTGCCAAGGCCGATGCCCAATGTGATAGTAGAGGGCATGCAAAATCCAAAAAGCCAAAGTTCAGTAAAAAGACCCAAAAAAAGAAATTTAAATGGTCTGAGGAGAAACGTAAACTTGCCAATATGCCACTTACAACACGGAGTGGCAAGGAACGGCTGAGGCCCTGGCTTATGTTGATGACTAGTGGTTCAGCTTCACATGGCGATGGAAGCCGTCATCCTCCCGCTAAAAAAAATGATAAGAGTTAAGCTGGAAAGAGCACAGACAAGAAATGAGCGTTCTAAGATGGTATCACAAATAAGGATAGTCCAAGTGTGTCAGCAGTTGCGATGCCTGACCTTCCCAACACTGGATGGGAAGAGGTGGCTCCTTCCACCATTTGCACGCCCCTGCAAGTGCTGGAAGGAGCACCCACAGTTTAGTTTCTGATATTCAAATTGAAGATGTCACTGTTGAAGTAACCCAGGATGAGGATATGGGTGTTGCTGGCGCTGAGGAGGAAGTTGATGATGAGGATTCTGATGGTGATGTGGTTTGATTAAGTCAGGCACCGGGGGAGACACCTGTTGTCTGTGGGATGAAGACACCCATTGTGATGCCTGGGCAAAATACCAAAAAGCCACCTCTTCGGTGTGGAATTATTTCTCCACAAATCCGGACAAAAGGTGTCAAGCCGTGTGTTGCCTATGTCAATCTGTAATAAGTAAAGGTAAGGCTGTTAACCACCTAGGAACATCCTCCCTTTTACGTCACCTGCTGCGCATTCATCAGAAGTCAGTGTCAAGTTGTGAAACTTTTGGTAAGAGTGTAAGCAGTCCACTGACACCTAACTCCCTTCTTCCTCTTGTAAGCTCCTGCAAGCCACACCACCAACTCCCTCAATGTCAACTTCCTCCTCAGTCAGGAACGTCAGTAGTCCTCCAGGCCATGTCACTGGCTAAACTGAGGAGTCCTCTCCTAACCGGGATTCCTCCGGAGGATCCTTGAGTGGTACGCCTGTTGTTGTTGCTGCTGCTGTTGTTGCTGCTGCGATTCGATAGTCATCCCAGAGGGGAAGTCGGAAGACCACTTGTTTACTTCCAGTAAGCAATTGACTGTCCAACAGGCCTTTGTGAGGAAGATGAAATATGACAGCAGTCATCCTTTTACAAATCGGATAACTGAGGCCTTGACAGCTATGTTGGTGTTAGACGTGCGTCCGGTATCCGCCATTAGTTCAGTGGGACTTAGAGAATTGTTTGAGGTATTGTGTCCCCAGTATAAAATCCCATCTAGGTTCCACTTCACTAGGCAGGCGATACCGAGAATGTACAGAGACGTCAGAAAGAGTGTCCTCAGTGTTCTAAAAAATGCAGTTGTACCCAATGTCCACTTAACCACGAACATGTGGACAAGTGGAACAGTGCAGACTAAGGACTATATGACTATGACAGCCCACTGGGTAGATGTATTACCTCCCGCAGCAACAACAGCAGCGGTACCAGTAGCAGCATCTCTCAAACGCCAACTTGTTCCTAGGCAGGCTATGCTATGTATCACCGCTTTCCGTAAGAGACACACAGCTGACAACCTCTTACGGAAACTGAGGGACATCATTGCACAATGGCTTACCCCAATTAGACTCTCCTGGGGATTTGTGATATCGGACAATGCCACCAATATTCTGCGTGCATTACATGTGGGCAAATTCCAGCATGTCCCATGTTTTTCACATACAATTAATTTGGTGGTGCATAATTTTTAAAAAATGAAAAATTGCGAGCCACTTTCGACATTCAGCCACCGTGTGCTGAAGACTGGAGCGCCAGCAAACACTCCTGAATCTGCCCTGCCATCACCTGAAGCAAGAGACGGTAACGAGGTAGAATTCAACACTCTATATGCTTCAGCGGATGGTGGAGCAGCAAAAAGCCATTCAAGCTGTTACGTTCCTGATGCTCAGAACTAGAAAGATGTTGCGAAGTGAGTCCAGAGCACCAGGACGTGACGCTGAAATAGGGATGGAACGGGAATAGCCCCTAGCACCCTACCTCCGTTGTTTTACCCGTGTGGTCAGTTCACGCCTGAGTGACTATGGTTTCTTGGGCCCACGGCAGCCGCGTTTGAAGGGCGGATTAGGTCTGCCCAACTCCGATGCCCCCAGGTCTTAGAGTGAGACAAAGCGTGAACCGAGACAGGATAATAACAAGGCGACCTCTAACTAAAGCAAACTGAAGCTAGGGGCTACTAACTACCCTAAAACTAAATATATGTGCGGCATGCCACCAAAGGAAAAGAACAACAAAATATATCACTGTCCACTTCCCCACACGGCACCGCCGAGTTCCGGGGAGGACAGTGAAAAGCAGAAACCTCCGCAAAAACCTCCAATGCAAAAAGTAACTCAAGGACTAAGCGGCCTAGGCCGCAACACGCGGCAGAAGCCGCTACTCACGAAACCGGGAGAGAACCCCAACAAACGAGAACCCCCAGATGACTGCAACAGGTTCACTTGAACAGGAAGGATTCCCAGGACCGGCTTCAGAACTCCAGGACTCAGGAGCACAGGGAGCAGGATCGACCAGATACAGCTGACCAGGAACAGACGTTGTAAGGAATTGGGTTAAGGATGCCGCACAGGACTAAGTGATGAAAATTAAGTATAATTTTTAAAGAAGTTTCCAAGATAACCGACCAACCAGAAAGTAATTCTGGAATTTATCACCATCTACCATTAAAAGAGAAATTCTATAAGTAGATGTTAACGGTGATTGTCGATGGTGCTCCCATAGGTCCAATACGTATGTAGTAAGAGGAAGAGAAACAAGAAAAAGTGACCTTTGTTGGGAGCACTCCCACTTGGAAACAAATATGATTTGAGTAATAAACAATAATGTAAGAATGAGATAGTTAAAACGTAACCTTTAATTATATTAAAATAAAATATAGGTACACCGAAAAAAATGTTGTAAAACTAAGAAGTGGCTATACAATGTGAGCCACCTGGTAAAGCTAAACTGTGAAAATATTGATGAATATGAAAGGCATTATTTAACAGGCCCACCAGGCACAGGTATATAAAGTTAGTGCAATAACCAATGTAGTGCCGTCAAAAAACCTACAACACCTGGTATTCCTTAGTGGTCCACCACCTAAGTACTGACCAGGCCCAACACCGTATTGCTTCCAAGATCAGACGAGATTGGGCATGCGCGGTGTGGTATGGTAGTAGATTGAAATTGATGAGGCAAATTCTACAGCTGATATGTAGCTAGTAGAAAATTATTGGTAAGCACCTTGTTGCTGGAATGACCAAATAATCTCTAGCTAGAGAGAAAATATATGTTTGACCGTCATTGCACCGAATTGTAACCCAAATATGTAGGTATACGTAGGTTTAAATCATGTGGTCAATAATTTTTTGGCCAGCAGGAAATGCCTGTATATTTCTTTGTGTGCTGTGCAGCACCATTGAACGTGGGTTTCTGTAATGGGTGAGGCAGGTATAAACCCTGTTATGCTGATGACATGCCACAATATTTATATGTGATCCAGAGAGAAGCTATCTCTGTTGTTAACTGGATCTCCCTGTTAGACATTGAATGGAAAAAGAGATTATTGTGACGGTCATATTTTGAACATCAAAGCATAACTCTGTGTGATATTTTGTACAATGCAAATAAAGCTGAAAGAGACGATCTGGAAACTTTCCACTTGTCTCTTACTATACCATAACAGACAGTATAGGACAGAGGATGGAAATAAACCGAAAATAGAAATCTATCAGCTTGAGGAGAAACGAGACAGACTTGAGAAGTGGACGAGATGTATCACAGTCTCAATTGTCCACATAAAGGCTGACTAATACAATAGTGCCTGACAGGATACAAGTACTGTCTTTGAAACAAAATTGTTACACCAATAAATATTTTGCATGTAGCCACAATGTATCTGCAGTGTATCTGTCTAAATTGTGACAGAAAAACACACAAAAGAAGCCAAAAAAAACAAAACAAAAAAAAACACCCAAAAAAACACACAAAGAAAACACATAAAAAACACATGCTAGGTGTCATTTACAATGTATTAGCTATGATATGCATAATAGCTTTTGATTTGTGTGAAAACCTGCATGCGAATAGGTGCTGAAAGGTCAGGAGTGAGACAGGGACAATATCTTTGGTAGCCAAAGTCCTAATAAATAACAGTTTGCTCCTGATTATGTGATATCAAATGCATAAAGACACACAAGTGTCAGTTATCACCATCTGTTAATACAAGCACCTAAAAAACATGAGCGATAAATAATGCTTTGTAATAATTGGCATGGCATTGCCTAAAGAGACCGATGCATATTGTTGTTAGAATTACATGTGTGCATATGTGGATAGCGGGAGACAGAAATTCGAGTGGGGTGAAGAAAATACTTATGTTATGCCCCGCTCGTGATGCGCCGCTGGCCGCCGAGCTTCAGGCGTCTGTGCGGCTTGTCTGGTCTCCTCTCCTGCCGGTCTCGGGTCACGTGAGCACGCTCATCGTGACCAGGTCCACCTCCCCAACGTACGTTTCACTGTTTGCTTGTTCACATAATCAGGAGCAAACTGTTATTTATTAGGACTTTGGCTACCAAAGATATTGTCCCTGTCTCACTCCTGACCTTTCAGCACCTATTCGCATGCAGGTTTTCACACAAATCAAAAGCTATTATGCATATCATAGCTAATACATTGTAAATGATACCTAGCATGTGTTTTTTATGTGTTTTCTTTGTGTGTTTTTTGGGGGGTTTTGGCTTCTTTTGTGTGTTTTTCTGTCACAATTTAGACAGATACACTGCAGATACATTGTGGCTACATGCAAAATATTTATTGGTGTAACAATTTTGTTTCAAAGACAGTACTTGTATCCTGTCAGGCACTATTGTATTAGTCAGCCTTTATGTGGACAATTGAGACTGTGATACATCTCGTCCACTTCTCAAGTCTGTCTCGTTTCTCCTCAAGCTGATAGATTTCTATTTTCGGTTTATTTCCATCCTCTGTCCTATACTGTCTGTTATGGTACAGTAAGAGACAAGTGGAAAGTTTCCAGATCGTCTCTTTCAGCTTTATTTGCATTGTACAAAATATCACACAGAGTTATGCTTTGATGTTCAAAATATGACCGTCACAATAATCTCTTTTTCCATTCAATGTCTAACAGGGAGATCCAGTTAACAACAGAGATAGCTTCTCTCTGGATCACATATAAATATTGTGGCATGTCATCAGCATAACAGGGTTTATACCTGCCTCACCCATTACAGAAACCCACGTTCAATGGTGCTGCACAGCACACAAAGAAATATACAGGCATTTCCTGCTGGCCAAAAAATTATTGACCACATGATTTAAACCTACGTATACCTACATATTTGGGTTACAATTCGGTGCAATGACGGTCAAACATATATTTTCTCTCTAGCTAGAGATTATTTGGTCATTCCAGCAACAAGGTGCTTACCAATAATTTTCTACTAGCTACATATCAGCTGTAGAATTTGCCTCATCAATTTCAATCTACTACCATACCACACCGCGCATGCCCAATCTCGTCTGATCTTGGAAGCAATACGGTGTTGGGCCTGGTCAGTACTTAGGTGGTGGACCACTAAGGAATACCAGGTGTTGTAGGTTTTTTGACGGCACTACATTGGTTATTGCACTAACTTTATATACCTGTGCCTGGTGGGCCTGTTAAATAATGCCTTTCATATTCATCAATATTTTCACAGTTTAGCTTTACCAGGTGGCTCACATTGTATAGCCACTTCTTAGTTTTACAACATTTTTTTCGGTGTACCTATATTTTATTTTAATATAATTAAAGGTTACGTTTTAACTATCTCATTCTTACATTATTGTTTATTACTCAAATCATATTTGTTTCCAAGTGGGAGTGCTCCCAACAAAGGTCACTTTTTCTTGTTTCTCTTCCTCTTACTACAGGAACAGACGTTACAAGGCAGGAACAGCATACAGGAAACTATCACCGGCGTCTGTGCCAGGTAGTGAGGGAGAATATAACAGGGAGCCCTCCAATAGCTGCATTGAAGCTTAATTAGTAATGTCGTGCAGCTGCCCTGCTGCACGACCAGAGCTAACAGGGGTATTAATTGATAGGAAGCAACGGGGAACGCGTTTTCGTCAGTGGCGTCCCCATTGCTAAGGGTCCAGTGGCTAAGCACGCACGGCATCCCAGCGTTGCCAGGGACCCGGCGGCTCAGCGCGCACGGCGTCCTGGCGTTGCCAGGGACCCGGCGGCTAAGCGCGCACGGCGTCCTGGCGTTGCTAGGCGCCGGGCGGGCAGGGAGGGAGGTGCGGCGGCTGTGAGCGTCGCTCAGAAGCAGACCGAGCGGTGCCGTGGACCGCGGCACCTAACAGTACCCCCCCCCCCCTTGAGGAGGGGTTAAAGAACCCCTAAAGCCGGGTTTCTGAGGAAATTCCTGAAAGAATAATCTCTTAAGTTTAGGGGCATGTAGATCCTTATCCAGGACCCAAGACCTTTCTTCCGGGCCATAGCCTTTCCAGTGAACCAAAAAATAAAGCCGGCCCCGAGAAACTTTGGAATCTAAAACCTTCTCCACCAAAAACTCTTGTTGCCCCTGAACATCCACCGGAGGTCTACCCTGGGAAGTCTTCCGAGGGAATCTCCTGGAAGAGAAATACTGCTTAAGAAGAGAACAGTGAAAAGTATTGCCAATTTTGAGTGATTTAGGCAAGTGTAGCCGAAAAGCAACTGGGTTGACCTTCTTAATGATAAGGAACGGTCCAATAAATTTGGGTCCCAATCTAGCCGAGGGTTGTCGGAGCTTGATGTTGCGGGTTGACAACCACACCTTATCTCCCACCTTAAAAGTGCATGGGCGTCGGAACCTATCAGAAATTTTTTTTTCTCGGAAGGCAGCCTACTTAAGGGCAAGGTGCACCTTTTTCCAAATCATTCTGAGACGGGAAGTTAAGGACAACGAGGAGACTGGAAAATGAGGGTAAAAAGAATTGGCTCTAGGATTAAAGCCCAAGACCGAAAAGAATGGGGACTCCTTGGTGGAAGAATGACAAGAGTTATTATAGGCAAACTCGGCCAAAGGAAGAAATTCAGACCAATCATTCTGAAGTTTGGCCGAATATAGCCGTAAATACTGTTTTAACGACTGATTAACACGTTCAGTTTGTCCGTTTGACTGTGGATGGTACCCAGATGTTAAAGAGAGTTTCATATTTAATGAGGCACATGAATTGCGGTCCCCGATCAGAGACAATATCCCTGGGTAAACCATGGAGCCTGAACACATGGCAGAGAAATAAAACTGCCAACCCTTGAGCAGAGGGTAATCGGGGGAGAGCAATGAAGTGGGCCTACTTACTAAAACGGTCTACTACCAACCAAATGACTCAAAATCCAGCTGAAAGAGGAAGGTCCACCACGAAATCCATGGATATATGTGACCATGGCCTGAGAGGAACGGCTAAAGGTATGAGTTGCCCGACCGGCAATGATCGAGATACCTTGTACTGAGCACAAACCTGACAGGAACGGACAAATTCCCTTACATCTTTAGAAAGATTAGGCCACCACACTGAGCCAGAGATTAACTCCAAGGTCTTAGTGATACCCGGATGACCAGAAACCTTATTATCATGAAACTCAGCTATTCAGGGACGAAGAGATGATCTGCAGGAGTGACTTTGGGAGCCTGCTGCTGAAGCTGGACTAGCTGTGTAAATAAATCCTGTGTGAGGCCAGCCCGGATGACAGACGATGGGACGATGGGACTATGGGGGTAGTAGCCGAGTGGTTATTGTGAACCGGAAGAAAACAACGTGACAGGGCATCGGCTTTTGTATTCTTGGAACCGGGCCTGAACGTGCTAATAAACCTGAAACGAGTAAAAAACAGAGCCCAACGTGCCTGTCGAGCATTAAGCCGTTTAGCTGACTCGATATACTGCAGGTTCTTGTGGTCAGTAAAAACCGTAATGGTATGCCTTGCTCCTTCCAGCCAGTGCCTCCATTCCTCGAAAGCCCATTTAACTGCCAACAATTCTCGATTACAACATCATAGTTGGATTCTGCTGAGGAGAATTTTCTGGACATGAAGGCACATGGGTGTAATTCCTGACACTCCGGGTCTTCCTGAGAAAGGATAGCCCCCACTCCAACCTCTAAAACATCTACCTCGACAATAAAGGGGAGATCCGAGTTAGGGTGTCTGAGTACTGGAGCTGAGACAAAGGCCTGCTTTAAGGCCAGAAAGGCAGACTTGGCTTCAGGCGACCAATTGGAAGGATCCGCTCCTTTTTTAGTCAATGCCACAATAGCAGCAACCAAATCTGAGAAGGTATGAATAAAACGCCTATAGTAATTTGCAAACCCTAAAAAGCGCTGAATTGCTTTTAAGTTCGTGGATTGTGCCCAATTTAGGATGGCCTGGCGTTTTTTTGGTTCCATGAAAAACCCCTTAGGAGAAATAATATACCCCAGGAAGGACACTTCTGTGATGTGGAAATCACATTTCTCCAGTTTGGCGTATAAATGATTTTCCCGTAACTTCTGAAGGACCAGTCGCACATGGGTAATATGTTATTCAAAAGACTCAGAGTAAATCAAAATGTCGTCTAAATAAACGACTATGAACTTTCCTAGAAAGTCGTGAAGGACGTCGTTAATGAGATCTTGAAATACAGCAGGAGCATTTGACAGCCCAAACGGCATCACCAGGTATTCATAATGACCCGACTGTGTGCTGAAAGCCATCTTCCACTCATCCCCAGATTTAATTCGGATGAGATTGTAAGCCCCTCTAAGATCGATCTTGGAAAAGATAACGGCAGTCCGGAGCTGATCAAATAGTACTGAAATCAGTGGCAAGGGGTAGGTGTTTTTAACAGAAATTTTATTCAGAGCCCCGAAAATCAATACATGGTCTGAGCGACCCATCTTTTTTCTCAACAAAAAAGAACCCTACACTCAATGGAGATTTCGAGGGCCTAATGAAGCCTTTTTTTAGGCTCTCCTGTACATAATCATTCATTGCCGTAGTTTCCGGCCCAGACAGGGCATATAGTCTCCCCTTAGGTAAAGAGGCACCGGGAACTAAGTCAATAGCGCAGTCATAGGACCGATGAGGAGGCAGAATATCCGCATTACCCTTGGAGAAAACGTCGGCAAAGTCCTGATATTCCAAAGGAATAAGTTCTGGGGTGACTGCCGCAAGCCGGACTGGACAGGAAATACATTCCTTAACACAAAAGGGACCCCATCGGGAAATCTCCCCAGACCGCCAATCTATGGTGGGATTATGAAAGGCAAGCCAGGGGTGACCCAGAACTACGAGGACAGCCGGACAATGGGTAAGGTAAAATTCGATTTTCTCTGAATGTAGGGCCCCCACTGTCAGTTGTACTGGAGGTGTGCGGTGAGTGATTACCCCATTAGAAAGCGGACCACCATCCAAGCCGTGCATGGTGATACGTTTATCCAAAGGTATCTGTGGAGCGCCCAAAGCCTGAGCCCAACCAAGATCCATTAAATTACCCGCAGCTCCACTGTCGACGAAGGCCGACACCAACGAACTGAGGCTACCAAAGGAAGTTTTTACAGGAACTAATAAGGAATCATTAGAGGAGATTAATTGCAGACCCAAGTGAACCCCCTCACATTTCACTTGGTCAGAGCGTTTCCCTGCTTATTCGGGCAATTACGTGCAATATGTCCCTTGCCACCACAATATAAGCAAAGACCAGAATTTAGCCTTCTGGCTCTTTCTACTGGGGACAGCCGGGAGAGACCCATTTGCATGGGCTCCTCGACGTCCTCAGGGAAAGTATACACACATGGACTAGGCCTCAAACTAGCTCCTCTTTCAGCCCTCCGCTCCTGGAGACGACGATCAATTTTAATAGCAAGCTCCATGAGTTTGTCTAGAGTCTCTGGAGCGGGGTACTGAAGGAGACTGTCTTTAATAACTTCAGACAAACCGAGGCGAAACTGACTGCGCAGGGCCGGGTCATTCCAGCCACAGTCGTTCGACCAACGGCGAAACTTGGTACAATACGCCTCTACTGGATTTTTCCCTTGCTTAAGTGCACGCAGGTGGCTCTCAGCCGACGCTTCTCTATCAGGGTCATCATACAAAAGACCTAAGGACTTAAAAAAGGCATCTACAGATAGCAAGGCAACATCATCGGCTTTTAGCCCAAAAGCCCAGGTTTGCGGATCGCCTTGTAGTAATGACATCACAATCCCGACCCGTTGAGACTCAGTACCAGAGGATCGGGGCCTTAAACGAAAATAAAGCTTACAAGCTTCCTTGAAATTAAAAAAATCCTTTCTGTTACCCAAAAAACGGTCGGGTAGATGCATCTTTGGTTCTGGAATCATACTCGGGGAGGCTCGCAAAAGATCTTCCTGCGATCTCACCCGAAGAGTAAGATCCTGAACCATCTGAGTTAGTTCCTGAATCTGGTTGGCTAAAAGCTGGCTGGGATTCGGTCCTAAAACTGCCGGATTCATGAGGCCGAATTTCAAGACCCACCAAATACAAATAACTGTTTATATTTTTTTTTGTGTGTGTTTGGCCGGTGATAATGTTACGTTCCTGATGCTCAGAACTAGAAAGATGTTGCAAAGTGAGTCCAGAGCACCAGGACGTGACGCTGAAATAGGGATGGAACGGGAATAGCCCCTAGCACCCTACCTCCGTTGTTTTACCCATGTGGTCAGTTCACGCCTGAGTGACTATGGTTTCTTGGGTCCACGGCAGCCGCGTTTGAAGGGCGGATTAGGTCTGCCCAACTCCAATGCCCCCAGGTCTTAGAGTGAGACAAAGCGTGAACCGAGACAGGATAATAACAAGGGGACCTCTAACTAACGCAAACCGAAGCTAGGGGCTACTAACTACCCTAAAACTAAATATATGTGCGGCACGCCGCCAAAGGAAAAGAACAACAAAAGATATCACTGTCCACTTCCCCACACGGCACCGCCAAGTTCCGGGGAGGACAGTGAGAAGCGGATACTTCCGCAAAAACCTCCAATGCAAAAAGTAACTCAAGGACTAAGCGGCCTAGGCCGCAACATGCAGCAGAAGCCGCTACTCACGAAACCGGGAGAAAACCCCAACAAACGAGAACCCCCAGATGACTGCAACAGGTTCACTTGAACAGGAAGGATTCCAAGGACCGGCTTCAGAACTCCAGGACTCAGGAGCACAGGGAGCAGGATCGACCAGATACAGCTGACCAGGAACAGACGTTACAAAGTAGGAACATCATACAGGAAGCTATCACCGGCGTCTGTGCCAGGTAGTGAGGGAGAATATAACAGGGAGCCCTACAATAGCTGCAGCGAAGCTTAATTAGTAATGTCGTGCAGCTGCCCTGCTGCACGACCAGAGCTAACAGGTGTATTGATTGATAGGAAGCAACGGGGAACGCGGTTCGTCAGTGGCGTCCCCGTTGCTAAGGGTCCGGCGGCTAAGCGGGCACGGCATCCCAGCGTTGCCAGGGACCCGGCGGCTCAGCGCGCACGGCGTCCTGGCGTTGCCAGGGACCCGGCGGCTAAGCGCGCACAGCGTCCTGGCGTTGCTAGGTGCCGGGCAGGGAGGGAGGTGCGGTGGCCGTGAGTGTCGATCGGAAGCAGACTGAGCGGCGCTGTGGACCGCGGCACCTAACACAAGCCTATACATCCACCTATGATGTAGGCAAAGGAGGGGGAATTAACCTGACTCAAGTGCAGTGGAGAATGATTTCCGTCTTCTGCAAGGTTCTCCAACCCTTTGAACTTGCCACACGTGATGTCAGTTCAGACACTGCCATCTTGAGTCAGGTCATTCCCCTCATCAGGCTTTTGCAGAAGCAGCTGGAGAAATTGAAGGAGATTCCGCAAAGTATGTGGGACTTGTGGATGAAGCCCTTTATTCGCTTTGCTAGGATTCAAGGGTGGTCAATCTCTTGAAATCAGAGCACTACATTTTGTCCACCGTGCTCGATCCTAGGTTTAAAGCCTACGTTGTATCTCTCTTTCTGGCAGACCGAAGTCTGCAGAGGCTCAAAGACCTGCTGGTGAGAAAATTGTCAACTCAAGCGGAACATGACCAGTCAACAGCTCCTCCTTCATTTTCTCCCACAACTGAGGCTGCGAGGAAAAGAATAAGATTTCCTAGCCCATCCGCTGGTGGTGATGCAGGGCAGTCAGGAGCGAGTGCTGACATCTGGTCAGGACTGAAGGACCTGCCAATGATTACTGACATGTCTACTGTCACTGCATATGAGTCTGTCACCATTGAAAGAATGGTGGAGGATTATATGAGTGACAGCATCCAAGTAGGCATGTCAGACAGTCCGTACGTATACTGGCAGGAAAAAGTGGCAATTTGGATGTCCTTGCACAAACTGGCTTTATTTTACCTAAGTTGCCCCCCCTCCACTGAGTACTCCAAAAGAGTGTTTAGTGCAGCCAGTAACCTTGTCAGCAATCAGCGTAGGAGGTTACTTCCACAAAATGTGCCACTCCTAGATAGGCCAGGGTTTGTGCTGCACACTTTAGTCGCTTAACTTAGTCATCCAGCCACCTTGGTGCAAACTTTTGGCCTAAAAACAATATTGTGAGGTGTTCAGAATAGACTGGAAATGATTTTGAGGTTAATAATACCATAGGATCAAAATTACACCCAAATTATGTGATTTTAGCTGGTTTTATGTTTTTAAAAAAATCATCCAGATACAAAACCAAAACACAAAAAGGGTGGTTTTGGCAAAACCAATCCAGATCCAAAACATGAGCATGGAACAAGAACCAAAACCAAAACACAAAAAGTGTCCACTGCACATCTCTATTCTGACGTGTCCATTGATTTGCCTACAGACTTCTTGAAGGCTTACAGCAGTTTCTCACAGGAATTCACCTGGTTGCTGTTTGCTTGCATGAAATCTAATCTTTAGCTCAGAAACTGTTCTAATTTCAAATGTAGCAGCTAACCTCTGTAGAATTTGATTGACTTTCTGCCATTGCTCTTGGGGCCATGAAGTTACTTCCATTAGGGATGATACTTTAAGCTGTCTTATAAAGATCTCCCCTTGCTGTCATTTTGTGGGTGGGTATACACAAGACATGCTCCTCATCTTATTTTAAAATGATATTATGGAATTATTTTCAGAATCTTGATCATCCCATGTTAGTGTAGGGAGTCATGGAGCCCCAAAGTAGTAGGACAGAGTTATGGGCTTTAATTGTGACATTATTGGACTTTTCCTGTTTTACACTGCTGGCTCCAAGATTAATTGAATCCTCAATAGATTGTTGCTCTTGCGACAACTCATATGCACAGGCTCTTCCTTACATTGAACTCAGCAATATTCTGTTTGTATTCTGTGATGCCAAATCTTGGGAGTGTAATATCCTCAAAATGTTGTTTACACTACCTGAATGTGGTGTACATTCACCTCTGATCTTAATTAATATTCTTGTGCTGTAACAGTTTCTTCAATTTGTTTGCCAAAAAGACTAGCGCTATTTTTCAATTAGGTAGAGAAGTAAGGAAGTCCTTTGCTTAGAGATGCACTCAATAGGCAAACATTATTTTTCAATAGTTTCATTTAATCTGGACTGTATTTTACTATTTTAGCCAAGTACCCCTGCAATATGGGTAATGTAACATTAGGAAAAAGGGGCCAAATGTAATAGGGTGTGAGTTGTTTGTGTGGGACAAACTTGCACAATGTAATAGAGTGCGAGTATTCAGGTACAAATCTATCTTACATGCGACTTCTCGTGAGATTTCAAATCTGGTAGTACTGTATGTGAGTTTTTGACCAGCTGGAAAATAAGATTTTACTTACCGATAAATCTATTTCTCATAGTCCGTAGTGGATGCTGGGGACTCCGTCAGGACCATGGGGAATAGCGGCTCCGCAGGAGACAGGGCACAAAAGCAAGCTTTTAGGATCACATGGTGTGTACTGGCTCCTCCCCCTATGACCCTCCTCCAAGCCTCAGTTAGGTACTGTGCCCGGACGAGCGTACACAATAAGGAAGGATCTTGAATCCCGGGTAAGACTCATACCAGCCACACCAATCACACCGTACAACTTGTGATTTTAACCCAGTTAACAGTATGATAACAATGAAGTAGCCTCTAAAAAAGATGGCTCACAACAATAATAACCCGATTTTTTTGTAACAATAACTATGTACAAGTAATGCAGACAATCCGCACTTGGGATGGGCGCCCAGCATCCACTACGGACTATGAGAAATAGATTTATCGGTAAGTAAAATCTTATTTTCTCTAACGTCCTAGTGGATGCTGGGGACTCCGTCAGGACCATGGGGATTATACCAAAGCTCCCAAACGGGCGGGAGAGTGCGGATGACTCTGCAGCACCGAATGAGAGAACTCCAGGTCCTCCTCAGCCAGGGTATCAAATTTGTAGAATTTAGCAAACGTGTTTGCCCCTGACCAAGTAGCTGCTCGGCAAAGTTGTAAAGCCGAGACCCCTCGGGCAGCCGCCCAAGATGAGCCCACCTTCCTTGTGGAATGGGCATTTACAGATTTTGGCTGTGGCAGGCCTGCCACAGAATGTGCAAGCTGAATTGTACTACAAATCCAACGAGCAATAGTCTGCTTAAAAGCAGGAGCACCCAGCTTTTTGGGTGCCTACAATATAAACAGCAAGTCAGACTTTCTGACTCCAGCCGTCCTGGAATTATATATATATATATATATATATATATTTTCAGGGCCCTGACAACGTCTAGCAACTTGGAGTCCTCCAAGTCCCTAGTAGCCGCAGGCACCACAATAGGTTGTTTCAGGTGAAACGCTGACACCACCTTAGGAAGAAACTGGGGACGAGTCCGCAGTTCTGCCCTGTCCGAATGGAAAATCAAATATGGGCTTTTGTAAGACAAAGCCGCCAATTTTGACAATCGCCTGGCCGAGGCCAGGGCCAACAGCATGGTCACTTTCCATGTGAGATATTTCAAATCCACAGATTTGAGTGGTTCAAACCAATATGATTTGAGGAATCCCAACACTACGTTGAGATCCCACGGTGCCACTGGAGGCACACAAGGGCTGTATATGCAATACTCCCTTGACAAACGTCTGGACTTCAGGAACTGAAGCCAATTCTTTCTGGAAGAAAATCTATAGGGCCGAAACTTGAACCTTAATGGACACCAATTTTAGGCTCATAGACACTCCTGTTTGCAGGAAGTGCAGAAAACGACCTAGTTGAAATTTTTTTTGTGGGGCCTTCCTGGCCTCACCCACGCAACATATTTTTACCACATGTGGTGATAACGTTGTGCGGTCACCTCCTTCCTGGCTTTGACCAGGGTAGGTATGACCTCTTCCGGAATGCCTTTTCCCTTAGGATCCGGCGTTCAAACCGCCATCCCGTCAAACGCAGTCGCGGTAAGTCTTGGAACAGACAAGGTCCCTGCTGGAGCAGGTCCTTTCTTAAAGGCCGATGCCACGGTTCCTCTTGGAACAGACATGGTACTTGCTGAAAGCAAATCCCTTCTTAGCTCCCGAGGCCATTAGTCCTCTGTGAGCATCTCTTGAAGTTCCGGTTACCAAGTCCCTCTTGGCCAATCCGGAGCCACGAGTATAGTTCTTACTCCTCTATGTCTTATAATTCTCAATACCTTGGTTATGAGAAGCAGAGGAGGGAACACATACACCGACTGTTACACCCACGGTGTTACCAGGACGTCCACAGCTATCGCCTGAAGGTCTCGTGACCTGGCGCAATACCTGTCCCATTTTTTGTTCGGGCGGAACGCCATCATGTCCACCTTTGGTCTTTCCCAACGGTTCACAATCATGCGGAAAACTTCCCGATGAAGTTCCCACTCTCCCAGGTGGAGGTCGTGCCTGCTGAGGAAGTCTGCTTCCCAGTCGTCCACTCCCGGAATGAACACTGCTTACAGTGCTATCACATGATTTTCCGCCTAGCGAAAAATCCTTGCAGTTTTGCCACTGCCCTCCTGCTTCTTGTGCCGCCCTTTCTGTTTACGTGGGCGACTGCCGTGATGTTATCCCACTGGATCAATACCGGCTGACCTTGAAGCAGAGGTCTTGCTAAGCTTAGAGCATTATAAATTTGCTCTTAGCTCCAGTATATTTATGTGGAGAGAATTCTCCAGACTTGATCACACTCCTTGTGTGACTGCTCCCCAGCCTCTCAGGCTGGCCTCCGTGGTCACGAGCATCCAATCCTGAATGCCGAATCTGCGGCCCTCTAGAAGATGAGCACTCTGTAATCACCACAGGAGAGACACCCTTGTCCTTGGATATAGGGTTATCCGCTGATGCATCTGAAGATGCGATCCGGACCATTTGTCCAGCAGATCCCACTGAAGAGTTCTTGCGTGAAATCTGCCGAATGGAAGCGCTTCGTAATAAGCCACCATTTTTACCAGGACTCTTGTGCAATGATGCACTGACACTTTTCCTGGTTTTAGGAGGATCCCGATTAGCTCGGATAACTCCCTGGCTTTCTCCTCTGGGAGAAACACCTTTTCCTGGACTGTGTCCAGAATCATCCCTAGGACCAGCAGACGTGTCGTCGGAACAACTGCGGTTTTGGAATATTTAGAATCCACCCGTGCTGTCGTAGAACTACTTGAGATAGTGCTACTCCGACCTCCAACTGTTCTCTGGACCTTGTTCTTATCAGGAGGTCGTCCATTTTCTTTGAAGACGAATCCTCCTTTCGGTCATTACCTTGGTAAGGACCCGGGGTGCCTTGGACAATCCAACGGCATCGTCTTGAAACTGATAGCGACAGTTCTGTACCACGAACCTGAGGTACCCTTGGTGAGAAAAGGCAAATTTTGGGACATGGAGGTAAGCATCCCTGATGTCCCGGGACACCATATAGTCCCCTTGTTCTTTGCTATCACTGCTCTGAGTGACTCCATCTGGATTTGAACCCTTGTAAGTGTTCAAATTTTTCAGATTTAGAATAGGTCTCACCTAGCCTTCAGTACCACCATATAGTGTGGAGTAATACCCCTTTCCTTGTTGTCGGAGGGGTAATTTTATTATCACCTGCTGGGAATACAGCTTGTGAATTGTTTTCAATACTGCCTCCCTGTCGGAGGGAGACATTGGTACAGCAGACTACAGGAACCTGCGAGGGGGGAAACCTCTCGACATTCCAATCTGTACCCCTTGGATACTACTTGTAGGATCCAGGGGTCCTGTACGGTCCCAGCGTCATGCTGAGAACTTGGTAGAAGCGGTGGAGGGCTTCTGTTCCTGGGAATGGGCTGCCTGCTGCAGTCTTCTTCCCTTTCCTCTATCCCTGGACAGATATGACTCTTATAGGGACGAAAGGACTGAGGCTGAAAAGACGGTGTCTTTTTCTGCAGAGATGTGACTTAGGGTAAAAAACGGTGGATTTTCCAGCAGTTGCCCTGGCCACCAGGTCCCATGGACCGACCCCAAATAACTCCTCCCCTTTATACGGCAATACATCTTTGTGCCGTTTGGAATCTGCATCACCTGACCACTGTCGTGTCCATAAACATCTTCTTGCAGATATGGACATCGCATTTACTCTTGATGCCAGAGTGCAAATATCCCTCTGCGCATCTCGCATATATAGAAATGCATCCTTTAAATGCTCTATAGTCAATAAAATACTGTCCCTGTCAAAGGTATCAATATTTTTAGTCAGGGAATCCGACCAAGCCACCTCAGCTCTGCACATCCAGGCTGAGGCGATCGCTGGTCGCAGTATAACACCAGCATGTGTGTGTATACTTTTTAGGATATTTTTCAGCCTCCTATCAGCTGGCTCCTTAAGTACGGCCCTATCCGTAGATGGTACCGCTACTTGTTCTGATAAGCGTGTGAGCGCCTTATCCACCCTGAGGGGTGTTTCCCACCGCGCCTTAACTTCTGGCGGGAAAAGGTATACCGCCAATAATTTTCTATCGGGGGAAACCCACGCATCATCACACACTTCATTTAATTTATCTGATTCAGGAAAAACTACAGGTAGTTTTTTCACCTCACACATAATACCCTTTTTTGTGGTACTTGGAGTATCAGAAATATGTAACACCTCCTTCATTGCCCTTAACGTGTGGCCCTAAAAGAAAATACGTTTGTTTCTTCACCGTCGACACTGAAATCAGTGTCCGTGTCTAGGTCTGTGTCGACCGACTGAGGTAAATGGGCATTTTACAGCCCCTGACGGTGTTTGAGACGCCTGGACAGATACTAATTTGTTCGCCGGCCCTCTCATGTCGTCAACCGGCTTGCAGCGTGTTGACATTGTCACGTAATTTCCATAAATAAGCCATCCATTCCGGTGTCGACTCCCTAGAGAGTGACATCACCATACAGGCAATTTGCTCCGCCTCCTCACCAATATTTTCCTCATACATGTCGACACACACGTACCAACATACAGCACACACATAGGGAATGCTCTGATAGAGGACAGGACCCACTAGCCCTTTGGGGAGACAGAGGGAGAGTTTGCCAGCACACACCAAAACGCTATAATTATCCAGGGACAACCTTTATATAAGTGTTCCTCCCTTATAGCCTTTTAATATATATACATATCGCCAAATCAGTGCCCCCCCTCTCTGTTTTAACCCTGTTTCTGTAGTGCAGTGCAGGGGAGAGCATGGGAGCCTTCCCACCAGCCTTTCTGTGAGGGAAAATGGCGCTGTGTGCTGAGGAGAATAGGCCCCGCCCCCTTTTCGGCTGGCTTCTTCTCCGGAGTTTTAGATATCTGGCAGGGGTTAAATACAGCCATATAGCCTCAAGGGCTATATGTGATGTATTTTTCGCCATACAGGTATTATACATTGCTGCCCAGGGCGCCCCCCTCCAGTGCCCTGCACCCTCCGTGACCGCTGTGTGAAGTGTGCTGACAACAATGGCGCACAGCTGCAGTGCTGTGCGCTACCTGATGAAGACTGAGAGTCTTCTGCCGCCTGGTTCCGGACCTCTTCATCTTCAGCGTCTGCAAGGGGGGTCGGCGGCGCGGCTCCGGGACGAACCCCAGGGCGAGCCCTGTGTTCCGACTCCCTCTGGAGCTATGTCCAGTAGCCTAAGAATCCAATCCATCCTGCACGCAGGTGAGTTGAAAATCTCTCCCCTAAGTCCCTCGATGCAGTGAGCCTGTTGCCAGCAGGACTCACTGAAAATAAAGAACCTAAAAACTTTTTCTAAGTAACTCTTTAAGAGAGCCACCTAGATTGCACCCTTCTCGGCCGGGCACAAAAACCTAACTGAGGCTTGGAGGAGGGTCATAGGGGGAGGAGCCAGTACACACCATGTGATCCTAAAAGCTTGCTTTTGTGCCCTGTCTCCTGCGGAGCCGCTATTCCCCATGGTCCTGACGGAGTCCCCAGCATCCACTAGGACGTTAGAGAAAGCAAATTTCATTATGTGAGCTGGACAGTTTGTAAGAAGCTCACTCATTGGCACCCCAAAGTCTCCTGATTTATACCCCACACACCCTATATTAGCCCCCTGATCCACCATTTGTCTTTGAAAGGTTGTGAGGTATTTTTGGAAAGAGAAGATGGTGATTTGGATTTTGTATAGGAGCACTAGCGGCATGTCTTCCAGGACAGTAGGCAGGCATCAGAGGAGGAGGAGGTGGTTGGGAGTAAGACTGACAGTGAGGAGGATGAGGGAGGTAGTGAGGATGTGGAGATGGTCCCACAGGAGGAGGAGAATGACGCTGGTGCACCATTGGCAGGAAAAAAAATCGCACTAATAGGAAAGTGCATTGTTTCTACAAGGAAAGCTGTGCACTAGTGCACACCATAGTGAAAGTTTTCCACTGCCTCCTCGGAGACCAGGAACACCGCTCTACCCTGGCCTGTAAGAAGCAGATGTGGGTGGACATCACAGATGCAGTGAGTGCTGTAATCTCCATCCGGCATGATGTTGGCAATGTTAAACAAAGATTTAATGATGTAAAGCGGGTCTTGAAACAGAAGAGGTGGACGAGCAGAAGCAGGCCCACAGGACAGTGGCTGGGTACCTAACAGTGCCAGTATAAACCCTGTGGAGGCCCCTAGGCAGTCTCGGGGCCCCCCTTGCAAATGATTCTTGATTTAACAACAATTTTAATAAACCAATTTTATTACACAAAACAAACATTCACAATTATTAATGTTATTAAACAAATTAACATAGGTTATTAAACAAAAAATATTTTATATTATAAAACAATATTACACAATATATTATACATTTTTTTTTTACATTTAATAAACCAACAAAACTTTAAACATTCACTTTCCTCAATTTTTTTGAGGTGAAATCTTTCAGGATATCTTGGAAGTCTACCTTTTGCAAGATATCGTATTTAGTGGCCATAATGGCAAGTAAGTTCAGTCGTTCTTGTGTCATTGAAGATCAATGACAATTTTTCAAAATTTGTAACTTCGAAATGGTTCGTTCACCAGTATCCTTCGTGATCATGAGACACCTATAAATTCTTAATGCTGTCATAACATTTGGGAACATTGATTGAACCATATTTTAAAAAATTAGTTTGTACAATCGCAATGCTGGCACTGTTTCAACAGCTTTGAAATCTTCTGTGATAAGAAATACTTGAAATGAACCATTTATTAATCTGCAAATTCCAACTCAATGTCCTCAGGCTATCTTTCTCTTCCCTTCTATTCTTCTACGATCTGGAGTCGGCGGGAACACATGACATACTAACTCACAGAAAGCTTAGTTTCTCCAGGTTTCTCGTGCACACGTTCTAGTGGGATAGCATTGAACTAAGTAGAGTGCATGTTGGCCGCTAGATGGAGATGACCATCACTACTGTACATTACACGTATGTAGGTTGCACAGAATTTTTTACAAACTTACAACTGACAGAAGATGAGCTTTTAAGAGACAAACTGTAATGGGAATCTGATGTCTATGGTGTAAGTTGTTAATTTGTACATTACATTAATACAGTATTTTTTAATAGAGTCTTAATGTAAAGTTTTCATTTCTTTGAGTGGATTCATTTTTTTTCTATCATTTGGAAATAATTTCAGAAAGTGTGATTGTAATTTTCTTTCAAGGTCAAATTAATATTATTTTGATCTGTTGTTGTGGGTCCCATAAAAGGCGCTATTCTGCCTATTTGGTAATCCGGCACTGGTGCCTAATACCCATCCACTTTACCACATATGAGCAGGAGTTAAAGCAGGTAAGTGTGCCTGAAGTTCTCCCAGGAGTCCACATAGAGGACAAAGACAGACCTCGAACCCAATGCCCATCTAGTGAGTAATTTAAGATGACTGGTCTGCACTCCAGGGATTTCAGTCTGGCGGAACACCCCGAGCCATAACGGGAACACCCGAGCCTGTATAGTGACTGTGTATTGTGGCATGCTGCATGCAGCTGTATGCTGTGCTGTACTGTACTGTACATTGTACTGTTTGGTGCACTTTACTTCAGTGCACTTTGTTCATGTGCACCTATAAGCCCTGTGATTCCACGCCATTCAAACTGAGGTGCAAGTTCAAAAACAGAAAAATAGACATCAAATATTTAGTTCTGTTGTTTGTATTGTTTGTTGTACTTTACCCTAGTGCCCTTTGTTCATTTGCATCCATAAGCCCTGTGACTACATGCAGTTTGAACCGAGCTGAAATTTCAAAAATATAAAAAGAAAAAATATATAGTTCTATTGTTTGTACTGTTTGGTGCGCTTTACCCTAGTGTGATTTGTTCACATGCATCTATAAACCATGTGAATCCATGCAGTTTGAACCGAGCTGCATGTTCGAAAACAGAAAAATATATATCTATTGTTTGTACTGTTTGGTGCACTTACCCTAGTGCCCTCTGTTCAAAGCCCTTAGACTCCACACAGTATCAACCAAGCTGTGATTTCAAAAAAGTAAAAGAAAAAATATATATATATTTATACAGTAGTTCTATTGTTTGTACTGTTCTCTGCACTGTACTCCAGTACTCAGTGGCAATGTTTCAAAGATGTGCTATAAACTGCTGTGTGTTTGTGTCACTGCTCTGTCACTTAGTAACCAGCCAGCCCTCTACAGCCAATATTGGTGAAAACAAGATTGTGAAGTGGTCAAAATTGACTGGAAATTACTGGATATTAATGTTATTGAGGTTAATAATACCCTAGGAACCAAAAAAAGCAACAAATTATGTGATTTTTAGCTTTTTTCTGTCCATTTAAAATCCAAAACCAGTCATGGTGGTTTGCCAAATCCAAATCCAAAACTGGACAATGAATCAGAGCCAAATCCAAATACATCAAAAATGGTTTGGCACAAGTCTCTATGAGTAACTAAACAATTTTTTACATTTATTATTTGTAACAACCTAGTTCATTTTGTACTTGCAAATAAAGCAAGCCCAGCATACCTTAACACACTTTCACCATTGATTAAACTTTGCACTGTCACGGCATGCTGGGTTGTTAAGTAAACAGTTTCTGATTACAAACAGCGATGTACGGTTTGAATTTGGCTCGGAAGATGATATTTTGGTGGGAAAACATCATCTTCCATGGACAAAAATTATGTTCTGACGCCAACACATGACGTGATGGTACCCAAATTTGGCACGAAAATCCAAGCCAAATCCGAACCGCACTTCTCTAATTACAAACCATTAAATTTACTGTACACAAGATGTTTGTGAGGTAGCCAAGCACAGAATTTAGCATTTGAACATGTGTGCAGAATTTTTTCAAAACCAATGTTTCTATGTATTTATGAATGCCATTGTTTGTTTAAATGCAAAAATAATGTGTATTCAGCAAAAAATGTTTGTTCAGTATATTAAATTTTTCCACTGAAACATTCTTTTTCTTTAGCTACACCAGTGAGACGGTAGGCTTCTTCCAAAAGGACTCGACCACATGTGGAAGAAGAGGTTACCGGTAAGTCCTACCATAAAATGGGTATGATAAAGAGTGTGGTTAATTTAGTATGTGGATTAGTATGCAACCGAAATACATCACTAATGTCACGTAACAGTAATGAGCGTGACATTTATCCACATAACATTTAAACCATGTAATGTGGCCTAAATAATACCAGAATTATTTTTTAAAATGCTTACTTTGTACAAACTAAAAATAATGATATATGCAGTTTTGGCAACCACAAATTCTTTAAGAAAATGTACATATTATGGTTTAGGCCGGATATCATTGTTAAAAATTATGGCCAGTGTAAAATTTTGTTTATAGGTATGATTTCATACGTCCACTTCCACCAAGATCACTTGTCTTTCCTGAAGAAGCAAATAAGCAGGACATCATATTATCACCTGTTGATCCAGTTCAGCCTACGGAAGACATTACAGAATTAGTACAGTAACTGAGGCCACCTAGCAACTGCACCACACACCACCACAGGATACCCACACCTCAGCATTGACCATCTGTGGAGGAATTGGCTATGTAACTTGACACATTCAGACAAACTCAGGTGGTATTTATAGGGGAAAAAAAACCCATGTAGAATCTCTATTAGCACCAGAATAGCTCAGGACACTAGGATAAGAATGGCCCATAATATAGATTTGCATCTGATTGTACTTACTCAAGCAGTTAAGGCACAAACTGAAGCTCTTGTAAATGTACATAGGGAATTAGTTGGGCAAAGGACATCATTGGCGGCAGCATCACAAATACAGCAAGTAGTCTGCCAACATCCCCAGTTCCTGCCTCACCTTTTACCATACCTCCCAACATGACCCTCTCCAGGAGGGACAGAATACTCTGCTCCTGGACTTCCCTCTTAATTTATAATTACCATCACCTGTGGTGAAACACCTTTCTTATCCATGAACCTGTTCAAAACAGGTGCCAGCGATCATAAATGAAGAGAAAAGTCCAGAAGCAGAGCATTTTGTCCCTCCTGGAGAGGGTCATGTTGGGAGGTATGCCTTTTACTCCCCTCCACCCAGCGTAGCCTGCATACTCGTGGTGGACTAGTTCAATAGTTAAAGGCCAAGGTAGGGGATGAGGAAGCTCAGGACCCAAAACATAATCAGTTATAATTATGCTACAAAACTTATTTTTGTTATATGTTATCACAGTTTATTTCTATGTCATATGTTCCTGATGACATAGCTTGTCACAGTAAAATATTGAATGTCATATTTTATGTTATGTGATTTTTTAAATAGTTTTACACACTCATAAAAGTACACTGCTCAAAAAAATAAAGGGAACACTAAAATTAGACATCCTAGATCTGAATGAATGAAATATTCTTATTAAATACTCTGGGGCAGATGTATTAACCTGGAGAAGGCATAAGGAAGTGATAAACCAGTGATATGTGCAAGGTGATAAAGGCACCAGCCAATCAGCTCCAATATGTAAATTAACAGTTAGGATCTGATTGGCTGGTGCCTTCATCACCTTGCACATATCACAGGTTTATCACTTCCTTATGCCTTCTCCAGGTTAATACATCTGCCCCTTTGTTCTTTACATAGTTGAATGTGCTGACAACAAAATCACACAAAAATGATCAATGGAAATCAAATTTATTAACCCATGGAGGTCTGGATTTGGAGTCACCCTCAAAATGAAAGTGGAAAAACACACTACAGGCTGATCCAACTTTGATGTAATGTCCTTAAAACAAGTCAAAATGAGGCTCAGTAGTATGTGTGGCCTCCACATGCCTGTATGACCTCCCTACAACCCACACAAGTGGCTCAGGTAGTGCAGCTCATCCAGGATGGCACATCTATGCGAGCAGTGGTAAGAAGGTTTGCAGTGTCTGTCAGCGTCGTGTCCAGAGCATGGAGGCGCTACCAGGAGACAGGCCAGTACATCAGTAGACGTGGAGGAGGCCGTAGGAGGGCAACAACCCAGCAGCAGGACCGCTGCCTCCGCCTTTGTGCAAGGAGGAACAGGAGGAGCACTGCTAGAGCCCTGCAAAATGACCTCCAGCAAGCCACAAATGTGCATGTGTCTACTCAAACGATCAGAAACAGACTACATGAGGGTGGTATGAGGGCCCAACGTCCACAGGTGGAGGTTGTGCTTACAGCCCAACACCGTGCAGGACGTTTGGCATTTGCCAGAGAACACCAAGATTGGCAAATTCGCCACTGGCGCCCTGTGCTCTTCACAGATGAAAGCAGGTTCTCACTGAGCACATGTGACAGACGTGACAGAGTCTGGAGACGCCAAGGAGAATGTTCTGCTGCCTGCAACATCCTCCATCATGACCGGTTTGGCAGTGGGTCAGTAATGGTGTGGGGTGGCATTTCTTTGGGGGGCCGCATAGCCCTCCATGTGCTCGCCAGAGGTAGCCTGACTGCCATTAGGTACCGAGATGAGATCCTCAGACCCCTTGTGAGACCATATGCTGGTGCGGTTGGCCCTGGGTTCCTCCTAATGCAAGACAATGCGAGACCTCATGTGGCTGGAGTTTGTCAGCAGTTCCTGCAAGACGAAGGCATTGATGCTATGGACTGGCCCGCCCGTTCCCCAGACCTGAATCCAATTGAGCACATCTGGGACATCATGTCTCGCTCCATTCACCAACGCTACGTTGCACCACAGACTGTCCAGGAGTTGGCAGATGCTTTAGTCCAGGTCTGGGAGGAGATCCCTCAGGAGACCATCCGCCATCTTATCTGGAGCATGCCCAGGCATTGTAGGGAGGTCATTCAGGCACGTGGAGGCCACACACACTATTGAGCCTCATTTTTACTTGTTTTAAGGACATTACATCAAAGTTGGATCAGCCTGTAGTGTGTTTTTCCACTTTCATTTTGAGGGTGACTCCAAATCCAGACCTCCATGGGATAATAAATTTGATTTCCATTGATAATTTTTGTGTGTTTTTGTTGTCAGCACATTCAACTATGTGAAGAACAAAGTATTTAATAAAAATATTTCATTCATTCAGATCTAGGATGTGTTATTTTAGTGTTCCCTTTATTTTTTTGACCAGTGTATATTGTGGGTTTAAATAAACATTTTTAAGTGTTATCATTGAATTATATTTTTTGTGTTTTCTAAAAGTGATAATGGTACATGTATAACTACCAAAAAATAGTGGGTTTAACAAGTATTTCACATAACACAACACATATGGTTGTTTGGGTTGTGTTTGAAAATTAAACAAATTTCCACATTTTCAGTGACCTCAATACTTATGCCAGTTTATTCTAAGGGACTTTGGAAATTCACCCAATAATGAAAATATATTTTCTAAGCATTATTTATCATGATTTAATGATAGACATATGGGCCAGGATGTAATCGGAAACAATAATGGCAAAAATGTCCGATGTTTGTGGCTGTTGCCGCAAACATCGGCCATTTTGCAAAGTCGGCTAATGTATTAGCGTCTGCAAAGTGGCTTTTTCAGATGCTTTTGGCTCTAAGGTAGAGAGCCCAATAAAAAGTCGGATCCAGATGTTTTGGCCGTGTTAAGGGGGTAATTCCAAGTTGATCGCAGCAGGATTTTTGATAGCAACTGGGCAAAACCATGTGCACTGCAGGGGAGGCAGATATAACATGTGCAGAGAGAGTTAGATTTGGGTGTGGGGTGTTCAATCTGCAATCTAATTTGCAGTGTAAAAATAAAGCAGCCAGTATTTACCCTGCACAGAATCAATATAACCCACCCAAATCTAACTCTTTCTGCACATGTTATATCTGCCTCCCCTGCAGTGCACATGGTTTTGCCCAGTTGCTATCAAAAATCCTGCTGCGATCAACTTGGAATTACCCCCTAAGTATATAACTTAGCCGATGTAATGGAGTCCGATATTGCAAGTCGCACACAAAACAGCTCTAAAGCTCTTATAGAATTTAGAGGTGGGGTTTTTTTTTTGCCGAGTTGGTTATGAAAATGTTGGAAATCGATTATAAATACACTTTTCAAGCACATTTGCAATAAATAAACACGTTTCAATACATTTTGACACAGAAAAAAAGTTAGATCAGTAAAAATAGTTCATGTAGTGTACATGTCATTTTTGCACATTTTGCACAGGAAAATACATTTGATACACAAATGGATGTATAAGGATGCACAAGCAGCTTATGCTGATTTAAATGATATGCTGCATGGCTATATTCAGTGTGTAATTGCGAGTGTATCAGCACACCTAATTATGTTACAGTGTTTGGCTAGAATACACTGTAGCATAACATTTTGTATGTAGATACAGTTGCTACTATTACATACAGAATATAGGCATGCTGCATATCATTTTAAACAGCAGGAGCTGCTTGTGCATCCTATTCGCATAAGTTTGCTTCTAAAGCGAAAGCACTGTGAATAGGACACACAAGCACATCCTGCTGTTTAAAATGATATGCAGCATGCCTATATTCTGTGTGTAATAGCAACTGTATCTACATACAAAATGTTATGCTTCAGTGTATTTCAGCCAAACACTGTAGCATAATTAGGTGTGCTGATATAGTCACAATTGCACACTGAATATAGACATACCACATATAATTTAAATCAGCATAAGCTGCTTGTGCATCTTGGAGGACTGGGAATTATTTAGGGTGTGTGTTGTTTTAATCTTGGAACTTTTGGGGGACAGCGGGTGACTTTCTCTGACACTGTAGTCTTCCTATACTAAAAGACGTATTTCAGTTGGTTTGAAAATACCGGACGTTTTCTATTTATTATTATTTCTCATACGTCCTAGAGGATGCTGGGGACACCATTAGAACCATGTGGTATAGATGGGATCCGCAGGAGACATAGGCACTTTAAGACTTTGAAAGGGGTGTGAACTGGCTCCTCCCTCTATGCCCCTCCTCCAGACTCCAGTTTTAGAATTGTGCCCAGTGAGACTGGACGCACTAAGGGGAGCTCTACTGAGTTTCTCTGTAAAGACTTTTTGTTAGGTTTTTTATTTTCAGGAAGGCTGCTGGCAACAGTCTCCCTGCTTCGTGTGACTTAGGGGAGAGAAGTATGACCCACTTCCAGTGAGTTCAAGGGCTCTGCTTCTGTCTATAGGACACCATTAGCTCCTGAGGGTTTGATCGCTGGGTACGCTCATATGCTCGCTCCCACAGCCTGCTGTCACCCCCTTTCAGAGCCAGAAGTCAGAAGACAGGTGAGTAACCGAAGAAAAGAAGACTTCTCTTCAGTGACAGCATTTGCGGAGGTACCGCGCAGCTGGCAGACGCTGCGCACCAAGCTCCCACTCACACAGCACTGCAGGGTGCAGGGCGCGGGGGGGAAGGGGGGCGCGCCCTGGGCAGCTGAAAACAACCCTCATAAGCACACTGGCAATAGGGGGCATTAGTGCCACGGCACTGTCCCAACCCCCGCCAGTATAAATATTGAAAAAAGCAGGACAGAAGTGCACCATTACGGGGGTGGAGCTTCTTCCTCACAGCTCACGGCGCCATTTCCTCTCCACAAGCTGCAGAGCTGCTGGTCCTCCACACACACTGACAAGTACCAGGGGTGCAAAACGGAGGGAGAGGCATATAATTGGTGCAATATATATATACATATATGTGCTAAAAGCGCTATAGTCTGAGGCATTGTCTTGGCAATTTCATACCCATTTTTTCAGCGCAGGGTTGTGAGCTGGCAAATCCCCTCTGTGTCTCTCTGACAGACTTTACTGTGGGTCTGTCCCCTATATGCCCAGTGTGTCTGTGGGTGTTTGGTGCATGAGTGTTGACATGTCTGAGGCTGAAGGCTCTTCCCAGGAGGAGGCTGTATTAGGGACTCAGATGACTGCGGGGGTGACCCTGTCGGCACCGCCGACACCTCATTGGGTAAATGTGTTGAACGCCTTGAATGCTAATGTGGCTCTTATTAGTAAGAGGTTAGATAAGTCTGAGTCGCAGACCCAGGCTTGGAAGAAATCTGTGGAAGATATGTTATTCCAAAGTCAGGTCCCATCAGGGTCACAAAAACGTACGTTGGCCCAATTGGCAGACACTGATACCGACATGGACACTGATTCCAGTGTCGACTATAGCGATTCCAGGTTAGACCCAAAATTGGCAAAGAGC
Organism: Pseudophryne corroboree; assembly: GCF_028390025.1. Classification (NCBI taxonomy): domain Eukaryota; kingdom Metazoa; phylum Chordata; class Amphibia; order Anura; family Myobatrachidae; genus Pseudophryne; species Pseudophryne corroboree. The sequence continues at coordinate 130,170,867 of NC_086453.1, forward strand.
ATTCAGTACATGATTGTGGCGGTTAAAGATGTGTTACATATCACTGAGGACCCAGCTATCCCTGATAAAAGGGTCTGTATGCATAAAGAAAGGAAACCTGAGATAACGTTTCCTCCCTCTCATGAACTGAACACACTATTTGAAAAAGTTTGGGAAGGTCCTGACAGAAAGTTTCAGATTCCCAAAAGAATTATGGCAGCTTATCCGTTTTCCTCGGCGGATAGGGAAAAGTGGGAGTCACCCCCCACTGTGGACAAAGCCTTGTCTCATTTGTCTAAGAAGGTGGCTCTCCTGTCACCTGACATGGCGGCCCTTAAGGATCCTGCGGATCGTAAACAAGAAACTACGTTGAAGTCCATTTATGTGACCACGGGTACACTACTCCGACCTGTCATTGCGTCTGCGTGGGTAAGTAGTGCTATTGAAAAAAGTGGGCAGATAACTTGTCATCTGATTTAGATACCCTAGATAGGGATAGCATCCTCTTGACGCTGGGTTATATCAAGGACGCTGCAGCATACCTTAAGGAAGCTGCAAGAGATATTGGTCTTTTGGGATCAAAGGCCAATGCCATGGCTGTCTCAGCTAGGCATGCATTGTGGATTCACCAATGGAATGCTGATGCTGACTCCAAGAAAAGTATGGCATCTCTACCATATAAAGGTTAGGCCTTATATGGAGACGGGCTTGATGATTTGGTGTCTACGGCTACCGCAGGTAAGTCATCCTTTTTACCTTATGTTCCTCCACAACAAAAGAAAACGCACCATTATCAGATGCAGTCCTTTCGGCCCAATAAATTCAGAAAGGGCTGGGGTTCTTCCTTCATTGCAACTAGAGGAAGGGGAAGAGGTAAACGATCTCCAGCCTTGTCAGGCTCCCAGGAGCAGAAGTCCTCTCAGGCTTCTACCAATTCCACCGCATGACGTTGGGGCCCCTATGCGGGAGTCCGCACCAGTGGGGGCCCATCTAAAACTATTCAGTGTTATGCACACCAGTGCCTGCAGGAATGTACTGGTGTTTGAACTGTTATGCAAAACAAATGGACTCACAGACAGACTGGGGAATATGACATAACGTACACAGAAGGTGATAGGGTAACAAAATACACACAAAGTGAACAGAGAAGCCCAGAGGCTAAGGAACTGGGTGTCTCCCTTGTATTAGTAATGCTCAGATGAGAAAAGCAAGATGTTGTGTTTTAATACGTAGAGAACCCGAAATGCTGTTGCTAAGGGCAACAGCAAAACCCTAAAGGGTTAACAACGGGTGTGGCAGTAAACTCCTTGGTCAGAGATGGAATGATAGACACAAGGAGAGTCTCCACAATCCTAATTCTCACTTGCAGTGCACAGGTTCAGCTTACTGCCACTAAACTGACCCCTGACACCTAGCACAGTGAGACAGGATTAGACAGGCAAGTCTTAGAATACAGCCGCAAACTTGCTAAGTTCACAGAGTAGTAACAGAACCCCAGCAAGCTAAACGACTGACTCCAGTCTTACTGCTAGGTCTGGATTGGCAGAGTGTAATACCAAATCCCCAGGCCTATTTGCAGTAAGCAACAAACAAATACAAAGCTACACAGTACTGGCTAACTTTCAGGAACTGACTAACCAACAAAGATTCAGCAGCATCTGCTTACCCTAAGAAGAGGCCTTATAAAGCAGGTGCTGTCCACGTCCCACTCAGACCTCACAGACTGTGAGCACAAAAACCAGCACCGGATCCCCTACCGTGCACAGAGCCTGTAACCACTGCACAGCAAAAGACCCGAACCGGAGTATCAGCTGCGCTCAGGTTACTCTGCTAGCACTTGTCTCCCGGTTGCCATGACGACGTGGCAGCACAGGGCAGGAGACCCTAACAGTACCCCCCCTCTGACGAGGGGTCAAAGAACCCCTACCACCGGGTTTATCGGGGAACTGCGAGAAGAAAGAGCGTATCAGTCTGGGGGCATGAAGATCACAACTGCGCACCCACGACCGCTCCTCCGGGCCATACCCCTTCCAGTGCACCAAAAATGACAGCCGACCCCGAACCACCTTGGAGTCAAGAATCCTTTCAACAACAAACTCCCTCTGGCCACGTATCAGAAGAGGGGAAGGTCTTCCACTGGAAGAAGGATTACTAATCGCCCGTTTTAAAAGGGAACAATGAAATGTTTTATTGATACCCAAAGAACGGGGCAGATCTAACTGAAATGCCACCGGATTGATAACCCTGGTGATCTTATAAGGGCCGATGAACCGGGGGCCTAACTTATGAGATGGCTGTCTCAACTTCAAATTCTTGGTAGACAACCAGACGAAGTCTCCTAATTTGAAGCTGCAGGGTCTTTTCCGCTTATCAAAAACCCTTTTGGTCACTAATGACACAGACACAAGGGCTTTCTTCACTTTCCGCCAAATACCTCTAAGGACCGAAACCACAGAGGAACCATCAGGCGTGGAGTCCAGGGGGTCAAAAGAATTGGCCTTAGGATGATGCCCATACACACAAAGGAAGGGAGAGATCCCTGTAGCAGAGTGAGCCGCGTTGTTATAGGCAAACTCCGCTATGGACAGATGAGCAACCCAGTCAGTCTGACACTTGGAGACATAACACCTGAGGAACTGCTCCAAGGACTGGTTCACCCTTTCAGTCTGCCCACTAGACTGCGGATGGTAGCCTGACGACAAGCTGACAGAAATCTGGAGATCGGAACAAAATGCCCTCCAGAATTTGGCCACAAACTGGGATCCGCGGTCAGAGACCACATCAAGTGGCAACCCGTGGAGACGCACAACATGCAGCATAAATAATTCAGACAGGCGTCTGGCCGATGGCAGCCCAACCAGTGGAACGAAGTGCGCCATCTTCGAAAACCTGTCAACGACAACCCAGATGGCTGTCATCCCCGAGGATTTGGGCAAGTTCACCACAAAATCCATTGAAATGTGGGTCCATGGCTTAGATGGGATAGAGAGTGGATGTAATGGGCCAACAGGAACCCCTCTAGGAGTCTTATTTCGGGCACAGATGTCACATGCCCGAACCCACTGATCCACATCCTTAGCCACCGAGGGCCACCACACCGCCCTAGATAGCAACTCCCGAGTTCTGGCAATACCCGGGTGACCTGCCGACTTCTTGGCATGGAATTCCAGGAACACTCGCTGTCTTAACCTAGGAGGCACAAACAAAAGACCTACCGGAAGGTCTGGAGGAGCCTGCTCCTGTGCTCTAAGGACTAATGATAAGAGGTCCTGGGTAATGCCCACTTTAATACATGATGGGGAAACAATGGGCAACGGCTCCTCGGTGGTCTCCTGGATTGGAGCAAAACTCAGTGAGAGCGCATCAGCCTTGATGTTTTTTGACCCAGGGCGATATGTTATCAAAAAATTAAAGCGAGCAAAAAACAAAGCCCATCGTGCCTGCCTGGCATTGAGACGCTTCGCTGACTCTAAATATGCCAGATTCTTATGGTCAGTGAGAATTGAGACCACAAACTTAGCCCCCTCAAGCCAGTGTCTCCACTCCTCGAGTGCATCCTTAATAGCAAACAATTCCCGGTTACCCACGTCATAATTCATCTCGGCAGGCGAAAATTTACGGGAAAAGTAAGCACAGGGATGAAGGCGATTATCAGACACTCCCATCTGAGAAAGCACTGCCCCAATACCCATCTCAGAGGCATCCACCTCCACCACAAAAGGACGCTCTGGATCTGGGTGTCGCAGCACCTTGGCCGAAACAAATGCCCTTTTGAGACGGGCAAAAGCCGCTTTAGCCTCACAAGACCAGTGAGCAACATCCGCCCCTTTCTTAGTGAGTGCCACCAAGGGCGCCACTATAGACGAAAATCCAGCGATAAATCGTCTATAAAAATTCGCAAAGCCCAGGAAACGCTGAAGCGCCTTCAAACTAGTGGGCTGCACCCAATCCAGGACTGCCTGTACCTTGGAACCCTCCATTTGGAAACCTTCTGGGGAGATAATATATCCTAGAAATGCGATTTGCTGAACTTCAAATTCGCACTTCTCCAGCTTCGCCCCAAGCCGGTGGTCTCTGAGTTTCTGGAGGACTAAGCGTACATGCTTCCGATGTTCCTCCAGGGAATGGGAGAAGATTAGGATGTCATCTAAGTATACAACTAAGAATCTATCCAAATATTCCCTGAGCACATCATTCATGAAATCCTGGAAGACTGCCGGGGCATTACAGAGCCCAAAAGGCATCACCAAATATTCATAATGCCCTGAGTGGGTATTAAAGGCAGTCTTCCATTCATCCCCCTCTCTTATTCGGATTAGATTGTACGCACCGCGTAGGTCAATCTTAGAAAAAATGGTGGCAGTACGAAGCTGGTCAAACAAGACCGAAATGAGAGGCAGTGGGTATGAGTTTTTAATCGTGATACGGTTCAATTCCCTGAAGTCGATGCAGGGTCGCAACGAACCGTCCTTTTTACCCACGAAGAAGAACCCCGACCCAACTGGAGACTGTGAAGGTCTGATAAATCCCTTAGCCAAGTTCTCCTGAATGTACTCTGCCATAGCCTGAGTCTCAGGACGTGACAGGGAGTACAACCTGCTCTTGGGAAGCTTAGCATTTGGCAACAAATCAATGGCACAGTCATAGGGGCGATGGGGAGGTAGTACCTCTGCAACTTTTTTGGAGAACACGTCCGCAAAATCTGCATAACACCCTGGCAATCCTGGCAAACTTAGCTGCGAGAGCCTGACTGGAAGGCTCAAGCAACTCCTGAAACAATCAGTACCCCAACTAAGAATCTCCCCAGAGACCCAGTCAAATTGAGGATTGTGGGCCCTTAACCAGGGTAACCCCAACACCAATGGGGCAAAAGTACAGACAGTCACATAAAAGGACAATTTTTCAGAGTGTGTGGCTCCAATAAACAAAGAAATCTGGCTAGTGCAAGAGGTAATTTTACCTTGGGATAATGGTTCCCCGTTTAACCCACAAATCTCAATTTCCGATGCCAAGGGTACTAAGGGAACAGAGTGTTTCAGGGCGAATTGGCGGTCCATAAAAACCCCGTCGGCCCCACTGTCCACAAAGGCCTCAGTCTTGACAGTTTGACCGAGGATCTTCAAGGTCACCGGAATGATAAAAGTCTTCTTGGGAAATTCTGACTTCTGGCCTGACAGGATATTTCCCATCACCCTCAGGCCCTGAAGTTTTCCGGCTTTTCTGGGCATGATACTACCACATGACCTTTATTCCCACAGTACAAACACAACCCCTGCTGTCTCCTCCGCGTCTTCTCACGCGAGGAGAGGCGGGTAGCCCCAATCTGCATAGGCTCCTCGGAAAATTCCTCAGAGTCTGAGGTTCCCTTGGGAAGGAAGGAAATCTCAGTCTCCCTTTCAAGCCTACGCTCTCTCAGCCGTCTATCCACCCGGATGGATAACTGCATGAGCTGATCCAAGCTATCAGGCAAGGGATATTGTACCAGTTGGTCCTTTATCTGGTTAGAAAGACCTCTTCGGTACTGGTGTCTCAGGGCTGGGTCATTCCACTGGGTATCATGGGCCAACCTCCGAAACTCCGTACAGTAAACCTCAACTGGCCTTCGCCCTTGCTTAAGGATCGAAATCTGAGCCTCGGCTGAGGCCGTCTTGTCAGGGTCATCATACAACATGCCCAGTGCCGTAAAAAAAGCATCAACACTTTTAAGCGACGGACAGTCAGGCTGCAACCCATATGCCCAGACCTGTGGGTCTCCTTGTAGCAAGGAAATCACTATGCCCAACCGCTGAATCTCCGACCCAGAAGACTGAGGCCTAAGCCGGAAGTATAGCTTGCAGCTCTCCTTGAAACAAAAGAACTGCGAGCGATCTCCAGAAAAACGATCCGGGAGATTTACTTTCGGCTCCTTAACCCCTGCAGGTGCTGCTGCTGCGGGAGCTCCGCCAGCAGCCTGGGAGGTGTGCATTTTAATGGACAAATCATTAAATTGTCGAGTCAGGACCTGCACCTGATCGACCACCTGTTGCAACGTATTTTGAGGGGTATGCTCCATATTCCCACAAAATTTCAACAGGAGTATTAGGCTGCTGAATATGTTATGCACACCAGTGCCTGCAGGAATGTACTGGTGTTTGAACTGTTATGCAAAACAAATGGACTCACAGACAGACTGGGGAATATGACATAACGTACACAGAAGGTGATAGGGTGACAAAATACACACAAAGTGAACAGAGAAGCCCAGAGGCTAAGGAACTGGGTGTCTCCCTTGTATTAGTAATGCTCAGATGAGAAAAGCAAGATGTTGTGTTTTAATACGTAGAGAACCCGAAATGCTGTTGCTAAGGGCAACAGCAAAACCCTAAAGGGTTACCAACGGGTGTGGCAGTAAACTCCTTGGTCAGAGATGGAATGATAGACACAAGGAGAGTCTCCACAATCCTAATTCTCACTTGCAGCGCACAGGTTCAGCTTACTGCCACTAAACTGACCCCTGACACCTAGCACAGTGAGACAGGATTAGACAGGCAAGTCTTAGAATACAGCCGCAAACTTGCTAAGTTCACAGAGTAGTAACAGAACCCCAGCAAGCTAAACGACTGACTCCAGTATTACTGCTAGGTCTGGATTGGCAGAGTGTAATACCAAATCCCCAGGCCTATTTGCAGTAAGCAACAAACAAATACAAAGCTACACAGTACTGGCTAACTTTCAGGAACTGACTAACCAACAAAGATTCAGCAGCATCTGCTTACCCTAAGAAGAGGCCTTATAAAGCAGGTGCTGTCCACGCCCCACTCAGACCTCACAGACTGTGAGCACAAAAACCAGCACCGGATCCCCTACCGTGCACAGAGCCTGTAACCACTGCACAGCAAAAGACCCGAACCGGAGTATCAGCTGCGCTCAGGTTACTCTGCTAGCACTTGTCTCCCGGTTGCCATGACGACGTGGCAGCACAAGGCAGGAGACCCTAACATTCAGTCAGTTTGGGTTCATTCAAACCTAGACCCTTGGATTTTACAAATAGTATCCCATGGGTACAAGCTGGAGTTTCAAGACGTCCCCCCTCGCCGTTTTTTAAAATCGGCCTTACCAGCTTCTCTTCCTGACAGGGAGGTAGTTTGCGACGCAATACAAAAATTGTGTCAAAATCAAGTTATCGTCAAGGTTCCCCAGTCACAACAGGGAGAAGGTTTTTATTCGAGTCTGTTTGTGGTCCCGAAGCCGGACGGCTCGGTCAGACCAATCCTAAACCTGAAATCCCTGAATTTCTACCTAAAGATATTCAAATTCAAGATGGAGTCTCTCCGAGCAGTGATCTCCAGTCTGGAGGAGGGGGATTTTATGGTGTCGGTGGACATAAAAGATGCCTACTTACATGTTCCCATTTATCCTCCGCATCAGGCTTACCTGAGATTTGCAATTCAGGATTGTCATTACCAATTTCAAATGTTGCCGTTTGGTCTATCCACGGCTCCGAGGATTTTCACCAAAGTAATGGCGGAGATGATGGTTCTCCTTCGCAAGCAAGAAGTCACAATTATCCCATACTTGGACGATCTCCTGATAAAGGCGAGATCCAGAGACCAGTTGGTCCAAAACGTTGCACTCTCCATGACAGTTCTTCAACAACATGGTTGGCTCCTAAACTTGCCAAAATCACAGTTGATTCCGACGACGCGGTTGTCGTTTTTGGGAATGATATTGGACACAGAACTACAGAGAGTCTTTCTTCCTGTGGAAAAAGCTCTGGAACCTCAGAGTCTGGTCAAACAAATTCTGAAACCAGCAAGAGTGTCAATCCATCAATGCATTCGGTTGCTGGGGAAGATGGTTGCGGCCTACGAGGCCATTCAGTTTGGCAGGTTCCATGCCAGAGTGTTCCAGTGGTCCAGGTCCCATCTACACATGCACCAGAGGATAATCCTGTCTTCCAAGACCAGGGTATCACTCCTATGGTGGTTGCACAGCTCTCACCTCCTAAAGGGGAGCAGGTTCGGGATACAGGACTGGATCCTAGTGACCACGGATGCAAGCCTCCGAGGCTGGGGGGCAGTCACAATGGGAGAAAACTTCCAAGGAAGATGGACAAGTCAGGAAACTTGTCTCCACATAAATGTTCTGGAGCTAAGGGCCATTTACAACGGCTTACTACAAGCGGGACATCTTCGAGATCTGCCTGTACTGATCCAGTCAGACAATGTAACAGCGGTAGCGTACATAAACCGTCAGGGCGGAACGAAAAGCAGAGTGGCGATGGCAGAAGCCATAAGGATTTTCCGCTGGGCGGAAAAGTATACAAGCGCTCTGTCAGCAATCTTCATTCCCGGAGTGGACAACTGGGAAGCAGACTTCCTCAGCAGACAAGATCTCCATCCAGGAGAGTGGGGCCTCCACCAAGAAGTCTTCGCAGAGGTGACAGGTCATTGGGGAATTCCTCAAGTAGACATGATGGCTTCTTGTCTCAACAGGAAGCTTCAGAGATATTGTTCCAGGTCAAGGGACCCTCAAGCGATTGTTGGTGTCTGTATTCCCTCCACTTCCTCTCATTCCAAAAGTCCTAAAGATCATAAGAAGAACAAAGATCCGAGCGATCCTCATTGTTCCAGACTGGCCAAGGAATTACTCATTGGAGATCCCTGGCCTCTTCCTCTGCGCGAGGACCTGTTACAACAGGGGCCATGCGTGTATCAGGACTTACTGCGGCTACGTTTGACGGCGTGGCAGTTGAACGCAAAATCCTAGCCCGTAAGGGTATTCCCAGTGAAGTCATTCCCACACTTATTTAGGCTAGAAAAGAGGTAACGTCTATACATTACCACCGTATTTGGAGAAAATATGTGTCTTGGTGTGAATCCAAGAAGGCTCCTACGGAAGAGTTTCACCTAGGACGGTTTCTCCATTTTCTACAAGCAGGTGTGGATGCGGGCCTAAAATTGGGCTCAATCAAGGTTCAGATTTCAGCCTTATCGATTTTCTTTCAGAAACAATTAGCCTCCCTTCCAGAAGTTCAGACTTTCGTGAAGGGCGTATTGCACATCCAACCTCCATTTGTGCCTCCAGTGGCACCATGGGATCTTAATGTGGTGTTGCAGTTCCTTCAATCACATTGGTTTGAACCTTTACGGAAGGTGGAGTTGAGATTCCTCACTTGGAAAGTGGTCATCCTGTTGACCTTGGCATCTGCAAGGCGGGTGTCTGAGTTGGCGGCCTTCTCTCACAAGAGCCCTTATTTGATCTTCCATGAAGATAGAGCTTAATTGAGGACACGTCAGCAATTTTTACCGAAGGTGGTTTCCTCTTTCAACATAAACCAACCTATCGTGGTACCTGTGGCTACTGACGCCTTCGTTGAGTCAAAATCTCTGGATGTGGTCAGAGCTTTGAAGATTTATGTCGCCAGAATGGCTCAGATTAGGAAAACAGAAGCTCTGTTTGTCCTGTATGCTCCCAACAAGGTTGGGTGTCCTGCTTCTAAGCAGACCATTGCGCGCTGGATCTGTAACACGATTCAGCAGGCCCATTCCACGGCTGGATTGCCATTACCGGAATCAGTGAAGGCCTATTCCACTAGGAAGGTGGGCTCATCCTGGGCGGCTGCCCGGGGGGTTTCGGCATTGCAACTTTGCCGAGCAGCTACTTGGTCGGGGTCAAACACTTTTGCAAAGTTCTACAAGTTTGACACCCTGGCCGATGAAGACCTTAAGTTCGGTCAATCGGTGCTGCAGAGTCATCCGCACTCTCCCGCCTGTTCTAGAGCTTTGGTATAACCCCATGGTTCTAATGGTGTCCCCAGCATCCTCTAGGACGTATGAGAAAATAGGATTTTAATACCTACCCGTAAATCCTTTTCTCTTAGTCCATAGAGGATGCTGGGCGCCCGTCCCGGTGCGTACTGTGTCTGCTGTTAATAGTTATGGTTACACATATGTTGTGTTACGTTTCTTGTCAGCCTGTTCCTGCAATTGTTCATGCCGTTGGCCTGTGTTCTGTTGAATGCCATGTTCTGCGGCATGGTTGAGGTGTGAGCTGGTATCAATCTCCCCTTAGTTTAACAATAAATCTTTTCCTCGAAATGTCCGTATCCCTGGGCACAGTTCCTATAACTGGAGTCTGGAGGAGGGGCATAGAGGGAGGAGGCAGTTCACACCCCTTTCAAAGTCTTAAAGGGCCCATGTCTCCTGCGGATCCCGTCTATAGTTATACCCTATGGTTCTAATGGTGTCCCCAGCATCTTCTACGGACTAAGAGAAAAGGATTTACCGGTAGGTATTAAAATCCTATTTTACCAGTTATTTATATAGCGCACAAATATTCAGCATCATTTTTTTACAGAGAATATTTGGCATTTCACATCAGTCCCTGCCCCAGTAAAGCTTACAATCTATATTCCCTACCACATGTACAGTACATGCAAAAACATTCACGCTATGGTTAATTTTTTGTTGGGATCCAATTAACATACCAGTAAATTTTTGGATTGTGGGAGGAAACCGGGGTACCCGGAGGAAACCCACGCAAGTACTGGGAGAATATACAAACTCCACACAGTTTGGGCCATGGTGGGAATCTAACCCATTACCTCAGAGCTGTGAGGCAGTAATGCTAACCATTACACCATCTGTACTGTCCATCCGTATTTCTAATCTAAATACTGCGACACCTCGGATCCGATACGCAGAAGCCAGTAAATAGAGGCACACCATTACATTGCCAGAGTTTTAGGAAATAGACGCACATTTGTAATGTCCAAAGTGGCGCGATAATTTCCCGGACAGCATTATCGGCACCCATTACATCCCGGCCATGGGGCTATATTGATCTTTAAGTAAACACGCACTTACTTAAGAAATACTGGCATATGGTTCTCTGGCGAATCTCATTCCCCACCTCTGTATTGACCACATCCTCTGATGCAATAGGCTCAGGCTCCTCCACATCTACTGCAATGTCCCCACGGTTTTCATGTCCTTGACCCTGGGCGATGTTCTGGAGCATGCAGCATTTTCTGAATGATGTCCCATACTTTCCGAGCATTGTAAAGCAAGTTGCAAGATGACCAGTCCAAACAATGGAACCTGCTCTTGAGCACACCAAATGTCTTGTCAATCACATTGCTTTGCACACTTATACTATTATAAATAATAGTAACTTTGAAAGATCTCCGGAGTGGAAGGAACATCGCCCACAGAGGTGAGGATTGCAGCTCTGTAAAGAGTGGGTATGGTACGCACAATCTACCATAACAGCGATCACTGATGTTAGAGTGTCTTAGCTCTATGTGGTGGAGGCAGTTGAATGCTTAAATAAGCCCTTATATGCATCTCTTTAGTTTATCTGTGGGTTTGGGTATGCTCTGTTTGATCTTCAGGGAATTTCACTATAGTCCCCTGCTGACCCTGATCCACAATAATAGGGGTTGTTAGAACACTTTGGGTGAGCATCCTTCTTCAAACCTACTACACTATTATGTGGATGGGGATAATACTGTGGACCTTGGGACTTGCAATCAACATCAAAGGGACTGTTGGACTGATGTCAGACTTTATATTATTTATTTTTTGTCATTATTTGGGACTAACCTGGGGCCAGTACCTGCAAAACTGTTTCTTTTTCTCTTATTCACTAAGGGTTAGGTGGCCTTCACTTTTCCAAGTGGCTGCATAAGAGTTTGTTTGTGCCTTGGGTGCCTGATTGATTTCTATATACACAGCACACACAGCCTGTCCCCTCCAGTCACTACACACAGCCCGTCCCTTCCAGTCACTATGCACACACACAGCCTGTCCCTTCCAGTCACTATGCACACACACCCACACTCACACACACACACACACACACACACACACACACACACACACACACACACACACACACAGCCTGTCCCTTCCAGTCACTATACAAACACATGCACATTCCTTCCAGTCACTATACAGTGTATACACACACACACACGCACATGCGTCCCTTCCAGTCACTACACACACACACACACACACACACTGGCAGATCCAGAACAAAATGACAAAGGGAAAGGGGAAGGATGGGGGATGTTTTTTTGCATGTGCTCTTGGAAGAGTGGGTGTAGCCTAGCAACAAGGGCCGCGGTCTGAAAAGGGAATACCATATCCACGAGCCATGCCCTCGGAGTGGCAGTGGGTGATACCAGAGGGAGGCAGTGGGTGTTACGAGAGAGGTGATGGGGAGAGATAATTGGTGACAGGAAAGGGTGATGGGGAGAGGTAGAGGGTGATGGGAAGAGGTAGTGGGTGTCAGAGAGAAGCACAGTGTGACAGGAAGAAGCAGTGGTGTCAGGGAGAAGCAGAGGGTGACAAGAGAGAGGGTGATGGGGAGATAGTGACAAAGGAGAGAGGCAGAGTTTGACGGAGAGAGGCAGTTGGTGACAGGGAGATAGTGACAGGGAGAGGCAGTGGGTGACACCTGGGATAGGCTGATAGGTACTGGGTGAGAGGAAGAGGGTGACAGCAGTGGGTGATGCTAGGTAGAGGGTGAAAGACAGTGTGTGACAGGGAGATGGTGATGGGTAGAGGCAGTGGGTGATATATAAGAGTGTGGATATGAGGGGGGCAGTGAGATGGTGGTGGGAGGGGGGACACTTGATTGGAGTAGGAGGTACACTGGGCTACATGAGGGGGGACACACTGCGACTGACCTGGCTGGGGGGTTCTTGCTGAGGAGTAGTTAAATGGGGGTAGTGGGCTGATTGGGGGAGAAAATGGGTGAGACAATAGGCTGGCAGGGTGGGAGACACTGGGATGGGGGGTCAGTGAGATGTTGGAGGAGATTGGGCTGGGTGGGGGACACTTTGTGAATAGGTGACACTGGACAAGATAGGAAGGCTGCAATAAAATAGGGGTGGGACTGGTAACACTGGGTGGCACACGGAATTACTTTTCCCCAGTGATATATCACACCTGTACCACCACACTATAGAGGTGACTTTACTGGGGAGGGCGACACTGGGAATTGCCCCTACCAACTAATATACCACCTTGTACCACCCAAACTATAGGGGTGACTGCCCCTCCCCAGCTGCTGCCCTTGACTGAGGATGGAACCATTCCTAGCAGTTGCCGACAACAGCATCCCGTCCATCAGAATCTCAACAGCCCCCGATTAAGGTGGCCTCCTAACCCTCACCTTTTCCCTATCCTAACCCTCCTTTGTGGGTGCCTAACCCTAACCCTCCCCGGTGCTGCCTAATCCTAACCCTCTTCGCTTGGTGCCTAACCTTAACCCTTCCTGCTCTGCTGTTTAAAACTAACCCTCTCCACTGGGTGCCTAACCCTAACCTCCCCTTCTGTGTGCCTAACCCTAACCTTCCATCCCTGGTCCCTAACCCTAACCTTCCCGTGGCTGCACACTAACCCCCCTTTTGCTGCCTAAACCCCCACCCCCCCTACATGCGCAGGATGGCAGCGCGTCCCACTGTCTGAATGACCGGGATGCTGGTTGTCGGTATTTTGACTCCAGCATTCTGCCCGGCATCGGTATATCGACGCCGGGTTTGTATCCTCCCTCGGGATCCCGCCGTCGGTATATTGACTCCCGGGTACTTAGACGGGCAGGCAGAGGGTACATGGGGTAGGGCAGTGAGCGGACACCATACCTGGGGAGATGGCACTCCGGGTGTCGGCAGGGAGCAGCAGGACACAGCCACTTTCACAGACACAGACAGGGAAGACAATGGGAGAGCCAACTGCGCATATACTGATCTGATCACACCCGGCCGCCGTACAGTTACAGGAAGCATCTGAGCGCTGGTATCTTTAGCAATGGGACCGTACAATGTCACCCTGTGCTGCGGCTGTCACTGAACACACTGTGTTACTGCAGTCTAATGCACTATGAATAAAAAACATTCCCCATAACAACATTCACTTTCCTGGTGTTTCCCCCTGAATCCACCACCTTGCACACACACACAGCCTGTCACCTCCAGTCACTACACACACAGCCTGTCACCTCCAGTCGCTACACACACACGCACGCACGCACGCACGCACGCACACACACAGCCTGTCAACTACAGTCACTAAACACACACACCCTGTCACCTCCAGTCACTACACACACAGCCTGTCACCTCCAGTCGCTACACACATGCAGCCTGTCACTTCCAGTCACTACACACACACACACACACACACACACACACACACACACACACACACAGCCTGTCACCTCCAGTCTCTACACACACACAGCCTGTCACCTCCAGTCTCTACACACACACACACACACACACACACACACACACACACACACAGCCTGTCACCTCCAGGTACTACACACACACAGCCTGTCACCTCCAGGTACTACACACACACACACACACAGCCTGTCACCTCCAGCCACCACACACACACAGCCTGTCACCTCCAGCCACTACACACACACACACACACACACACACACACACACACACACACACACACACACACACACCTGTCACATCCAGTCACCACACACACACACACACACACACACACACACACACACACACACACACACACAGAGCCTGTCACCTCAAGGTACTACACACACACAGCCTGTCACCTCCAGGTACTACACACACACAGCCTGTCACCTCCAGCCACTACACACACACAGCCTGTCACCTCCAGTCACCACACACACACACACACACACACACACACACAACCTGTCACCTCCAGTCACTACACACATCTCGCAGACTGAAATTAGCTTGTTGCATAAAAGTGCAGGGCACACATTAGTTTATGCAGCCCAGGCACTGTATAGTTGCTGCCAGCCAAACGCTTGAAATTGTCTCTTTCCTGCTCATACATGTTCAGGTACAAACTAAAAAGCTGAACCACCTCCTGATCTGAAAGTGAGTTCAGGTCCAGCCTTGCTCAATAGGTACGTCTGGCACGTCACCGAATAGGGACCTGGATCTGGTGCCGCTCCTACACCTTCCTCCTGTTCAGTTCATCCAAAGTTGTCAAGCCACAAACATACAACTCCCAAGAAGACTGCAAAAATACCATTACTACACCCACACAGGTGCAACAACTGTGGGGGTGGTATATATAGGGGAGTAATTGGTCATTATGGTATTCTCCTGTGTTAATATGCCTCACATATTAATTTACAGTTTCGCCTGTATGAACCTGGTCGATTGTTTTTGCTATTTTTGGTAGGGTTGGGAGTGCGAGTAAACTCGCACCCGTATACTGTACATTGGGATAGTTCTATGTTGTAAATAGGAAAACATCTGGATGCAGATAGTGGCAAACATGCGAGTATGCATGTTACTGCACCAGTTTAGCACTAAACTTGCACATTTGTCAAAGTTGGACTCTATTACATTTTGTTCAAGGTTTTCTTATAATCTTACATAATGGTTATACCTTACAATGCTTTGAAACCAAGTGATAAGAACAATCTCAATATTACACCTACTAAACACTTAAATGAATTTAGGAGTACACTATTTTGTTTTTTGTACAAATCCTTGAATAACACTTGCTACATATTAAACTAGGACTGTCTTACAAGAGAAGAATACTGTAACCATTTACTTTAGAATTATTTTGCATAAAGACTGGTCTGAATATCGTTGGTGCACTATTGGTGAATTTCCAAACCCGGATTTGGTTAGTTAAAGACTCCTGCAACTAATGATTATTTCTCTGACGTCCTAGTGGATGCTGGGGACTCCGTAAGGACCATGGGGAATAGACGGGCTCCGCAGGAGACTGGGCACACTATAAGAAAGATTTGGTACTACCTGGTGTGCACTGGCTCCTCCCTCTATGCCCCTCCTCCAGACCCCAGTTAGATTTCTGTGCCCGGCCGAGCTGGATACACACTAGGGGCTCTCCTGAGCTCCTAGAAAGAAAGTATATGTTAGGTTTTTTATTTTACAGTGAGACCTGCTGGCAACAGGCTCGCTGCAACGAGGGACTAAGGGGAGAAGAAGCGAACCTACTTGCTTGCAGCTAGCTTGGGCTTCTTAGGCTACTGGACACCATTAGCTCCAGAGGGATCGACCGCAGGACCCGTCCTTGGTGTTCGTTCCCGGAGCCGCGCCGCCGTCCCCCTTACAGAGCCAGAAGCAAGAAGATGGTCCGGAAAATCGGCGGCAGAAGACTTCAGTCTTCACCAAGGTAGCGCACAGCACTGCAGCTGTGCGCCATTGCTCCTCATACACACTTCACACTCCGGTCACTGAGGGTGCAGGGCGCTGGGGGGGGGGGGCGCCCTTAGCAGCAATAAAATCACCTTGGCTGGCAAAATAACCACAATATATAGCCCCAGAGGCTATATATGTGGTAATTACCCCTGCCAGAATACAGAAAAAAGCGGGAGAAAAGTCAGCCGAAAAAGGGGCGGAGCCATCTCCCTCAGCACACTGGCGCCATTTCTCCCTCACAGTTCCGCTGGAAGGAAGCTCCCTGACTCTCCCCTGCAGTCTACAATTACAGAAAAGGGTAAAAAAGAGAGGGGGGGCACAAAATTGAGGCGCAGTAAATATTATAGCAGCTATAGGGGACATAATTCAGTTAGTCCCTGCATTATATAGCGCTCTGGTGTGTGCTGGCATACTCTCTCTCTGTCTCCCCAAAGGGCTTTTCTTGGGTTCTGTCTCCTTTAAGAGCATTTCCTGTGTGTGTGTGTGTGCGGTGTGTCGGTACGGCTGTGTCGACATGTTTGATGAGGAGTCTTATGTGGAGGCGGAGCAGATGCCTATAAATGTGATGTCACCCCCTGCGGGGCAGACACCTGAGTGGATGGACTTATGGAAGGAATTACGTGCGAGTGTCGACTCCTTACATAAAAAATTTGACGACATGCCAAATGCGGGACAGCCGGCTTCTCAGCTCGTGCATGCCCAGGCAATTCAAAGGCCATCAGGGGCTCTAAAACGCCCACTACCTCAGATGGCAGACACAGATGTCGACACGGATACTGATACCAGTGTCGACGACGATGAGTCAAATTTAATGTCCACTAGGGCCATTCGTTGCATGATTGAGGCAATGAAAGAGGTTTTACACATTTCTGATATAAACCCAGGTACCTCAAAAAAGGGTATTATGTTTGGGGAGAAAAAACTACCAATAGTTTTTCCCCCATCTGAAGAATTAAATGAAGTGTGTGAAGAAGCGTGGGCTTTCCCTGATAAAAAATTGGTGATTTAAAAAAAATTACTCATGGCGTTCCCTTTCTCGCCAGAGGATAGGTCACGTTGGGAAACTCCCCTTAGGGTGGATAAAGCGCTCACACGTTTGTCTAAAAAGGTGGCACTACCGTCTCCGGATACGGCCGCCCTAAAGGAACCTGCTGATAGAAAGCAGGAGGCTATCCTAAAGTCTATATATACACACACTGGTGTTATACTGAGACCAGCTATTGCTTCAGCGTGGATGTGCAGTGCTGCTGCTGCTTGGTCAGATTCCCTGTCAGAAAATATTGACACCCTGGACAGGGACACTATATTGCTAACCGTAGAGCATATAAAAGACTCAGTCTTGTACATGAGAGATGCACAGAGGGAGATCTGCCGGCTGGCATCTAGAATAAGTGCATTGTCCATTTCTGCTAGGAGAGGCTTATGGACTCGGCAGTGGACAGGGGATGCAGATTCTAAAAGGCACATGGAAGTTTTGCCTTATAAGGGTGAGGAGTTATTCGGGGATGGTCTCTCAGACCTTGTTTCCACAGCAACAGCTGGGAAGTCAGCATTTTTGCCCCATGTCCCCTCACAGCCTAAGAAAGCGCCGTATTATCAGGTACAGTCCTTTCGACCCCAGAAAAACAGGCGGGGAAAAGGCGGGTCCTTTCTGTCTAGAGGCAGAGGAAGGGGAAAAATGCTGCACCACGCAGCAGGTTCCCAGGAACAAAAGTCCTCCCCCGCTTCTTCCAAATCCGCCGCATGACGGTGGGGGGCCGCCTCAAAAATTTCAGCGATCAGTGGGTTCGCTCACGGGTGGATCCCTGGATCCTTCAAGTAGTATCTCAGGGGTACAAACTGGAATTCGAGGCGCCTCCCCCCCGCCGTTTCCTCAAATCGGCCTTACCGACAACTCCCTCGGGCAGGGAGGCTGTACTAGAGGCAATTCACAAGCTGTATTCCCAGCAGGTGATAGTCAAAGTACCCCTACTTCAACAAGGACGGGGTTACTATTCCACACTGTTTGTGGTACCGAAACCGGACGGTTCGGTGAGACCCATTTTAAATTTGAAATCCTTGAACACATACATAAAAAGATTCAAGTTCAAGATGGAATCGCTCAGGGCGGTTATTGCAAGCCTGGACGAGGGGGATTACATGGTATCCCTGGACATCAAGGATGCTTACCTGCATGTCCCAATTTACCTTCCTCACCAGGAGTACCTCAGATTTGTGGTACAGGATTGCCATTACCAATTCCAGACACTACCGTTTGGACTGTCCACGGCACCGAGGGTGTTTACCAAGGTAATGGCAGAAATGATGATACTCCTTCGAAAAAAGGGAGTTTTAATTACCCCGTACTTGGACGATCTCCTAATAAAGGCGAGGTCCAGGGAGCAGTTACTGGTCGGAGTAGCACTATCTCGGGAAGTGCTACAACAGCATGGCTGGATTCTAAACATTCCAAAGTCACAACTGGTTCCTTCCACACGCTTACTGTTCCTGGGGATGATTCTGGACACAGAACAGAAAAAAGTGTTTCTCCCGCAGGAGAAAGCCAAGGAGCTGTCATCTCTAGTCAGAGACCTCCTAAAACCAAAACGGGTATCGGTGCATCACTGCACACGAGTCCTGGGAAAAATGGTGGCTTCGTATGAAGCAATTCCATTCGGCAGGTTCCATGCAAGGACCTTCCAGTGGGACCTCTTGGACAAGTGGTCGGGATCGCATCTTCAGATGCATCAACTGATAACCCTGTCTCCAAGGACCAGGGTGTCTCTACTGTGGTGGCTGCAGAGTGCTCATCTTCTAGAGGGCCGCAGATTCGGCATACAGGACTGGGTCCTGGTGACCACGGATGCCAGCCTTCGGGGCTGGGGCGCAGTCACACAGGGAAGAAATTTCCAGGGACTTTGGTCAAGTCAGGAGTCGTCCCTACACATAAACATTCTGGAACTGAGGGCCATTTACAATGCCCTAAGTCAGGCAAGGCCCCTGCTTCAAAACCAGCCGGTTCTGATCCAATCAGACAACATCACGGCAGTCGCCCATGTAAACCGACAGGGCGGCACAAGAAGCAGGGTGGCGATGGCAGAAGCCACAAGGATTCTCCGATGGGCGGAAAATCACGTAATAGCACTGTCAGCAGTGTTCATTCCGGGAGTGGACAACTGGGAAGCAGACTTCCTCAGCAGACACGACCTACACCCGGGAGAGTGGGGACTTCATCCAGAAGTCTTCCTACTGTTGGTAAACCGTTGGGAAAGGCCACAGGTGGACATGATGGCGTCCCGCC
The DNA here is from genome assembly GCF_028390025.1 of Pseudophryne corroboree. NCBI lineage: Eukaryota > Metazoa > Chordata > Amphibia > Anura > Myobatrachidae > Pseudophryne > Pseudophryne corroboree. Next base: position 130,190,312 of record NC_086453.1, read on the forward strand.
TCAACAAAAAGCTAAAGAGATATTGCGCCAGGTCAAGGGACCCTCAGGCGATAGCTGTGGACGCTCTAGTGACACCGTGGGTGTACCAGTCGGTTTATGTGTTCCCTCCTCTGCCTCTCATACCAAAGGTACTGAGAATAATAAGAAGGTGAGGAGTAAGAACGATACTCGTGGTTCCGGATTGGCCAAGAAGAGCTTGGTACCCGGAACTTCAAGAAATGTTATCAGAGGACCCATGGCCTCTACCGCTCAGACAGGATCTGCTACAGCAGGGGCCCTGTCTGCTCCAAGACTTACCGCGGCGGCGTTTGACGGCATGGCGGTTGAATTCCGGATCCTAAAGGAAAAGGGCATTCCGGAGGAAGTCATTCCTATGCTGATAAAAGCCAGGTTTGAAGCAACCGCAAATCATTATCACCGCATTTGGCGAAAATATGTTGCGTGGTGTGAGGCCAGGAAGGCCCCTACAGAGGAATTTCAGCTGGGTCGTTTTCTGCACTTCCTACAGTCAGGAGTGACTATGGGCCTAAAATTGGGTTCCATTAAGGTCCAGATTTCGGCTCTGTCGATTTTCTTCCAGAAAGAACTGGCTTCACTGCCTGAAGTTCAGACTTTTGTAAAGGGAGTGCTTCATATTCAGCCCCCTTTTGTGCCTCCTGTGGCACCTTGGGATCTCAATGTGGTGTTGAGTTTCCTAAAATCACATTGGTTTGTACCACTTAAAACCGTGGATCTGAAATATCTCACGTGGAAAGTGGTCATGTTATTGGCCTTGGCTTCGGCCAGGCGTGTGTCAGAATTGGCGGCTTTGTCATGTAAAAGCCCTTATCTGATTTTCCATATGGATAGGGCAGAATTGAGGACTCGTCCCCAGTTTCTCCCTAAGCTGGTATCAGCTTTTCACTTGAACCAACCTATTGTGGTGCCTGCGGCTACTAGGGACTTGGAGGATTCCAAGTTACTGGACGTAGTCAGGGCCTTGAAAATTTATGTTTCCAGGACGGCTGGAGTCAGGAAAACTGACTCGCTTTTTATCCTGTATGCACCCAACAAAATAGGTGCTCCTGCTTCTAAGCAGACTATTGCTCGCTGGATTTGTAACACAATTCAGCTGGCGCATTCTGCGGCTGGATTGCCGCATCCTAAATCAGTGAAAGCCCATTCCACGAGGAAGGTGGGCTCATCTTGGGCGGCTGCCCGAGGGGTCTCGGCTTTACAACTTTGCCGAGCTGCAACTTGGTCAGGGGCAAACACGTTTGCTAAATTCTACAAATTTGATACCCTGGCTGAGGAGGACCTTGAGTTCTCTCATTCGGTGCTGCAGAGTCATCCGCACTCTCCCGCCCGTTTGGGAGCTTTGGTATAATCCCCATGGTCCTTACGGAGTCCCCAGCATCCACTAGGACGTCAGAGAAAATAAGAATTTACTCACCGGTAATTCTATTTCTCGTAGTCCGTAGTGGATGCTGGGCGCCCATCCCAAGTGCGGATTGTCTGCAATACTTGTATATAGTTATTGCCTAACTAAAGGGTTATTGTTGAGCCATCTGTTGAGAGGCTCAGTTATATTTCATACTGTTAACTGGGTTTAATATCACGAGTTATACGGTGTGATTGGTGTGGCTGGTATGAGTCTTACCCGGGATTCAAAATCCTTCCTTATTGTGTCAGCTCTTCTGGGCACAGTATCCTAACTGAGGTCTGGAGGAGGGGCATAGAGGGAGGAGCCAGTGCACACCAGGTAGTACCAAATCTTTCTTATAGTGTGCCCAGTCTCCTGCGGAGCCCGTCTATTCCCCATGGTCCTTACGGAGTCCCCAGCATCCACTACGGATTACGAGAAATAGAATTACCGGTGAGTAAATTCTTATTTTTAATCTGCATAATATTGAGTGTCCCACTAATCAATGTAGACCATGCCTGCCATTTTTATTTTACAGTATTTAGTTCACTCAGGGAAAAGACTAAAGAACATAAGATGGTTTTATTGGAAAATACAGAACTCTGAACATAAATCTTTATGTCAAGTAGTAGCTGGGACATAATTTTAGTCTCTATTTGTGCAATTAAGGAGGGCCTCATAAGAACTACCGTAGCTATGACCTCTGTCTGTATTAATGCTGATATCACTGTGACTGTGAAGGAGATAAACTGAGCCTTGAAAAGAGATAAATTGCATGGTGATAAAGTACCAACCAACCAGCTCCTGTCATTTTTCAAACCCAGCCTGTAACATGGCAGTTAGGAGCTGATTAGCTGGTACTTTATCATTGTGAAATGTATCACTTTTCAAGGCTTAGTACATCTCCCCCAATGTCCCTTATCTTCCTGTGACCTTTTATTATAGTCTTACCTTGAAACTGATTAGTGATCTCCAAGTGAAGTGTTCAAGGTATTCTCACTAAATAATATCAACAGTTGGTGAAGAATGGATATAGGGGGTCATTCAGACCTGATTGCACGCTAGTTTTTTTTGCTGCACTGTGATCAGGTCCGAACTGTGCATGTGTATGCACCGCAATGCGCAGGCGCGTCGTACGGGTGCAAAGCGGATTGTTGCTGAGCGATGGATTTAACGAAGAATCTACTCGCACAGCCGATCGCAAGGATATTGACAGAAAGAGGGCGTTTGTGGGTGTCAAATGACCATTTTCTGGGAGTGGTTGTAAAAATGCAGGCATGGCCAAGCGGGTGTCTGACATCAGTTCCGGGCCAGAACAAGCTGAAGTGATCGCAGCGGCTGAGTAAGTTCAGACCTACTCAGAAACTGCACAAAACTTTTTTGTACTGCTCGGCTGCACATGGGATCGCACACTTGCAAAGCAAACATACACTCCCCTATAGGCGGCGACTATCTGATCGTAGTGCTGCAAAAAATAGCTAGTGATCGATCAGGTCTGAATGACCCCCATAGTGTATGTTGCAGAATGAAAGATAAATTTGAGGGTACCTGTCACTGACCTAGGTTGGGGGTGTTGTGAACTCGGGGGTTCTCCCGATGGTAGGGGAGAGGAACCACAGTTGGGTCGGAACAGGGATGGCTTGATATAGGTCTTCCTCATACAGGACTCTGACAGTAAAGCTTGGTGAAAATATTAAAGAACTTTATTGCAGGAAGGGAGCAACAAAATGTCACATAGCAGAGAAGGAACATATGGGGGGAATGTCCAGGCCTATAGGAGAACTTGTAAGCAATGTTAAAGATTCCAGGAAAAGAAGTACTTGTGAGTGTTGGTACAAGATAATGGTGACTGAAGAACTTGTGAGTGATGCTTTTAAAGATACTGATGATTTGAAGAACTGGTGAATGGTGGTTAAAGACAGTGATGATTTGTATGACTTGAGAGCGGTGGCTAAAGATACTGATGATTTATAGAACTTGAGAGCGGTGGTTAAAGACACTGATGATTTGTATGACTTGAGCGGTGATTAAAGACACTGTAGAACTTGAGAACGGTGGTTAAAGACACTGATGATTTGTATGACTTGAGAGCGATGATTAAAGACACTGTAGAACCTGGGAGCGGTGGTTAAAGACACTGGTAACTTGCAACACTTGGGAGCGGTGGTTAAAGACACTGGTAACTTGCAAAACTTGGGAGCGGTGGTTAAAGACACTGATGACTTGTTGAATTTGAGAACGGTGTTTAAAGACACTGATGACTTGTAGTACTTGAGAGCGGCGTTTAAAGACACTGATAACTTGTAGTAATTGAGAGCGGCGTTTTAGCCCGCAGCCCACGCTAACTCCAAGAAGCACTGGTGACTGGATTGCAGAGGAACACACCAGCTGCTGTATACGCTGGAACTGTGCAGCAACTGGCACCTGGAAGTGCCGGAGACACTGGGGTGCGACTGCAGAGAGATTCGCCGGGAACACGAGCACTGGCATCCACTTCAGGGGAAAAGACGATACTCAGTCGCCGAGACTCTGCCCGGTGTCTGCCTTTGAATCTCCCTCCTCTGCTGGATTGGCGGAACAGTCTGATGACGTCACCTGCTCCCCGCCCACATGATGCCGGGTGTCATGGCGGCGCCCCTGCCCCGGGGAACCGCCGGGAGCCGCGCCAGCAAGACGCCGGAGCCCGTGGACCACCGAAGGCGGAGGCCGCAACACAGACCAGCAGGCACGCAGGGGTAAGCGCAGTGAACACCGCCTATGGCATGTGACAGTACCCCCTCCTCCAGGAGTGGCCCCCGGACACTTCCCAGGTTTTGTTGGATGTCTGGAATGGAAAATCCGCACCAGTCGGGGAGCCATAACTTCAGTAGCCTTGACCCAGCTTCTCTCCTCGGGATAAAACCTTTCCACTCCACCAAATACTGTAGATTCTTGTGAAGATAACGAGAGTCAAGAATAGCTTTGATTTCAAAGTCCGTCCCAGCTTCAGACTCTGCAGAGGTTGGCCTCAGGGACTTTAAATGGAACCGGTTTAAAATAAGGGGTCAAAGGAGAGAGACATGAAAGGAGTTTGGTATCCGGAGGTGGGAAGGCAATCGCAATTTGCAGACAACCGGGTTCAGGACTTGTAACACGGGGTAAGGACCAATAAACTTTGGGGCGAACTTCATAGTGGGCACCCTTAATCGGAGGTTGCGGGTGGAAAGCCATACCCTGTCACCAACCTTGTATTGGGGAGCTGCTCGTCGCTTCCTATCCGCAAAGAACTTATAGCGGCCGGAGACTCTCTTGAGATTAGCATGAACTCGACTCCAAATTTGACTGAAGTGCCGAAGAGTAGAGGCCGCAGCAGGAACATCCTCTGGAGGACAAATGGGTAATTCAGGAACTTGAGGATGGAACCCATAATTAATGAAAAATGGGGACTCACCAGTCGAAGAGTGGTACAGATGATTATGGGCAAACTCGGCCCATGGCAACAGTTTCACCCAATCATCTTGCGAGGGAGAAATATAAACACGGAGAAAAGTCTCTAAATCTTGATTGACGCGTTCAGTTTGCCCATTGGTTTGTGGATGGTAAGCAGATGAAAACTTGAGTTTTATTTGTAAGGCCGTACAGAGAGCTCTCCAGAATCTTGCAGTGAATTGTACCCCCCGGTCAGAGACGACTTCCTGAGGTAAGCCGTGCAGGCGGAAATGTTCTCGGATCAATAACAAATCCAACTTGGAAGCTGATGGTAACCCGGTCAATGGTACAAAATGTGCTATCTTAGAGAAATGGTCGACAATTACCCAAACAGTATTGTGACCCTTGGAGAGGGGCAATTCGGTGACAAAGTCCATAGAGATATGGGTCCAAGGCCTCTGAGAAATGGACAGCGGATGCAACAACCCCGTAGGAGGCAAACGAAGAAATTTGTGCTGAGCACACTGAGGACATGAGTTGACATAATCTTGAATATCCTTCTTCATAGTGTCCCACCAGTAAGACCTTCGTAGAAACTCCCACATCTTTTGAACTCCAGGATGACCGGAAAACTTGGAAATATGAGCCCACTGCAACAATCTTGGTCGAAATTTAGCTGGCACAGACATTCTCCCAGGAGGAGGACCCAGAGCGGTGGGAGCCGCTGACATAGAAACTGGACTGAGAATCAAAGCCTTCTCAACAGAATTCTCCTCATCCGAAGCTGTTAAGGAACGGGATAAAGCATCAGCCTTGGTGTTAAAAGTCCCAGCCCGGTACTTAATAACAAACGAAAACCGAGTAAAGAAGAGCGCCCATCTAGCTTGACGGGGATTCAAGCACTGGGCCGTCTTGAGGTACAGCAAATTCTTCTGATCAGTGAAAATTGTAATTAGGTGTTTAGCACCTTCCAAAAGATATCTCCATTCCTCCAAGGCAGATTTTATTGCCAAAAGCTCTTTGTCTCCAATGGTGTAATTCTGTTCCGCAGGAGAGAATTTGCGAGAATGGAGACCACATGGATGTAACTTCCCATCTGTAGCGTACTGCGAAAGCACGGCACCTATGCCTACCGTGGAAGCATCAACCTCTAAAAAGAATGGTTTTGAAAAATTTGGTTGTTGAAGTACTGGAGCGGACATAAAGGCTGCCTTTAACTGAGCGAACGCTGCTACAGCTTCAGAGGACCAATGACATGGGTCAGAACCCTTCTTGGTTAGGGCAGTAATAGGTGCCACGATGGTAGAGAATCCCTTTATGAATTTCCGGTAGTAATTTGCAAAACCCAGAAATCATTGTACCGCTTTCAAGGAAAGAGGCTGAGTCCAGTCCCGGATGGCAGTGAGTTTCTCTGGATCCATACGAAGTTCCGTGCCCGAAATGATGTAACCAAGAAATGGAATAGAAGGAACCTCAAAAGTACATTTGGAAATCTTGCCATAAAGATGATTTTCTCGCAATCGAAGAAGTACCTCTTTGACCTGTATTCTGTGCTTTGTGAGGTTTTTAGAAAATATCAGAATGTCATCCAAATATACCACTACACTTAGGTATAGCATATCCCGAAAGACTTTGTTAATGAATCCCTGGAAGACGGCAGGAGCGTTGCTGAGGCCAAACGGCATTACCAGATACTCGTAATGCCCGTCCCTGGTATTGAAGGCCATCTTCCATTCGTCCCCCTGTCGGATACTTATCAAATTATAAGCTCCCCTTAAATCAAGCTTGGTGAAAACTCGGGCACCACGAACTCTATCAAAAAGCTCCGTAATGAGCGGCAAAGGATACTTATTCTTAATGGAGACATCATTTAGACCCCGATAGTCAATGCATGGTCTCAGCCCGCCGTCCTTCTTCACAAAAAAGAAACCCGCACCCACCGGGGAGGTAGAGGGGCGGATGAATCCTTTTGCAGATTAGACTTGATATAGTCCGACATAGCTTGGGTCTCAGGCAATGATAAGGGATAAGTGCGACCTCGAGGTGGCATTTTCCCCGGAATGAGCTCAATGGGGCAGTCCCAGGGTCTATGCGGTGGTAGCTGATCGGCCGCTTGCTCCGAGAACACGTCAGAAAACTCCCGATAGGCCTCCGGAATGAGCCCTTCATCTGACTTGGAAGACACACTGAGCGGATAGACAGGGGTGAGACAATTTGAATGACAAAAAGAACTCCAAGATGTTATTTGTGTCGAACTCCAGTCGACATGAGGGTTGTGAAGTTTAAGCCAAGGAAGGCCAAGAACCAGATCATGGGGCATCTCCCGAATCACTAGGAACTCCAGGTGTTCTTGATGCAGAGCTCCCACTTGCAGTTTGATTGGTACTGTACAACTTGAAATCAGACCGTTAGAAATTTGGATACCATTGATAGCAGTCAACGTAATAGGTCGTTTGACCGACCGTAGCTGGAAACCCAGATCCTGGGCACAGGAAAGGGAAATAAAATTCCCTGCAGCCCCTGAGTCCAGCAGAGCCTTAACGGGTTTGGCTATTGACTCGGAGAACAGAGACACGGAGAGTAAACAGTCCACTGGCAGAGAAGGTTTAGAAGAAACCCCTAGCTCGACTCCTCCGGAACAAGCTAGGACTGCCCGTTTCCCGGGCGAGACTTGCAAAACTTGAGAAAGTGATCCGCGGCTCCACAGTAGAGGCAGAGTCTACCCTCACGACGATGCTGACATTCTTCTGGGGACAGCCGAGATCGATTAATCTGCATGGGTTCATCAGGACTTGGAATAACCGTTTGCTTAGACGGAAGAGATCGGACCCTTGATCGATCTGACCGACTACGTTCGCCACCTCGTTCCTGCATGCGAAGATCCACCTTTACACAGAGCGAGATCAACTGTTCTAAAGAATCCGGCAAATCTCTAGTGACCAACTCGTCCTTTAGACGATCGGAGAGCCCGTTCCAAAAGGCAGCCCGAAGGGCATCATTATTCCAGCGCAGTTCTGAGGCTATGGTCTGAAAATTAATCACATACTGTCCCACTGAACGAGAGCCTTGTCGGACACGAAGCAAGTCTGCAGAGGCAGCGGTCGTCCTGCCGGGCTCATCAAAGATCCTCCGGAATGACGTAATGAAATTGGTGTAACTAGAAACCAATGGATCAGATCGCTCCCATAACGGAGACACCCAATCCAACGCTGAACCCTCGAGCAAAGAAATAATGTATGCCACCTTGGACCGATCAGTAGGGAAGTTATGTGAAAGAAGTTCAAAATGTACCTCGCACTGATTGAGAAAACCACGGCAATTCTTTGGATTCCCATTATAGCGAGAAGGAGTAGGGAGCTGAAGGCGTGACCTGGTTCCAGAGGAGGATGGAACATTAATAGAGACAACCACTGGAGCGGGTACTGGAGCTGGGGCCGGTACTACTGAAGCCAGAGAAGTCTGAATTTGATCCAGCCGGCCAGATAATTCCTGGAGATAATGCATTACCTGGCCCTGTGCTGCTTCCTGACTTTGTACTCGAGAAATCAAGTCCTGGATGGTACTTGCCTCTGGGCTCCGATCCCCCGGGTCCATGAGGCCTGAGTATACTGTCACTGACCTAGGTTGGGGGTGTTGTGAACTCGGGGGTTCTCCCGATGGTAGGGGAGAGGAACCACAGTTGGGTCGGAACAGGGATGGCTTGATATAGGTCTTCCTCATACAGGACTCTGACAGTAAAGCTTGGTGAAAATATTAAAGAACTTTATTGCAGGAAGGGAGCAACACAATGTCAAATAGCAGAGAAGGAACGTATGGGGGGAATGTCCAGGCCTGTAGGAGAACTTGTAAGCAATGTTAAAGATTCCAGGAAAAGAAGTACTTGTGAGTGTTGGTACAAGATACTGGTGAATGAAGAACTGGTGAGTGATGCTTTTAAAGATACTGATGATTTGAAGTACTGGTGAACGGTGGATAAAGACACTGATGATTTGTATGACTTGAGAGTGGTGGCTAAAGGTACTGATGATTTATAGAACTTGAGAGCGGTGGTTAAAGACACTGATGATTTGTATGACTTGAGAGCGGTGATTAAAGACACTGTAGAACTTGAGAACGGTGGTTAAAGACACTGATGATTTGTATGACTTGAGAGCGATGATTAAAGACACTGTAGAACTTGGGAGCGGTGGTTAAAGACACTGGTAACTTGCAAAACTTGGGAGCGGTGGTTAAAGACACTGGTAACTTGCAAAACTTGGGAGCGGTGGTTAAAGACACTGATGACTTGTAGAATTTGAGAACGGTGTTTAAAGACACTGATGACTTGTAGTACTTGAGAGCGGCGTTTAAAGACACTGATAACTTGTAGTACTTGAGAGCGGCGTTTTAGCCTGCAGCCCACGCTGACTCCAAGAAGCACTGGTGACTGGATTGCAGAGGAACACACCAGCCGCTGTATACGCTGGAACTGTGCAGCAACTGGCACCTGGAAGTGCCGGAGACACTGGGGTGCGACTGCAGAGAGATTCGCCGGGAACAAGAGCACTGGCATCCACTTCATTGAAAAAGACGATACTCAGGCGCCGAGGCTCTGCCCGGCGTCTGCCTTTGAATCTCCCGCCTCCGCTGGATTGGCGGAACAGTCTGATGACATCACCTGCTTCCCGCCCACGTGATGCTGGGTGTCATGGCGGCGCCCCTGCCCCGGGGAACCACCGGGAGCCGCGCCAGCCAGACGCCGGAGCCCGTGGACCACCAAAGGCGGAGGCCGCAACACAGACCAGCAGGCACGCAGGGGTAAGTGCGGGGAACGCCGCCTATGGCGTGTGACAGTACCACATGCTTGCCTACCTGACCCTCTCCATGAGGGAGAAAATGCTCTGTTCCTGGACTTTCCTGGTAATGTATGATTGCCATCACCTGTGGTGAGCTAGTTATTTGATAAGAAAGGTGTTTCACCACAGGGGCGCGGCGAAAGTTCACAGACGTATCGCCCGTACACACTGGCCGACGGTCCCGCGATGTATCGGCCGTTCAAGAGAACGGCCGATATATCGACCAGTGTGTACGGGCCTTTAGAAATGTTGTGGTTATGTAGTATAGTGTATACAGGATGTGTGATAGTGTTTTTTATTTTTTAAATTGGTTAGTCTGTGGTATATATACTTTTAGAGAGTGCACATTTACAGCTGCAATGCTTCTCTGGGCTGATTTGACTTTCTCTTTATAATATCTGTAGTTTTTCTAGCTCTATTACAAAATGTTATGTTAAAGCTCACGTGATCCCTATACCCTAAATAATGTGGATGGTGAAATTCATTTTACTGTTTGGCATTATGTGAATATACCCAGTTTCTTATAACTAAATCATGTGCCAACAATTTTTTTTAACATAAACTTGACAATTCTATAAATTGAAATGTGTTGTTGTATTTTCTAAGCATTTAGGAGAATTCCACTGATAGTTTTTGTCATTGATTACATTTTCTTTTAGGCTTTATACAAACTGAGTTTTTGGATTTTTTTCAGTTTTTTCCAAGAAACATAAACAGACATTATTCATTATTTTCACTAGAGGGCAGTATGCTCCTATTTAAGATGTATGTGTCTGTGTCTCCAAGCTAAGGAGCTGTAATTTTACCTGATGACCTCAGTATTAGCACAAAAGCTCATACTGTGCAATTGTCAAATGTTTAGATAGATAAGTGTTGGCACTTAAATATGAAAGTGCCAACACTACATATATGTAAACGTATACATTCATTTGCATATTAGAAAGGTTTATTTTCCCAAATGTCAAAGGAATTTTAAATGTTCTGTAAGGAACAATTTTATTTTCCTGTCATATCGAGCATTCAACACATACAATAAAGAATCCAAGAAAATATTAATCTATTCTAGACCAGACAATCTATTTACAGCAGATGTTTATACCCATTACAAAATAATCTCAGTTTGACAATACTGTACATGTGAGCACTTTAATAAATTTTGTCGCAATAACACAAGATCTTTATTCTGCTATATTTATTATATTTATTACAGTAGATAAGGGATGAGTGAAAATTCAAATCAGTTATGCACAATATTTTCATGCTGTGATTACTGTCACAGCTATGCATGCCACTCCAGCAGGATTTGCCTTTTCCCAGTCCTACCACACCCTCAACAAAGAATAAACTGACTGTTGTTGTCCTTACTGTATGCATAGAATTCTGCAACTTGTGAATTTACACATGGGGTAAATTTACTAAAGCTTCTAAAAATGAAAAGTGGTGATGTTGCCTATAGCAACCAATCAGAGTCTGTCTATCATTTCTCTGTTGCACCCTAGAAAATGATAGACAGAATCTGATTGGTTGTTATGGGAAACATCACAACTAGCATAGAGCTAGTCCGCCCCGCATGTTAGGCCCTTCCCCCCCCCCCGCACGGATGCATAAGCATGGCACAACGGCGATGCTTTTTTCACCCGCTGAGTAGCGCACTGCCTGCACAGCCTAGCTGCGCTGGCAGGCGGCTACCCACCACATTCCGGGTCACAGCAGCTGCGTGTGATGTGACACAGCCACCGCAGCCCGCCCCCGCAACGGTCCGGACACACCTTGCGTTCTCCGGATCGCGCCCCATCAACAGCGTTCTAACTCCGTTGGCATGCCCCCTCCAGCCCCGCGACCACCTCTGCCTGTCAATCAGGCAGAGGCGATCGCAGCCCTAAGATGCTTTCACACCTCAGTGGGCTTCACAGGGTGTGGACGCGCAGTGTGGACGCTGTGCGAGCGCACTCCCCAGAGTGCTTCAGACTGCGATCACTGCAGTTGCAGCGATTGAGTCTGAATTAGGCCCATACTGAATTAGTGCAGTTGCAGCGATTGAGTCTGAATTAGGCCCATACTGCATTAGTGTCACCAGGACAAAGTTTATTGCAAGAAAGTTAGAATTGTAGAATTTGATCTGATGTGGTATACATTGAGAATGTCAACATGGTTGTAATGCCAACATTGAACATGCTTGCACTGCTATAATGTCGACATTGTGTAATTCTTTCCCTAACATTATTTCTAACTTCTCCAGCCCTAACTTATTTATTTATTAACAGTTTCTTATATAGGACAGCAAATTCCGTTGCGCTTTAATGGTAAATCTAACAGCTGTTAAATTTAAGGGGGCAATTCATTTTTCACATGGGTGATATAGGGATTGGATAACTTTTTTCCCTCCAATTAATGAAATAATCATTTCAAAACTATAGGGTCTATTTACTAAGTCTTGGATGGAGAAAAAGTGTATGGAGATAAAGTACCAGCCATTTTTCAAATACAACCTGTGATATGGCAGTCAGGAGCTGATTAGCTGGTACTTTATCTCCATCCGAGGCTTAGTAAATAGACTCCAATATTTTGTGTTTGCTCAGGTTGCCTTTGTTTTATATACAATTTTGTTTGAAGATCTGAAACAATTAAATTTGACAAATATGCAACAGTAGAAGAAGTCAGAAAGGGGGCAAACACTTTTTTACACCACTGTATATACTATGTATTGAATAACCAATGATTTTATTAAAAATAGTGCAAATCAGAATGTTGCTTTTCAGTGCCATTTGTATTACTATAGTCTTTTGTGTCTATAATGTGAGACACCATTCTCTTGGAAGTGTTTTGGTATTGCCAACAATAAGTGCTATTTTATGTACAGTATATATATGTTTTAGAACAAGATTGCCATATACCTTATCTTGAATAACAGCTGCATTGGTACTCTTAATTAGGAAGATATATGTAAACATTTGGAATTTCTGAATTCCTCTGAAAACCTTGCCAAAACGCATCAGAAAGTTTTCCTGCCATCATGAATTGAACCTATTTCCACGTCACTCACCTGCTGAGAGCAATGATTACAAATCATGACGTATGTGGAATAGCAATTTATTTAGAATCACTTATTTTGACGTATGGCCTGATTCTAAGGTGTACACTATTTGCATCGCTGCTGTATCTTTGGTTGCAGCTGCAATGCGAAAATATGCGAAAATATGCTAATGCTGAAGGAGACATCTGAGAACAAAAGACGTTGCAGATCCTAGTGCTGCATGCGAAGATGCAATATGGGAACACCATTGGGCAGCCATCAACCATACTGGCAGCCTGAACTCTGCAGTCGAGTCCAGTGAATCTGTGTGGGAGAGATGTAGACACTGGCTTTCGGGCTGACACCCCCCATTTTATGAAACGTCATCTTCCCCTACACTGGGCCAAGAGCCACAGTTGCATAATTCCGTGTACTTCACCCACCATCGGAGTTGTATGGTAACCATTGGATTTGTGTACTCTGACTCAGGCCCATAATCTGACTGTGTACAGCAGCGTAAACATTGACTTACTATGGATCAGCAGTCTGCTGTTACCAGCAGTGTGTGCTCATGTTAGTTTCTGAAGACATTTGCTTTGATGTCATTTTGTGTCATTTTGATGTCATTTTGTGATCAAACACACAATTGGAGACTATTTCTGTGAGAAAAGTACTTGTATGAGCTTGAGTGGCCAACATAATGCAGTGGCTTACATAAGTATTGAATTACCTAAAAAGTCAACAGATTTGAATGTAATACAAATGACAATTTCTAAGTATGACTCACTTAACAAGTGGTTCCACAGAATTTTTTGATCTATGTATGTATCATGACCAGTATGCAATATTTATTACACACAGCTACTTACACAAGATTGAGAACATTTGGATTCCAGCCAGCGGATACAAAAAAATTTTAATAGTGTCTTTTCATTAGGAAGATTGTTGCATATCATTTTTCAAAACATGGATATTATTTCTACAAATACTGAATGATGAATACTATTTATTGTATCACATAATGAGCAGTGGTTCTCAAACTGTGTGCCTAGGCATTCAGGGGTGCCCTGGGTTGCTGATCCAGGACCAATTCAAATTATTTATGGTCAATGCATACTTGCCTACCTGACCCTCTCCATGAGGGAGAAAATGCTCTGTTCCTGGACTTTCCTGGTAATGTATGATTGCCATCACCTGTGGTGAGCTAGTTAAGTGATAAGAAAGGTGTTTCACCTCAGGTGATGGCAATCATACATATACATTACCAGGAAAGTCCAGGAACAGAGTATTTTCTCCCTCATGGAGAGGGTCAGGTAGGCAAGTATGGGTCAATGTAATAGACAAAACCAGTGCTGGTGGCTGCCAGTCATAAAATAGGTTGTAAACAGAAGCAAATCTTGTCCCTCACCACATACTGTAATTAAACCTAAGGATGACATACTGTATAAACACAATTTACTGCATTTATTATTTCTTTCAAAATTTCTCAGTAACAAACTATTGGCCTAGGAATACCGTGAAAACAATTCTCATACTCTAGGGCGCCATGATTCAGAAAAGTTTGGGAACCACTGAAGTAGCGTTTCTTTTGAGGACATCATTTTTATACTTGTTTTGTATATTTGTGAACTATACTGTATGTGTATAATAAGCCATTTTATATTATATATTTTTATTGTGTTTCTTAAATGTTTTAATATTTTTTGATAAATTATTCACTTTTTAATATACAATTTATACCTTTTCACTGATTATTTCTTTACTAATTATTTATATCAGCACTGTACATTTGCATTTGGATTAAATTATATTGCAAGAAAAAAAAATGTTTCTTTTTCTTTAGTGTGCATTGCACAGTCCAGTGGAAAGGCCAGTGTTTACATATATGTTGGCTATTAAGTATGCATACCTCCCAACATGACCCTTTCCAGGAGGGACAAAATGTTCTGCTCCTAGACTTCCATCTTAATTTAGGATTGCTGTCATCTGGTTTGAAACACCTTTGGAACCAATTAACCTGATCAAAACAGGTGACGTCAATCCTAAATTAAGAGGGAAGTTTAGGAACAGAGTATTTTGTCCCTCCTGGAATGGGTCATGTTAGGAGGTGTGAGTATTGTATGCTGAAATTGCAAATCAAGCTCTGCACTCAAAGGCATTTCTATAATGGGTGCAGTGTGTGCGGTGCACACAGTCCCCTGGGTCCAGGGGGTCCCACACTGCACCCATAGAATATACTTACCCCTCAGGAGTCCCGCGACGGAGGCCCTGCTGTGCGGGCACAGATCACTTGGAAAATGGCCACCGCGGCCATTCCCGAGTGATTTGCGCGTGCATACTGGAGGTGTCCCCGGGAACAAGTCGCAGTCGCCATGTTCCCGGAGACCTGCGCATGCCGGAGGGGAGGGGGCCAGTGACGGAGGCTGCACGCAGGTCCCCTCCTCTCTTAAAATACCCCTGTCTGTACTGGTACCCTCTTTACAACAAAACAGTGGTGATCACATTACAATATAAATGCCATGTTCTTGTGGCCACAATAAAATCTTGAGTCTTTATAGTTAGTGGATAAAGAAAAGAAAAAAAAGAACACTAATAGAAAGTCACTTTGAACTTTCAGTCACAAAGCGCATTTACAGATATTTAGAATTATGCAGCACCATTCTGATGCTTGGTCAATGAGGGAAAGCACTGAGGAGATGTTGTTTTCAGAGTTGGCGACTGAGAAGACCATGACATAGTGTAATGCCTTTTAAACCATTGGCTAACCATCCAAGGAGGCTGTGACCTGTGGTGTTCCTGTGGCTAAGTCCATATACCCTTTTGTGCAGGGGCATATTCATCAATGTACATTGGTGAAACAGTATGCTCAGGCCACATGTTGAAATTTGTAGCCAATTGATGTGAAGTTGTTCACATGTTTTGTGCTTCACATTAAAGCATGGATGTCACAATCCAGGAGTATGTATTTGAACCCACTGTTGTTCTTTGCTGATAATGTTCTCCTGAAGTTCAGTCCTGATGTCACCTTAGACCACACCTTTTTTATGGGAGAGTGGGGGAACAAAAAAAGATATACTATAAAAATGTGTCCAGGTTTCCAAAATAAGAGCTGGATTAAGGGAGATGACAAGAATGGATTCCTGAAGACACTTATATGTGGTAGCAGTAGCAGGGACTTGAGGTCCAGGTCTGACCTTTAAAAGGTACACAATATCAAGACATCCTTGGCAGAAACCTACTAAAGATAATGAAGGAAAGGCATGAGCAAGGCAGACACCTACTGGTGGACAAGATGTTGGACATGATTAAAAAAGGCTTGCAATGTTATAAAAACATCCGTAGATGAAATTTGTGGTAGGTGTTATTAGTCATGGGGGGATGTGAAGAGGCCCAGACACTGGGCCAGATGTACTAAGCCTTAAAAAGTGATAAAGTGGACAGTGATAAAGTGTCAGCCAATCAGCTACTAACTGCCTTGTCACAGGCCCTGTTTGAAAATTGGCAGTTAGGAGCTAGTTAGTTTCTAGTTTATCGCTCTCCACATTATCACTTTTTCAAAACTTAGTACATTTGGCCCTTATTAGGGAACAAAGACGACAGCACTGGACAATCATTTTGTGGTAGTAGTATTTGTTCACATATGGTTACCAAGATTCTGAAGGTTCTGTCTTCATTCTACTGTGCTATCCCATCTATATTCACCTGCACTGGGAAAGTGTAGGGTAACTACTGTGACTTTGGAGCACACTTTTAATTTAGAGACAGAACTGGGAAGTGACTAGATCTCGGACCAGTGCTCAATATTATAGCAGGGTGGGCATGTATAAATTATAGACATGTTAGGGCATTGTAGAGATAAAAATATCCTTCACTGATAATTTAACTATTGCTAAAATTATAACTGTTGAGTGCTTTTATTGAGGCATTGCAAAAAGTTTATCATTCGGCAATCAAAGCAAACATTGTTCACACATCAATACATAAATAACAAACACGGGATACAATACAATAGTAATGACTAAGGCCATGCGTAGACCAAGAGGACACACAATAATGTATATAATCATCACAGAATAACCATAGAAACAGTCAAGATGTGTACATGTATATAAAAAAATAAAAAACAAAGTGGTCGAAATTGAATCAAATAGCAATTTGAAAATGTTGCTGAAAAAAGCTGGGAGGGAAACGCATGGCCAGTATAAGATATATCAACTGGGGTTTGTGGAGAAAAAGAAACAGAGGAATCTGTAATATTGACGCACTAAGTAGAGGTATTATTAAAATATAACTTTTATTAGATATACATTAAATTATATTCTGAATCATTGGTCCAGACTACAGTGAAACATAGAGTTAAAAAATTGACAGTACTAACATATATGTGAATAAAGAGATGAAAAATGTGAATAAAGATTTTTTTAAAAATGTGTCCACGTGTGTTTTAGTATAGGGTCTTATTTAGTAACCGTATGGGCATACTGGTGCCAAAATCTATGATCTTTATTGTCCCAAATGGTCTATCCCCACTGAATCCGTGTTCCTAGATCATAAATCACTAAACTATTATTTAAGAGTATATTGATTCTATTTTTACACACATATATTTTTGTTAGGATCCTGAGATTTGAAGTGATATTTCTTCACTTAGAGCTGATGGGAATATGGCAGTTCCCGTATTCAAGTTTCACAGCTCACACTTATCCCTGTACTTGGCTAATATTCAATTATGCTGGAAATATCAGCACTATATATTGCTTTCCTTAGAGGTATGCCAACCCCAATTATATTGGAAAGCCAACTATTTATCAGTACAGGACATCACTTGCATAGCCCACACTGTTAAAGGGAGTGACCCTTATTTTTTCCAGTGTGATTGGGCTGCCCCGTAGGGATATAATGATCCAACTTCTTATATATATATGTATATGTATAGTGATATTGATCTAGGTTCAGTGGTTAATAATATGGATAGAATCATTCATTAAATGGCAGCATATGCCCTCCCACTTATGTGAACGAGGAGGATTTATTTTAATTTATAATGCCAGGTAATTCGAATCTATACACATTATATATAATAATATGTGGAAAAAATGGATCTAACCTATCAAGAAGGATTTATTAATATGGATGGAGACAAAACACAGCACAAGATCTTCAATTTCAAACTTTGTTATGGCACATAGATTAAACTGTGCTGTCTGACTGACAGTGAGCGTAATTATTCAGCTGCCAGCTGGCTTATTGATGTTGCCAGTGAGATTGTTACAATGTATTAAGTATGGCTGTGGAGTATGTTGCAATTCTCTTGTTCTCATATGTTTTCAGTCGTGTTTGTTACAAAATATGACATTCCACTTAGAACAAGAGACTGCTCACATCACACTGATAAAATGGTGCAAATATTGTAATTTGCACAAATGCTTAAGTAGCTAGTGCTATTCCAGTGTGTTATACCATATATAGCACTTAACAGCTATCTATTGCATATTATATATGTTCCATCCAAGACTATTATGGCATACACATTCATTTATTTAATTTTAGTTTGTCTTTTAATTTTTTAATGTGTAGCTTAAAATCCTATAAGACTCTGTTAGATCAATCCAATGTGAGAGGCTCACATTGGTATCTATTCCTCCTGTGTCAGTGGTCCATTATCCATTGGCATTATTGGCATGCACTAATCACTATATGCCTTCTCATGCCTTCACTAATAATGAAGCCTGGTCTCATTCATAAGTGGAAACAGTTTTAACAGTTTTAACAATTAACAATTATATATATTAAACATTCCTATATGTATACACACGTGGACACACTGTGCCCAACACGCGTGTTTCACTGCGCTATTGCAGCTTCGTCGGGGAGCAACACGAGTGTCTCCCAAGGGCGGAAATAAGACTGTTCTGTGTGCTCCAATCAGCAGCCCGTTTTGTAATCACATGGGTCTATTCTCCTATCATTGCCCGATCCGTGCTTTCTACGTCACTCGTGACGTAGACTCACTGAATTCTGGGCCCACGTGATCCTCCGGGAAATGTCCTGTACGGTGCTTACAGGGAAGGGGGTTTGGACCCACGTGATCGCAGCTTTACACTGATACTTAGGAAGTGTCCTGTGCGGTACTCGTAGGGAAGGGGATTACATCATCTCTGTATCCCCGTCTCTGTATACATTAGTAGGACTACTCGATACTTGGGATAGTGTTCCAACATGAACTAAATTGTTTACAATTTCATAAATCTCTATCCCTTGCTGTTGTTGTGACTCATCAATAATCATGTCACACATAACACAATGTAGGTACCATAATCAGTCGTCTGATAATGATATAGTTGCATGCATGTTCCGGGGCCCTCTATTTCTTTATTTAAAGGCTCATCAGTATGGATATCATTTATTTCAATGATGTTCATCTTAAAAGATATATAAATAATCCAAATAGGTGATATCCTCTTAAGATCACTGAGTATAAGCTCATAATATATTCCCAAATTATCTATCTTATTATTAGGCATCTGATAGTGCTTGTCTTCTGTATGTTAATATGAGCTGTGACAAGAACACTGGGATAGTGTTTGAGGGCAGGTATATTTGTCCCAGGTTCTTGTCTTACATGTTTTAGAAAATGTTAACTTCTAGGAAAAATGCTTTTTGTTTTGTCTGAACCTTTTCAGTTTGCTGTAAAAGCTGGGTAAAGGCTCTGAGAGAGAGATAAGGCGAGTTCTAGACATTGGGCCCAGTTCGGGTCTTTGGCCTCACAGAGGGCTAATCAGGGTTTCAGCTGTGTAAGAGTGTTATAGTGCTTCTAACCTGATTAGTATGGGCAGACTGCCTGGGAAGGCTGGAGGATCTGTGTGTGAGAGACACGCTTTCTGATGCAAGTAAGCTATACAGTATGTACTGAAGAACTCTGTGTTTTGTTTAGTGACAGTTAGGAATATCTTATGTTTAGTTAGTGCCGGACAGGCAAGGTATTTTTATTTTTGGGTTTTGTTTTATTTTCTGTTTCAATAAAACTGGCCGGGGTCAGTTGTACCAGAAACTGGACTTGTGTTGTTCCTCAGCTGCTGCGTGCGGCCATATTCCCCAGGAAAAGGCGCCTTGCACCCCTACAGTGTTACAACTTGGTGGAGAATGCGAGCACACCGTTCTGCGCATAAGTGAAAGCAGCAGCTTTGTGAGGCCTGCAGAAAACGGTGGTTTATGCAGATACAGCCCAGTGTGAAGTTACTGAGACTCACCCCTGAGGGTTTGATATGTCCTGGGTGAAAGCAGCTACAAAGCCGCCTGAAAAATCTGTCGACATGGAGGATCTGCTTAAAGCCTTGCTGCAAGCTACAGCGGCTCAGCAGGAGGCCAACCGACAGCAGCAGGTGGCAATGGAGGAAAATATAAGACAGCAGCAGGTGGCAATGGAGGAAAATAAGAGACAACAGCAGGCAGTTGTTGATGAACTTTACAGGCAACAGCGTCAGGATAGACAGGCCTTAACAGAAGTGGTGCAGAGCCTTGCAGCCCGGATTGGAGATGTGGCCGTCAGTGCTCCGACCAGCTCTAGTTCTATACGGGCCAGTCACTTCCTGCAGAAAATGACAGAGGCTGATGATGTGGAGGCCTACTTGACCACGTTTGAAAGGACTGCAGAGCGTGAGAACTGGCCAAAAGCACAGTGGGCCAGTCTGCTGGCACCTTTCCTGTCAGGTGAGCCCCAAAAAGCTTACTTTGATTTAAGCCCTGCTGAGGCTCGGGACTATGATAAACTAAAGACTGAGATCCTGACCCGCCTGGGAGTCACGCTGTCAGTACGAGCACAACGGGTGCACCGTTGGCTGTACGCCATGGAGAAGCCTCCGCGCTCCCAGATGCACGACCTTATTCAGCTAACAAAAAAATGGCTACAGCCAGAGACATTAACTGGTCCCCAGATGGTGGAAAGAGTCGTCATGGACCGCTACTTGAGATCTTTGCCCATGGTCCTGCGCAAGTGGGTGAGCCATGGAAACCCGGGTACTGCTGACCAATTAGTGGACATGGTAGAGAGGTATTTGGCAGCAGAGGAACTACTGATGACCACCCAGCAACCCATAGATCCTCGACAGCGCCCTTCAGTAAAGACTGGTAAGACTGTTCCGTGGGAAAACGTTGCTGGGCGGTTAAGAGAACGCAGGGCTGGAGAGACTGTAAACACTGGCCCTGGAGACAGGCCAATGGGGCTAGAACGGTCTATGCTGCCCAAACGGGTTGATAATCGTGTGGTTAAATGTTTTAGGTGTGGTATGCCAGGTCATGTTATTGCCAATTGCCCAGTCACGCAAGAACCCATGCAATGTGATGCTGCCTTTGAATGTCGCAGAATGTCTTTCTTTGCTAGGTTAGCCTGTACTGTGGTACCTTCACCTGAGCTGGAAAAACAAATGTGTGATGTGTTCTTAGAGGGTAACCGGGTAGAGGCCTTGCTAGATTCAGGAAGTTTAGTTACCCTCGTGAAAGCTGGGTTAGTGAACCCCTTAAAGGTCCAGCAAATACCTATTGGGGTAACTTGCATACATGGGGATACCCAACATTATGCCACTGCTGAAGTGAATATAGAAACTTGTTGCGGGTCAGCAATGGTTAAAGTGGGACTGGTCCCTACCTTGGTGCATGAGGCCATAATAGGGAGGGATTTTCCTCATTTTTGGAAACTGTGGGAATCACGGTTATCAACAGATGTGAGAAGTAAAAAGCCAGTTGATAATACCGGTGATTTTATGGATGTACGTGGGTCTTCGGAACTTTCTGGCCCTTTGCCTTTTGCTAGTTTGGCTGGGGAAGTGACAGATGGGGAGTCCAGTGAGGACCCTCTTGCCGGGAACAGAGACATAGTAGTTAGAACTGAAAGCGTGCCTGACCTGGAGGTAAAGAAGGATCTGTTTGCGTCTGAACAGTTAAAGGATCCTACCTTAATAAAGGCTAGAGAGAATGTTAAGATTGTTAATGGGGAACCTGTGGTACCAGGTGACAGGGTTACGTATCCCCACATGGCCATCTGTAATGAGCTCTTGTACCACATTGTCAAAAGGGGTGAGGATGTGGTGGAACAGCTGGTAGTTCCCCAGCCTTATCGGAGAACGGTACTAGATTTAGCTCATAGTCACGTTACCGCAGGACATTTAGGGGCAGAAAAAACCACTGAAAGAGTTTTACAAAGGTTCTTTTGGCCAGGGGTTTATAAAGAAGTGTCTGAATATTGTTCTTCCTGTCCTGAATGCCAGTATCATGCCCCTAGACCCCATTTCAGGAGCCCACTAGTTCCCATGCCTATTATAGAGGTCCCGTTTGACAGAATAGCCATGGATCTCGTGGGGCCCTTGTTAAAGTCTGCTCGGGGCCATCAGTATATCCTGGTAATTATGGACTATGCCACTCGATATCCTGAGGCTGTCCCTTTACGCACTATCACAACCAAGGCGATAGCTAGGGAGCTGGTGCAGGTATTTAGTAGAGTGGGAATACCAAAAGAAATTTTGACTGACCAAGGTACTCCATTTATGTCAAGGATCATGAAAGAGTTGTGCAAGTTATTTAAGGTCACTCACCTCAGGACGTCCATCTACCATCCCCAAACTGACGGGTTGGTGGAAAGGTTTAATAAAACATTAAAAAGTATGTTAAAAAAGGTTGTTGAGAGAGATGGGAAAAACTGGGATTGTTTGTTGCCCTACTTGTTAATGGCCATCAGAGAAGTTCCTCAGTCCTCTACGGGGTTTTCTCCATTTGATTTGTTGTATGGTAGACACCCCAGAGGGCTGTTGGATATTGCCAAAGAGACGTGGGAAGGACAGCCCACTCCTTATAGAAGCGTTATTGAGCATGTAACACAAATGCAGGATAGGATTGCAGCCGTGGTACCTGTTGTCAGAGAGCACATGGAACAGGCCCAAAGTGCTCAACAGAGGGTCTATAACCGGAGTGCCAAGATACGGGAATTTGCTCCTGGCGATAGAGTTCTTGTTTTGGTACCCACTGTGGAAAGCAAATTCCTAGCTAAATGGCAGGGTCCATTTGAGATTAGGGAAAAAGTGAATGAGGTTAATTACAAAGTATACCAGCCGGGAAAGAGAAAACCCGAACAGATCTACCATGTTAACTTAATCAAACCCTGGAAAGATAGGTTGTCTCTGTCAGCGGAGCCTTGCCCTTCGGTGTCTTCACCCCGGTTGCTTCCCGCAGTGAAGGTGTCAGAGACATTATCAGCTGATCAGAACAATCAGGTTAAAGAATTTCTCATCCAAAATAGGGAGGTATTTTCAGAGCTGCCTGGCCGAACGACCATAATAAAACATGACATTGTCACAGAACCAGGGGTCAGGGTTCATTTAAAGCCATATAGGATTCCTGAAGCTCAGCGAGAAGCTATTTCTAAGGAAGTTAAAACCATGTTAGAACTGGGAGTCATAGAGGAGTCTAACAGTGAGTGGTCCAGTCCCATAGTGCTCATCCCGAAGCCCGACGGTAGCATACGCTTCTGTAATGACTTTCGTAAGTTAAATGAGGTGTCCAAGTTTGACGCATACCCCATGCCCCGTGTGGATGAGCTTGTAGAAAGGCTGGGAACAGCCAGGTTTCTCACCACATTGGACCTGACCAAAGGTTACTGGCAAATACCTTTATCTGATAGCGCCAAAGAAAAAACAGCCTTTTCGGTTCCGGAGGGGCTGTACCAGTATAAGATGTTACCCTTTGGGTTGCATGGGGCTCCAGCAACCTTTCAACGGGCGATGGATAAAATTTTGAGGCCCCATAGAAAATATGCAGCTGCCTATTTGGATGATGTGGTAATTCACAGTACAGACTGGGGGTCCCATTTGGTTAAAGTACAAGCAGTACTGGACTCAATCAGAGAGGCAGGGTTAACTGCTAACCCAAAGAAGTGCTGCCTCGCAATGGAGGAGGTCAAATACTTGGGCTTCACCATAGGCAGAGGTCTGATTAGGCCCCAATTGAATAAAGTTGATGCTATTCAAAACTGGCCTCGTCCAGTGAATAAAAAACAGGTAAGGGCTTTTTTGGGAATTACTGGGTACTATAGACGGTTTATTCCTAATTTTGCGACCACAGCGGTGCCGTTGTCAGACCTTACCAAAGGGAAGCAGTCAAATGTGGTGAAATGGAACCCTGATGCAGAAAAGGCGTTCCAAGCGTTAAAAGTGGCTTTGTGTTCACAACCGGTGTTGATAACACCAGATTTTTCAAAAGAATTTGTGGTACAGACAGATGCCTCAGAGGTAGGGATAGGTGCTGTGCTGTCCCAAACCAGAGATGGGGACGAACACCCTATCATTTATTTGAGTAGGAAACTCAATGAGCATGAAAAAAGGTATGCCATTGTGGAAAAGGAGGCTTTGGCCATTAAGTGGGCACTAGATACCTTGAGGTATTACCTCTTGGGTAGACAATTCAGACTAGTGACAGACCATGCCCCTTTAAAATGGATGTATGTAAATAGAGGCAAGAATGCTCGTGTAACTAGATGGTTTCTAGCGTGGCAGGACTTTAAGTTTACTGTCGAACATAGACCGGGAACACAATTGGCCAACGCAGATGCATTGTCTCGCATCTTCTGTTTGGGGGCTACAAGTGTTCCGGCCCCTAGGTCGAAACAGGGGAGGGGGATATGTGACAAGAACACTGGGATAGTGTTTGAGGGCAGGTATATTTGTCCCAGGTTCTTGTCTTACATGTTTTAGAAAATGTTAACTTCTAGGAAAAATGCTTTTTGTTTTGTCTGAACCTTTTCAGTTTGCTGTAAAAGCTGGGTAAAGGCTCTGAGAGAGAGATAAGGCGAGTTCTAGACATTGGGCCCAGTTCGGGTCTTTGGCCTCACAGAGGGCTAATCAGGGTTTCAGCTGTGTAAGAGTGTTATAGTGCTTCTAACCTGATTAGTATGGGCAGACTGCCTGGGAAGGCTGGAGGATCTGTGTGTGAGAGACACGCTTTCTGATGCAAGTAAGCTATACAGTATGTACTGAAGAACTCTGTGTTTTGTTTAGTGACAGTTAGGAATATCTTATGTTTAGTTAGTGCCGGACAGGCAAGGTATTTTTATTTTTGGGTTTTGTTTTATTTTCTGTTTCAATAAAACTGGCCGGGGTCAGTTGTACCAGAAACTGGACTTGTGTTGTTCCTCAGCTGCTGCGTGCGGCCATATTCCCCAGGAAAAGGCGCCTTGCACCCCTACAGTGTTACAGAGCATATACATATGTGTCCCATAAGTGAATTCATAAATAGATCAATATTATATTAAGGATAAGTCTGATCATATTCCAGTCATAGGTGGGTTTAATGTCATATAATCCAGCGTCTAGCAGTATAGATCTAAGCAGGAAGGTAAGTATTTTCAAGGTAAGTATATTAATAAATAGATAGGTAGATATTTATCAGATATAAGACCTACAGATTAAAAAAGTTGCCCTTATTATTTTTGTATTGAGTATACATTGTGTCCCTAGTTATGGCTTGTGCTGTAAATCAACATTTTATATCAGTGATAAGGAATACATATATCATACAGATATATGCATGTACATGTCCATATGTATGGCTGTCATTGTATATATAGTGAAAAAAGGGAGAGAGGGGGCTGTTGTACATCCATTTAGGGAAAGGAGTGAGGAGAAAGAAATACACTTATTTCAAACAAATGATGGGAGTGTAGCTCCAATAGAGACTGGGGCTGTAATGTTATAATATTTAGTGAACAGAAAGTTGTCAATATAATTTCCATTGAAAAATTAATAAATTAATAAGTGAAAGTGTCAAAAACAAAGAAAAACCATTTTCACAGTTTGTGGGCAAAACAAACAAAAGACGTGACAAATCAAAAAATGCAATGCGAATAAAAGTATTATAGGTAGGTTTATGTAGTTTGTGCCAAAAAGAGCGTGATTGTACATAAATATATATTATAAGGGATGTACAGGTCTCATGAATGCGTATATCTCCGTTTACCTATTATATGACTGGAAACCTTGAATATGGGTTATCCTAAATCGAAGATGGGATATAATTTTTGGATTCATTCATGCCAATTGGATGTGTGTAGGAAGATCATCTTTGTTTCAATTTTTGGAGGTTCTAGGTCCAAATCCCCTCCTCTGATACCCCTTAACAAGCATTTCAATTATAAGGCCAGGTAATTTATGACTGAGAATATTCAGTGTGAGCTGTCCTAATTCAAAAATGGGATATAGCTGTTAGACTCATTCATGCCAATTGGATGTGTGCTGTTAAGTAGGAAGATCATCTTTGTTTCAAATTTGAGAAGTTCTTGGTCCAGATCCCCTCCTCTAATGCCCATTTGTATATGTCGGATCCCAAATGCTTTAAGTCCTGTTGGTTCTCCATTATGATGGTTTAAGAAGTGTCTTGCTACCGGTGGCAGAGACTTGAATCTGGCTTGATCTTTCCTGGCATTTCGAATACTTCCGATATGTTCCAGAATTCTGACTTTTAGGGGTCTGGACGTTTTGCCTACGTATTTTTTATGACAGGGGCATTCCAAATGGTATACTGTTCCTATAGAGGTACATGTAATTTTCGAAGTTATCACCCATTTTTTGTTGTATCTGTCTAAAAAATCTTTGGTGGGTGTCATGTATTTACATGCTTTACAGCTACCACAAGGATAGGAGCCCTTCTTCCCTGAGTCTCTCATCGTGGGTTGTGATAGGTGGCTTTGTACCACCTTATCCCTCAAATTAGGTGATCTTCTCCAACTGGTCAGTGGTTATGGGTGATAACTTCGAAAATTACATGTACCTCTATAGGAACAGTATACCATTTGGAATGCCCCTGTCATAAAAAATACGTAGGCAAAACGTCCAGACCCCTAAAAGTCAGAATTCTGGAACATATCGGAAGTATTCGAAATGCCAGGAAAGATCAAGCCAGATTCAAGTCTCTGCCACCGGTAGCAAGACACTTCTTAAACCATCATAATGGAGAACCAACAGGACTTAAAGCATTTGGGATCCGACATATACAAATGGGCATTAGAGGAGGGGATCTGGACCAAGAACTTCTCAAATTTGAAACAAAGATGATCTTCCTACTTAACAGCACACATCCAATTGGCATGAATGAGTCTAACAGCTATATCCCATTTTTGAATTAGGACAGCTCACACTGAATATTCTCAGTCATAAATTACCTGGCCTTATAATTGAAATGCTTGTTAAGGGGTATCAGAGGAGGGGATTTGGACCTAGAACCTCCAAAAATTGAAACAAAGATGATCTTCCTACACACATCCAATTGGCATGAATGAATCCAAAAATTATATCCCATCTTCGATTTAGGATAACCCATATTCAAGGTTTCCAGTCATATAATAGGTAAACGGAGATATACGCATTCATGAGACCTGTACATCCCTTATAATATATATTTATGTACAATCACGCTCTTTTTGGCACAAACTACATAAACCTACCTATAATACTTTTATTCGCATTGCATTTTTTGATTTGTCACGTCTTTTGTTTGTTTTGCCCACAAACTGTGAAAATGGTTTTTCTTTGTTTTTGACACTTTCACTTATTAATTTATTAATTTTTCAATGGAAATTATATTGACAACTTTCTGTTCACTAAATATTATAACATTACAGCCCCAGTCTCTATTGGAGCTACACTCCCATCATTTGTTTGAAATAAGTGTATTTCTTTCTCCTCACTCCTTTCCCTAAATGGATGTACAACAGCCCCCTCTCTCCCTTTTTTCACTATATATACAATGACAGCCATACATATGGACATGTACATGCATATATCTGTATGATATATGTATTCCTTATCACTGATATAAAACGTTGATTTACAGCACAAGCCATAACTAGGGACACAATGTATACTCAATACAAAAATAATAAGGGCAACTTTTTTAATCTGTAGGTCTTATATCTGATAAATATCTACCTATCTATTTATTAATATACTTACCTTGAAAATACTTACCTTCCTGCTTAGATCTATACTGCTAGACGCTGGATTATATGACATTAAACCCACCTATGACTGGAATATGATCAGACTTATCCTTAATATAATATTGATCTATTTATGAAATCACTTATGGGACACATATGTATATGCTCATATTAACATACAGGAGACAAGCACTATCAGATGCCTAATAATAAGATAGATAATTCGGGAATATATTATGAGCTTATACTCAGTGATCTTAAGAGGATATCACCTATTTGGATTATTTATATATCTTTTAAGATGAACATCATTGAAATAAATGATATCCATACTGATGAGCCTTTAAATAAAGAAATAGAGGGCCCCGGAACATGCTGCAACTATATCATTATCAGACGACTGATTATGGTACCTACATTGTGTTATGTGTGACATGATTATTGATGAGTCACAACAACAGCAAGGGATAGAGATCTATGAAATTGTAAACAATTTAGTTCATGTTGGAACACTATCCCAAGTATCGAGTAGTCCTACTAATGTATACAGAGACGGGGATACAGAGATGATGTAATCCCCTTCCCTACGAGTACCGCACAGGACACTTCCTAAGTATCAGTGTAAAGCTGCGATCACGTGGGTCCAAACCCCCTTCCCTATAAGCACCGTACAGGACATTTCCCGGAGGATCACGTGGGCCCAGAATTCAGTGAGTCTACGTCACGAGTGACGTAGAAAGCACGGATCGGGCAATGATAGGAGAATAGACCCATGTGATTACAAAACGGGCTGCTGATTGGAGCACACAGAACAGTCTTATTTCCGCCCTTGGGAGACACTCGTGTTGCTCCCCGACGAAGCTGCAATAGCGCAGTGAAACACGCGTGTTGGGCACAGTGTGTCCACGTGTGTATACATATAGGAATGTTTAATATATATAATTGTTAATTGTTAAAACTGTTAAAACTGTTTCCACTTATGAATGAGACCAGGCTTCATTATTAGTGAAGGCATGAGAAGGCATATAGTGATTAGTGCATGCCAATAATGCCAGTGGATAACGGACCACTGACACAGGAGGAATAGATACCAATGTGAGCCTCTCACATTGGATTGATCTAACAGAGTCTTATAGGATTTTAAGCTACACATTAAAAAATTAAAAGACAAACTAAAATTAAATAAATGAATGTGTATGCCATAATAGTCTTGGATGGAACATATATAATATGCAATAGATAGCTGTTAAGTGCTATATATGGTATAACACACTGGAATAGCACTA
Organism: Pseudophryne corroboree; assembly: GCF_028390025.1. Taxonomy (NCBI): domain Eukaryota; kingdom Metazoa; phylum Chordata; class Amphibia; order Anura; family Myobatrachidae; genus Pseudophryne; species Pseudophryne corroboree. The sequence continues at coordinate 130,219,233 of NC_086453.1, forward strand.
GCTACTTAAGCATTTGTGCAAATTACAATATTTGCACCATTTTATCAGTGTGATGTGAGCAGTCTCTTGTTCCAAGTGGAATGTCATATTTTGTAACAAACACGACTGAAAACATATGAGAACAAGAGAATTGCAACATACTCCACAGCCATACTTAACTTAATACATTGTAACAATCTCACTGGCAACATCAATAAGCCAGCTGGCAGCTGAATAATTACGCTCACTGTCAGTCAGACAGCACAGTTTAATCTATGTGCCATAACAAAGTTTGAAATTGAAGATCTTGTGCTGTGTTTTGTCTCCATCCATATTAATAAATCCTTCTTGATAGGTTAGATCCATTTTTTCCACATATTATTATATATAATGTGTATAGATTCGAATTACCTGGCATTATAAATTAAAATAAATCCTCCTCGTTCACATAAGTGGGAGGGCATATGCTGCCATTTAATGAATGATTCTATCCATATTATTAACCACTGAACCTAGATCAATATCACTATACATATACATATATATATATAAGAAGTTGGATCATTATATCCCTACGGGGCAGCCCAATCACACTGGAAAAAATAAGGGTCACTCCCTTTAACAGTGTGGGCTATGCAAGTGATGTCCTGTACTGATAAATAGTTGGCTTTCCAATATAATTGGGGTTGGCATACCTCTAAGGAAAGCAATATATAGTGCTGATATTTCCAGCATAATTGAATATTAGCCAAGTACAGGGATAAGTGTGAGCTGTGAAACTAGAATACGGGAACTGCCATATTCCCATCAGCTCTAAGTGAAGAAATACCACTTCAAATCTCAGGATCCTAACAAAAATATATGTGTGTAAAAATAGAATCAATATACTCTTAAATAATAGTTTAGTGATTTATGATCTAGGAACACGGATTCAGTGGGGATAGACCATTTGGGACAATAAAGATCATAGATCTTGGCACCAGTATGATCATACGGTTACTAAATAAGACCCTATACTAAAACACACGTGGACACATTTTAAAAAAAATCTTTATTCACATTTTTCATCTCTTTATTCACATATATGTTAGTACTGTCAATTTTTTAACTCTATGTTTCACTGTAGTCTGGACCAATGATTCAGAATATAATTTAATGTATATCTAATAAAAGTTATATTTTAATAATACCTCTACTTAGTGCGTCAATATTACAGATTCCTCTGTTTCTTTTTCTCCACAAACCCTAATGAATGTACACTGTAGTTGACAGCACCCCCTGTAAATATAGGATATTATCTGTTATTTGATAAGAGGGGCTCCTTTTTAATGGATGTGAGGCGATGAACCTCACACATCCATAAAACCTGGAAATTGTATTGAGTGTGCAGACACTAAACCCATTTGTAAGATATATCAACTCAAGGAGATAGGTGGGTCCTGTGCAGCCATCCTAATAAGATACCAGGTTGTATTTTGAAGGCTGTGGTGAATATGTTCTCTGGTTGTTAGTGAGAGTATATAAATCTAGGATTCCCATAATATGAAAAAGCATTGCACCTGTTTCTCCTTATTCAAAATACTTTCCGCTACCCGGAAGTCCTGCTGTTGCCGGCGGTCCTATACTGCTACTAGCTGGGTGTGCAGGCTTGCACACACTGGTAATTGAATTGGCTAACAGCAGGGACAGGGCAATGAAGAGGACGCAATGAGGACAGTGTTTCCACAGAACACTGCGCACCAGGAGGTGACTACAGCATAAGCCATAAGGGCAGTGGTTTCCAAACTTTTTTGAATCACGGCGCCCTAGAATATCAGAATTTTTTTCACGGCACCCCTAGGCCTAAAAATTTCTTATTGAGAAATTTAGAAAGAAATATTATCACATTTATATGTCATCCTTAGGGTCAGTTGTGTGGTGAGGGACACGATTTTCTTCTGTTTGGCCACATATTTTATGATTGGCAGCCACCACCACTGGTTTTGCCTATTATATTGACCATGAATAATTTGAATTGGTCCTGGATCACCAACCCAGGGCACCCCTGCAAGTGTCCCGAGGCACCCCAGGGAGCCACGGCACACAGTTTGGGAACCTCTGCATAAGGGTATGTTTGTGGACCTGGGAGGTACAGGATGCCGACCTCTCAGAACACAAGACTCCCAACGTTTTTTCTTCATACCTGGATTATAGTACAAGACAACTTTATATACCCTGTACTTGTCCTATATTGTCTTCAACTGTAAGTCACTGTTTTGATTATGTGCATATGTACTCTGTAATTGGGCACTGCGCAACCCTTGTGGAGCCATATAAATAAAGGAGGATAATAATAATAATATACAGTTTATTTACTTGTCACATAGACTTCCTACCAAGTGTAAAGGTTTGCAGGACAATACAGTGAGTCAGCTGAGCTCAGGGCCGGTTCTACACCTTGTGGCGCCCAGTGCAAAAGTTTCTACTGGTGCCCCCCCCAGTGGTAAAACAGTTAGTGCGCACCGAAGGCGCGTGCCAAAAAATAGGGACGTAGCTTCATAGGGGAGAGGCGTGGCCACAGTTATGCCCCCAGTAGCTGTGCCCCCAGTTGATTTGCCCCCTGTAGCTATGCTCCTAGTAGCTGTGCCCCCAGTAGTTGTGCCCCCAGTAGATTTGCCCCAGTAGTTGTGCCCCCTGTAGTTGTGCCCCCTGTCGCAGTGCCCCCAGTAGTTGTGCCCCGTTGCTGTGCTTCTTAGTAGCCGCTTACAAACACACACACACACACACACACACACAAAATGACTTACCAACCCCGCTCCTGCTTTCCGACTGCTGCTGCTGCTCTGTCTGGCCACCCGCGGCTCCTCTCTATGGGAGAGATGTCATGACATCTCTCCCATAGTAGCGCCGCACAGACACTAGAGGTCAATAATGACCTCTAGCATCTGACAGGTGCGCCAGCTGCAGCGGACGCCCACACAGCCCACGGCGTCTGCTGCAGCTGGGGAGCGGGGTGCGGGTAGGCAGCGGGCGCCTGCAGGGTGACTGCGGCCGCGCCCCCAGGCCGCAGCGCCCCGGGACTACTTGCCCGCATCTAGAACTGCTCCTGGCTGAGCTCTCACAATTTTATACCTACTGCATGTTTGTATCATGGTTAATTTGGTCACATAAGTACACCTGCATAGCTCAATGCATGGTTTGTATTATGTATATATATATATATATATATATATATATCTATCTATCTATCTATCTCCTATATAATAGCCCAGATCTGTGACTTTGTGCTTCATCTGCTAACGCTGGGCGGAGTCAAAACAGTGGGCGGAGTTAGTCAAATGAGTCACAGATCTGGGCAAATCTATAGGAGAATTGGAGCAGGAGCAGATGGTATGGGCATGGCACAGGCAGGGGTGCATACCTCCCAACTTTCTTCAGGCAGGAGGGACACACGCACAGCAAAAAGGGGGCATGGCTAACGGGAAAGGGGGCGAGCCACGCCCCTGTTTTCGTCAGTGAGGGGGCATGCCCAGCGCTCTGTGAGCTGCTGGCAAGCCCCCAGCGGCGGATTATGAGTCCGGGGGGCCCAGGGCACTTGAGACAGGAACCCTATCTCATTGCTGTGCCTGCTGTGGGTTTGGGGGCGTGGCCTAATTGTGCCCTCGTGGCCACGCCCCCTTATGCAAATTCTGGGGTGTTTTTTTAATGGGATTTTAGCACCTCACCTAGGGGTAAATCCAGAGGGGGTGGTTGCTCCCCCCTACACACCCGCACAGGCAGAAGACAGCAGGGAGGCTGCTGCTGCCTCCCTGCAACACCACAGACCTGCCACAGACCTGCCAACACGCAGTAGCACAATGCTGCCGCTGTTACTGGCAGGACGGGGGAGCTTCAGAGCTGGGACAGAGCTACTCCAGCCACGGGCCCCCTAAAACTGTGAGGCCCGGGGTACGTACCCCCTGGGCCCACCCTTAATCCGTACCCCCTGATGCCCCCTCTCCACTAAATAGACGCTGTGTGCATGCTAAGCAGAACAGCGAGTACAGGAGCTTCCCAACTGCCCCCCCCACCCACCCACCACGGGACACTGCGGCCCGCGGGTGAGACAGTGGGACAGACCCAAAAAAATGGGACTGTCCCGCTAAAATCGGGACAGTTGGGAGGTATGGAGGTGTGTGAGGGGGTACGCCATACAGACAGATGGGCACCGGCTCACTGTGTACTTGACCCCCCCACATCAGCATACTCAGCAGGGTCTCTCTGACGCGGAGGAGCGTCACTTTCTGGCACACTCCACGCTTCTTAGCTGCAGTTTTGTGGGGCACCTGCTGCTGTGCAGGTTCCGTACTGCCTCTGTTATCTCCAGCCCCGGCAACCCCAACGCTATCTGCAGCGCTGCCACCCGCAGTGAGGTGCGCCCAGCTCCTTCACACACTTTAGCCGGCGGGCAGCGCTGCAGAAGTCTGCGCTGCTTGCAGGCTCCGACCCCCTCCTCCCTCCAGCCGCAGTGTCTCCTGGGGGCTAACCAGTCACTCCCAGTCTCCACCCACGGCACCTCCACACCTGCCCCTCCACCACCTGCAGCGCCTCCGGACCCCTTTCCCCGTCCGCCGCACCACCCGCACCTGCCTCTCCCCCACCGCGGTGCCTCCGGACCCCCTACCCCACCCACGGCACCCCCGCCCCTTCCCATCCCACGGCACCTCCGCACCTGCCCCTCCACCACCTGCAGCGCCTCCGGACCCCCTTCCCCGTCCGCCGCACCACCCGCACCTGCCTCTCCCCCACCGCGGTGCCTCCGGACCCCCTACCCCACCCACGGCACCCCCGCCCCTTCCCATCCCACAGCACCTCCGGAACTCTTCACCCATCCGCAACATCCCTGCTCCTGCCCCTCCCCAGTGGCACCCCTGCCCCTCCCCCACCTGCAGTGCCTCCGGATCCCTCCCCCATCTACAGCCACCACTCTTCTGTCTCTCCCCCACCCGCAGCACGTCCCAACCCTTCCCCATCTGAGCCCCCCCCCGCATCTGCCCCCCCCCTCCACCTGCAGCATTTACAGACACCCTTCCCCATCCGCAATCCCCCCCACACCCGCTCATTCTGTACATCGTGCCCTGCAGGTGCTGTTCACGCCGTCGCAAGGGGCTGCGCCTCCTTCACCATTGCACGCCCTTTCATTGTGCAATATTTAACCACTAACAAAGGAATGCAGGTAATACTCCATATAATACAAATATTGAACCCCATATAGGCATGCAACGGTTAAAGGGGCGTAGCCCCTTGCGACGGTGTGAAGAGCGCCCGTAGGGCGCGATGAAGCACCTAGTATATATATATATATATATATAAAACTTATCTATATATATTTTACTTATCTGCACATTTGTGTATTGATAACTACATGTATATTTTGATTAGATATGGTGGAGCATTGTGACTCCATTAATACATTCTAATACATACACTATCATCAATACTCATTTAATTCAAGCGCAGACCCACACCCATCATCTTGTATATAACAATTTATAGGGCTTTGGGTCCACTATCGCAAAGGTTCCCAAACGTTTGTGAATCACTGCACCCTAGAGCATCTGAATTTTTTTTACAGCACTCCTAGGCCAAGGGTTTCTTATTGAGAAATTTAGAAATAAATATTAAATTAAGTAAATTGTGTTTATATGTCATCCTTTGTATCAGTTAGGTTTTGAGGGACAAGATTTGCTTCTGTTTGTCCACATATTTTATGATTGACACCCACCAGCACTGGTTTTGACTATTACATTGACCATAAATAATTTGAATTGGTCCTGGACCACCAACCCAGGGCACCCCTGCAAGTGCTCCTAGGCACCTCGGGGTGCCACGGCATGCAGTTTGAGAACCACTGCCCTAGGGTCTAGCTGATAAGAGACCCATTAAATTGATATTGAATCCCAAAAACTATCCATGTTGGGGCAGCATACAGTATAGTGGTATTTGCTTCTTATAATTCTAAATCCCGAGGTGTCAGCATACTAATTAGGAAAAATAACGCTTTACAAATTATTCACCAGAAGTCAGATCCAAATGGGTGCTATGTTTAACTGATTGTTTAGATATTTGTGGTATCTTATACTTTTTGTAATATATATATACACAAACTGTATATGATAGAACCTTCTTCACTTCACTTACCAATTTATTGTACCCTTACCTCGATACTCCTTTGATGCTAGGAGGCGATTTCAATCTCATAGTTTCTAAATTTATGGATAGGCAATCCCCTGCCTGCGGCCAATGTAGATCATGTAGATTTGGTATACAATATCTGCTGAAATGTTACACCTCATTGATATATGGCGTCTTCATCACCCAATTGATAAAAAAATATTTATTTTTTTCAGCCCCGCACTCTACGTTCTCCAGGATAGATTACTTTTTACCCTCTACATCTTTAGCTTCTCGAATGTCCGATTCTGGGTATGATGGACCATGCTCTGATTTAGTTTAATGTATGATCTCTGGTTCCTTCTAGGATATGTTGCTTGAAACAACTACATGTTCTCCAATTGTTCTCCAATTCTAGACATTTACATGACCCTCCTTTGTACTGGCAAACCGTGCAAGCAGTGCTTGGAGGTAAAACAATGTCTTTTGTTTCTCACTTTAACAAACACCAGTCTGATATGCTGAAGTCTGCTCAAGCTGATTTAACACAGGCATATGAAATATTGAGACAATCTCTCTTACCCATTCATAAAACCAATTTTCAAGAATGCAAGATGTCCTTTGATGCACTGACACAGCAGAATAATGACGAAAGATCAACAACAACAAATATCTATTTCTTTTGCATGGCAGGAAAAACAGTAGTCTGCTCTCTAACTTACTACTTGGAGATAAGACCAGTTCTGCTTAGAGATGAGCGGGTTCGGTTTGTCGAGATACAAACCCCCCCCCCCGAACTTCACGGGGTTTACACGGGTCCGAGGCAGCCTTGGTTCTTCCCGCCTTATACGCAAAACCCAAACGGGGGAAAACATCATCATCCCGCTGTCGGATTCTCGCGAGATTCGAATTCCATATACAGAGCCGCACGTCGCCGCCATTTTCACTCATGCATTGTCGAGATAGTGAGAGGACGTGGCTACGTTCTCTGCCTGCATAGCCCAATATCAGCTAAATATCAGCTCAATATCTGTGCTCAGTATCAGTGCTGCATTGTGGTGACCATTATATAGTAGTACAGTACAGTAGTCCAGTGCTGTTCTCGCTGCCCAGTGTCAGTTCTATTATCCTGAACAGTGCTCAATATCTGTGCTCATTATTATCATTGCTGCATTGTGGTGACCAGTATATGGTAGTATAGTACAGTAGTCCAGTGCTGTTCTCACTGCCCAGTGCCAGTTCTATTATCCTGAACAGTGCTCAATATCTGTGCTCATTATTATCATTGCTGCATTGTGGTGACCAGTATATAGTAGTACAGTACAGTAGTCCAGTGCTGTTCTCGCTGCCCAGTGTCAGTTCTATTATCCTGAACAGTGCTCAATATCTGTGCTCATTATTATTATTGCTGCAGTGTGGTGACCACTGACCAGTATATAGTAGTATAGTACAGTAGTCCAGTGCTGTTCTCGCTGCCCAGTGTCAGTTCTATTATCCAGAACAGTGCTCAATATCTGTGCTCATTATTATCATTGCTGCAGTGTGGTGACCACTGACCAGTATATAGTAGTACAGTACAGTAGTCCAGTGCTATTCTCGCTGCCCAGTGTCAGTTCTATTATCCTGAACAGTGCTCAATATCTGTGCTCATTATTATCATTGCTGCATTGTGGTGACCAATGACCAGTATATAGTAGTACAGTACAATAGTCCAGTGCTGTTCTTGCTGCCCAGTGTCAGTTCTATTATCCTGAACAGTGATCAATATCTGTGCTCATTATTATCATTGCTGCATTGTGGTGACCAGTATATAGTAGTACAGTACAGTAGTCCAGTGCTGTTTTTGTTGCCCAGTGTCAGTTCTATTATCCTGAACAGTGCTCAATATCTGTGCACATTATTATCATTGCTGCATTGTGGTGACCACTGACCAGTATATAGTAGTACAGTACAGTAGTCCAGTGCTGTTCTCGCTGCCCAGTATCAGTTCTATTATCCTGAACAGTGCTCAATATCTGTGCTCATTATTATCATTGCTGCATTGTGGTGACCAGTATATGGTAGTACAGTACAGTAGTCCAGAGCTGTTCTCGCTGCCCAGTGTCTGTTCTATTATCCTTAACAGTGCTCAATATCTGTGCTCAGTATCATAGCTGCATTGTGGTGACTAAAAGTCCAGTGTCTTGTGCTGCATCTTGCTGCTGTAGGGTGCTGTGGTAGTGTCCTGTCACTGTGCATAGGTCATCATCATTCCAGTCACAGTGGTATCTGGTAACTATCTAGTGGTATCTAATTCAAGACATTACTGCCGTCTAATTCCAGATATATTACTGGCATATAGTTCCACACATTAAAAAATGGAGAACAAAAATGTGGAGGGTAGAATAAGGAAAGATCAAGATCCACTTCCACCTAGTGCTGAAGCTGCTGCCACTAGCCATGGCAGAGACGATGAAATGCCATCAACGTCGTCTGCCAAGGCCGATGCCCAATGTTATAGTAGAGAGCATGTAAAATCCAAGAAACAAAAGTTCAGTAAAATGACCCAAAAATCTAAATTAAAAGCGTCTGAGGAGAAGCGTAAACTTGCCAATATGCCATTTATGACACGGAGTGGCTAGTGGTTCAGCTTCACATGAGGATGGAAGCACTCATCCTTCCGCTAGAAAAATGAAAAGAGTTAAGCTGGCAAAAGCACAGCAAAGAACTGTGCATTCTTCTAAATCACAAATCCCCAAGGAGAGTCCAATTGTGTCGGTTGCGATGCCTGACCTTCCCAACACTGGACGGGAAGAGGTGGCTCCTTCCACCATTTGCACGCCACCTGCAAGTGCTGGAAGGAGCACCCACAGTCCAGTTCCTGATAGTCAAATTGAAGATGTCACTGTTGAAGTACCCCAGGATGAGGATATGGGTGTTGCTGGCGCTGAGGAGGAAATTGACAAGGAGGATTCTGATAATGAGGTGGTTTGTTTAAGTCAGGCACCCGGGGAGACACCTGTTGTCCGTGGGATGAATAAGGCCATTGACATGCCTGGTCAAAATACAAAAAAATCACCTCTTCGGTATGGAATTATTTCAACAGAAATGCGGACAACTGGTGTCAAGCCATGTGTTGCCTTTGTCAAGCTGTAATAAGTAGGGGTAGGGACGTTAACCACCTAGGAACATCCTCCTTTATACGTCACCTGGAGCGCATTCATCAGAAGTCATTGACAAGTTCAAAAACTTTGGGTGACAGCGGAAGCAGTCCACTGACAACTAAATCCCTTCTTCCTCTTGTACCCAAGCTCCTGCAAACCACACCACCAACTCCCTCAATGTCAATTTCCTCCTTAGACAGGAACGCCAATAGTCCTGCAGGCCATGTCACTGGCAAGTCTGACGAGTCCTCTCCTAACTGGGATTCCTCCGATGGATCCTTGAGTGTAACGCCTACTGCTGCTGGCACTGCTGTTGTTGCTGCTGGGGGTCAATCGTCATCCCAGAGGGGAAGTCGAAAGACCACTTGTACTACTTCCAGTAAGCAGTTGACTGTCCAACAGTCCTTTGCGAGGAAGATGAAATATCACAGCAGTCATCCTGTTGCAAAGCGGATAACTCAGGCCTTGACAACTATGTTGGTGTTAGACGTGCATACGGTATCTGCCGTTAGTTCACAGGGATTTAGAGAATTGCTTGAGGTAGTGTGTCCCCGGTACCAAATACCATCTAGGATCTACTTCTCTAGGCAGGCGATACCGAGAATGTACACAGACGTCAGAAAAAGAGTCACCAGTGTCCTAAAAAATGCAGTTGTCCCAATGTCCACTTAACCACGGACATATGGACAAGTGGAGCAGGGCAGACTAAGGACTATATGACTGTGACAGCCCACTGGGTAGTTGTATTGCCTCCCGCAGCAACAACAGCAGCGGCAGCACCAGTAGCAGCATCTCGCAAACACCAACTCGTTCCTAGGCAGGCTACGCTTTGTATCACCGCTTTCCATAAGAGGCACACAGCTGACAACCTCTTACGGAAATTGAGGAACATCATTGCAGATTGGCTTACCCCAATTGGACTCTCCTGGGGATTTTTCACATCGGACAACGCCACCAATATTGTGCATGCATTACATGTGGGCAAATTCCAGCACGTCCCATGTTTTGCACATACAATGAATTTGGTGGTGCAGAATTTTTTTTTAAAAACGACAGGGGCGTGCAAGAGATGCTGTCGGTGGCCCGAAGTATTGTGGGCCACTTTCGGCATTCAGCCACCGTGTGCCGAAGACTGGAGCACCAGCAAACACTCCTGAACATGCCCTGCCATCAGCTGAAGCAAGAGGAAGCGAAGCTGGGATCCCTGGGTCACTTACAGATCTCTCCCCCCCCTCCTATTTCTCCTCTGGTCAGATCTCACCAAGTGGCTTCCAGAAAAGTAGATAGTCGCCTTGAGGAAGGGAGAGATCCCGAAACGCGTCGGCACTGTATGACAGGAAACTAATCGTTGGAAGGAGATTTGCCAGACGAACGGAGTTGTGTGTACCTTTTGGGGACAGTTTCCGGAGCTGTTATCTCCTCATCTTCACATCTTTAAGGCACATACCTCATGAAAATCTTGTAAACCTCCACCTATTTTTTTACGCACTGAGATGTCTGTATTACAAGGTTAACACCAGCAATTAACATCTTAAAGACACCGTTAAAAGGCTTCCATTATACCTGATTTTGGTAAACCTCCACCTGACACCATTTTAAATTGTGCATGTCAAATCAGCCTTGTTGGCAAATTTTATTGCTTGATTATATTAAATTTGTTTGGATTTTAACATACTACACTATATGCGGAATTATTTCTTTTTATGCCCACATGTGGATTCCGTTTCTCTGAAGTACTTACACACCCTACGACAGAAGATTTACAATTAAGGGAAGTACGATTTGCATATTTGTTATTTGATATATCGAGGTATTAACGAGGATGGACGAGCAGCAAAAGGCCATTCAAACCTATACATCTGCCTACGATATAGGCAAAGGAGGGGGAATGCACCTGACTCAAGCGCAGTGGAGAATGATTTCAACGTTGTGCAAGGTTCTGCAACCCTTTGAACTTACCACACCTAAAGTCAGTTCAGACACTGCCAGCCTGAGTCAGGTCATTCCCCTCATCAGGCTTTTGCAGAAGAAGCTGGAGAGATTGAAGGAGGAGCTACAACGGAGCGATTCCACTAGGCATGTGGGACTTGTGGATGGAGCCCTTCATTCACTTAACCAGGATTCACGGGTGGTCAATCTGTTGAAATCAGAGCACTACATTTTGGCCACCGTGCTCGATCCTAGGTTTATAGCCTACATGGTATCTCTCTTTCCAGCAGACACAAGTCTGCAGATGTTCAAAGACCTGCTGGTGAGACAATTGTCAAGTCAAGCGGAACGTGACCCGCCAACAGCTCCTCCTTCATTTTCTACTGCCACTGGAGCTGCCAGGAAAAGGATAAAATTTCCAAAACCACCCGCTGGCGCAGATGCAGGGCAGTCAGGAGTGATAGCTGACATCTGGTTCGGACTGAAGGACCTGCCAACGATTACTGACATGTCGTCTACTGTCACTGCATATGATTCTGTCACCATTGAAAGAATGGTGGAGGATTATATGAGTGACAGCATCCAAGTAGGCATGTCAGACAGTCCGTACGTATACTGGCAGGAAAACAGGCAATTTGGAGGCCCTTGCACAAACTGGCTTTATTTTACCTAAGTTGCCCCCCCCCCCCCTCCCCTCCAATGAGTACTCCGAAAGAGTGTTTAGTGCAGCCGGTAACCTTGTCAGCGATCGGCGTAGGAGGTTACTTCCAGAAAATGTGGAGAAGATGATGTTCATCAAAATGAATTATAATCAATTCCTCCGTGGAGACATTTAACAGCAATTACCTCCAGAAAGTACACGGGAACCTGTGATGGTGGATTCCAGTGGGGACGAATTAATACTCTGTGAGGAGGATGTACACAGTAAAAGGGGTGAGGAATCGGACGATGAGGAGGAGGTGGACATCTTGCCTCTGTAGAGCCAGTTTGTGCAAGGAGAGATTGATTGCTTCTTTTTTGGTGGGTGCCCAAACCAACCAGTCATTTCAGCCACAGTCGTGTGGCAGACCCTGTCGCTGAAATGATGGGTTTGTTAAAGTGTGCATGTCCTGTTTATACAACATAAGGGTGGGTGGGAGGGCCCAAGGACAATTCCATCTTGCACTTTTTTATTTATTTATCTTTGCATCATGTGCTGTTTGGGGACTATGCCATCCTGTCTGACACTGCAGTGCCACTCCTAGATGGGCCAGGTGTTTGTGCCGCCCACTTGGGTCGCTTAGCTTAGTCATCCAGCGACCTCGGTGCAAATTTCAGGACTAAAAATAATATTGTGAGGTATGAGGTGTTCAGGATAGACTAGAAATTAGTGGAAATGATGGTTATTGAGGTTAATAATACTATAGGATCAAAATTACCCCCAAGTTCTACGATTTAAGCTGTTTTTGAGGGTTGTTTTTTTTAAAAAAAACCACCTGAATCCAAAACACACCCGAATCCGACAAAAAGTCTTAAGGGAGATTTTGCCATAACGCATCCGAATCCAAAACACGACCGCGGAACCGAATCCAAAACCAAAACACAAAACCCGAAAAATGTCCGGTGCACATCTCTAGTTCTGCTATTTTGTCACTGGTGGATGATTTCAGCATCTTGCATAATTCTGGTCAGGCCATTCTACTTTCTTCTTTTTATTCTAAATGATACACACAGGGGCCTGTTGATGCAGCAAACAAACAAACATTGTGGGTATGAGTCTTGCCTTCTTAATTGATAGAGGAGCAAATGAACATGTTAATACACCTCTTTACTGAACTTGAGGTTATCTCAGCCATTAAGGGACTTAAAACGGGCAAGTCTCCAGGCCCTAATGGGTAAACAGGAGAGTTCTGTAAGGCTATTCAGTCATCTCCAGCACTCCCATTAACTAATCTTTCCAATTCTATACTTTTTGAAAAACCCCTTCCAACTTATTGTAATGATATAATCATATTTTACCTAAACCTAGTAGGGATCTCACCAATCCTGCCTTCTGCCAGGCAATATCTTTGTTAAATGTTGACTCTAAACTTTTAACTAAAATAATTGCAGATCAAGGTTCAAATAGGTGGTCACGTCAATGGTCCATCAAGGCCAAGCTAGTTTTGTTATGGGCCGTAGTGCAGTCTCTAATATTGACAAAGGTCTTGCTTTGTTGCAACATTTAGATGAGTTTCATGAAAATGATTTTTATATATTACTATTATTATGTGCTAAAAAAGCAGTTAACTTGGTGTTGTTGGACCACCTATATGAATCTCTCAATAGATATGGGTGCCCAACTCAACCTGTGTCTCTTATTTGCACTTTAAATTCAGCTGTTTCCTCTTATATAATGGCAAATAACTTCATTTCATCTCCCTTTCCCTTCTCAATTCAACAAGAGACCAGACAAGGCTGCTCTATCTCCTCGTTACTATGTGCACTTATCATGGAACCTTTGGCTATTGGGCCTAATTCAGAGTTGAGCACAGCAACAAATGTGTTAGCAGTTGGGCAAAACCATGTGCACTGCAGGGGGGGGGGGGGCAGGGGCAAACGCAAGTTTTTTTAAAGAGGGGTTTCCAAGCGTTTTTTTTAGGGGTGTGGGTGTCTGTGTGTCTGTGTGTGTGTGTGTGTGTGTGTGTGTGTGTGTGTATGTATGTATATATATGTATATATATATATATATATATAGTACTCCAAAAGGAACGGCACTGGAGGCAATGAATTCAGAAAAAATGTGTATTGAAAAGCGATAGCTGTTTCAGGGCAATAGCCCTTTCCTCAAGCAGTTACACAAATTAGAGACCCAGTGCGACCAATATAGGCGGGATCTGCTTAAATTTAAGCGCAATAAAAAGATGACTGTAGACCAGGACTATGATGATAACAAAGTCTACAGGTGGTTGGCAGGTGTGGATGGTCTGGACAAATCGTGAGCTTTACAGAGACGCAGACCGTGGCAGAGGACGAAACAAGGTCCCAGGAGTGCGAAGTCTAGCAGCGACTTCGCTTTTTCTGAATCGGAGGAAGCCTCGGGTAGTGTCCCTTTAGGACAAGCTACGAAAGACGGCCATGGCCGGACCGACGCACTCCCACCCGTAGGGGTGGCCAGAACAAAATGGGTCCGAAAAGCCGCCCAGAACAAGAATTACACTTAATATTCAATCTGTCCAAAAGAACCATCACGCCTACAGAAACACAGGTTCTGAGTCGTGGACTCAGCTTTGTACCGACCAATGCGCATGACCCATTTAATTGGTCGCGAGACCTTCATCACTTCACCAGGAAGCTTAGGCTCAAAGAATTTTTCCAAAACTCTCCCTCACAGACAGTCGTACCTTCTGTGTTTGACAAATTTCTGCAACGTGCCTCCAGATCCAAGTTTAATCCAGTCTCCTCCAACTCCTTTATTAGAACCTTCAGTAGGCTTATGGAGGACTCGGTCAATAGATTTTTGGCTGCTCCTGCCAAAATCAGATTGAATATGTCCCTCAGTGAGAGAGAGGCTTTAAAGAGTCTCCAAACGTATCAGGATATTGTGATCCGGCCCGCCGATAAGGGCGGGGTCATCGTCATCATGGATCTTGATTATTATAGGGAGGAAGCTCTGAGCCAACTAGCTGATCAGGAGGTATATCGTAATCTCTCCATGAATCCAACGTTGGAATATCAACAGGAATTGTTCACTATCTTAGATAAAGCCAAAACACAAGGCTTGCTACCGGACAAAGTACATAAGGTGTTATGTGTCCAGTATCCAAAGAGTCCTATACTATATTCGATCCCGAAGCTTCACAAACATCAAACTAAACCACCTGGGAGACCGATCATCTCCGCCAGAGACTCTCTTTATCAGCCTGTGTCCCAGCTTTTGGACAGTATCCTGCAACCACTATTATTGGAACAAACAACATTCCTGAAGGATACTAATTCGTTCATTCTGAAACTGCAGGAACTTGCGGCATTACCTTCGGGCACGTTGATGTGCTGCCTGGATGTCTGCAGCTTATATACGTCCATCCCACATCAGGAGGGGATGTGTGCGATGCGTGATTTCTTGGAGGACAACCTAGTTCCATCATCATTCAACCACAGTTTGTTTCTGTCTTTGTTAGAGCTCACCTTAAGCAGAAATTATTTTCTGTTTGATGGTGAGCTCTACTTGCAGCTGCGAGGGTGCGCGATGGGATCATCGGTAGCACCCTCGTATGCTAACATTTACATGTTTGCTCAAGAACACAGGATGTTCTTTACCAATCAAGCTGTGGCTGACAATATTATTCTGTATACTAGCATACCTCCCAACATGACCCTATCCAGGAGGGACACAATGCTCTGCTTCTGGACTTTCCTCTTAATGTATGATTGCCGACACCTGTGCTGAACAGCTTAATGGATAAGAAAGGTGTTTCAGCACAGGTGATGGCAATCATGCAGTAAGAGGGAAGTTCATGAGCAGAGCATTCTGTCCCTCCTGGAGAGGGTCATGTTGGGAGGTATGTACTAGGTATATTGATGATGTTATCCTATTATGGGGGTGTGTGAAAGAAGCCTTCCAGGAGTTGATGTCAGAAATTAATGCCCTTCCCTCCCCTATTAAATTCACGTACACGTGTGACGAGAGGGAGGCCAATTTTCTAGACGTTAAGATTATGCTTACTGGAGGCTGTATTTCCACTGAAATTTTTTCCAAACCTACCGATAGGAATACATTATTGATGGCCTCTAGTCATCACCCCAAGCCGTTGAAAAAGGGAGTGTCCCTGTCCCAGATGATGCGGGTAGCCCGCATCACAAGTGACAGTGAGAAGATCCCTGCCCTATTAGACGACATGATTCTTAAGTTTCTAGAAACGGGGTATGAAGATTCAGTCCTGCAGTCACAAAAACAACAAGTGTTGCAGATGTCTAGGGATCAGTTGTTACATCCAATAAAAAAAGATTCCAGTAATATTCTCCCCTGGGCCACTGATTTTTCAACGGCTAGTCCGATTATTCGCAGGGCTTCACAAGCCTTGTGGCCCATAGTGGCGTCGGACCCGGAACTGTCATCGTTTAAAAATATTAAACCCATTGCTGCATTCAGGCGAGGAGCCAATTTACGTGATAAAATTGTCAGAACCGACATTACTGGGATGGGTTGTCTGCCTGTGTCTAATGTTAAAAAAAAAACCTCTGGAGTGTTACCGTTGCCCCAAGTGTGCAACGTGTAACTATATGGTAACTTGTAGGGAATGCCAACACCCACACAGGAACTTTAAATTTTCCATTAGACAGGTGATTACCTGCAGCACTGCATTCGTGGTGTATGCCATAGTTTGCCCATGTGGTTTGTTCTACATAGGGCAGACCACACGTAAGTTCAGTGAACGCATGGCAGCACACCGCTCTGCCATCAAATTGACCTTGGAGGCTAAACCTGTAGATCAGCCAGTGGCCCGGCATTTTAAGATCGCGGGCCACCCTTTAAGCTCCTTGAAATATTTCGGTATTGAGCACGTACCACTATCCATGAGGGGAGGGGATAGGGCCAGGATCTTACTGGAAAAGGAGACCCGTTGGATTTTGAAATTGGATACGTTCTGGCCCCGTGGCCTGAACGATAAAATCAATTGGAATGTGTTTGGCTAGGCACTTGTGCCTGTTACCAAGCGCTTTCATACTAACATAGGAGTATTGGTGATTTTGGACCCATGTAGTGTCCAGGAGCCCATTTTAGTATTTACCAACAGTAAGCTCTATTAATATAAGTTCCATTAACATTAGGGCCATTATGTCTATTATATTTACCCCCCTGCTAGTGAAGGCTTAGTCTCACCGTCAGGAGCTTTCTGGGTAACAAATTAGGGAATAGAATAGGTTCCCTACTTGTGAATCTATAACCACACTGTTGTATCCAATGTTACACATGTTTGTACTCTCTCTGTTGTGTGGTATTTATGTGCACTATTTATTGTCATTATATAGGCGGAGGTGCATTAGGTTATCACCCTCCTTCTCCGATCGTGAGTACCCTGGCTAAGGAGGAAGCAGAGCCGGCCTCCTGTGAGACGCAGCAGTGAAGTGGTGAGCCGCAAACAACGGCTCTCCATGACAACGGGTGACGCGCTGACCGGAAGTGACCCGACGGCTTCATTTCCGGAAGCAGGGAACGCGTGGAGAGGAGACGGCGGTGAGTGCCTCAGCGGGTATTTAGGTGGGGTAAGTGTTCTTTGTGTGTTTGTCTTGTCCAGCATTTGGTGTTGTTGCTGCTTGAGGAAAGGGCTATTGCCCTGAAACAGCTGTCGCTTTTCAATACACTTTTTTTCTGAATTCATTGCCTCCAGTGCCGTTCCTTTTGGAGTACTGCATTGATATTTTTAACGTTGCACGGAGGCTGGTTGTGATACTTAACCTTGTGAGTGCCGACTGCATTGTATGTATATATATATATATATATATATATATATTTTGTATATATACAGAGGTGCAGATATAAAAAGAGAGGTAAATGAAGACATATAGAATTACAAAGGGGGAGAAAAAGATGGCAGATACACAGGAGGTCATTCCGACCCGATCACACGCTGCGCTTCTTTGCAGCCATGCGGTCGGGTCAGACCTGCGCATGCGCGGCGACCACATTGTGAAGGTGCGTCGTTGCCTGGCGACGGCTGGCGATGGGCAGCGACGCCTCCAATGAAGAAAGCGGTGGCAAGAAGATTGACAGGAGGAAGGCAGATCCAGGCGTCAACTCACCGTTTTCGGGGCGTGGAGATCTGAACGCAGGCATGTCGAGGCGTTTGGAGGGCGGATGTCTGACATCAATTCCAGGACCTGCAACGCTGAATTGATCGCACAGGGTAAGTAAGTCTTACCATACTCTAGTTCTGCACAAAACTTTTTTGCATAGCAGGGCTGCACAATCGATAGCAGCCTTGCTATGCAAAAATAGACTCCCCCATATGAGGCGTCTAGTTGATCGCACGGAACGAGGGCCTCAATGCACAGATACACAAACACAATTGAAGGGAGGCACAGAGAGAAAGACAGAAATACAGCTGTACATATAAAATAAATGCACAAAGAGGGGTAAAGAAAGGAACAGACATACACAAACAGGAGACAGATGGAGAGAAAATGGCATAGAGGGAGGAAAGGGGGAGACACTGACATGGCATAGTTAGAGGGCAGAGTGGATGGCAAAGATAGAAAGAGAGGCTGGCACAGTCAGGACAAGGACAGAGAGGCTGGCGCAGACAGGACAAGAGCATAGAGGCTGGCGCAGACAGGACAAGGGCAGAGAGGCTGGGGCAGACATGACAAGGGCAGAGAGGCTGGTGCAGACAGGGCAAGGGCAGAAAGGCTGGCACAGCAGAAGGGCAAAGAGGCTGGCACAGCAGAAGGGAATAGAGGCTGGCACAGCAGAAGGGCAGAGAGGCTGGCACAGCAGAAGGGTAGAGGCTGGCACAGAGGAGAGGATAAAAGCAGAAGGCTGACACAGAGGAGAAAAGTGCAGAGTCTGACATGGGCAGTAACAAAAAAAGAGAGATGGAAAAAAAAAGTACAGGAAGAAACGTACATGTTACAGGAGAAGCTGATATGAGATCAGCAACAGGCAGCAAAGTGTCCTATCCTAGCACGTTACTGTGCCTCCGTCAGCTGGACAGTCTTTCAGTTTTCTACAGGGCTCACACATACTGTAAGTCAACGGGAGCCGCAGCAGCGCGAGACATTTACAGGAGGGGAGGGGGAGCAGAGCACGAAACACCTTGTAGAGAAAGAAGCAGCCCGGCAACTCTTGCTAACACACTCAGCGCCGGGCAGCTTCTTCACCCTGTCTCCTGACTACCCGCTGTGGTGCGAACTTCGAAGCTCAAATTTAGGAGGGAGGGGGGAACGGGACTGCGGCGCTGGACACTTCCGGCGTGTAGGGGCGCCCTGGACATGCGTGCCACGCAGCTCCGCATCCCGATCTGTACCTGGTGGCATATGTCTAAACTGTGCGATATTGGCGGCAATGAATCGGCGCAGGGGTTGGAAATGATTCGGTGCAGGGGGGGGGGGGTTTCTGGGTACTCAGAAACCCCCTCTGCGTGCGCCACTGGGGGGGGGGGGGCTGATATAACATGTGCAGATAAAGTTAGATTTGGATGGGGTGTGTTCAAACTGAAATCTAAATTGCAGTGTAAAAATAAAGCAGCCAGTATTTACCCTGCACAGAAACAAAACAATCCACCCAAATGTAACTCTCTCTGTAAATGTTATATCTGCCCCGCCCTGCAGTGCACATGGTTTTGCCCAACTGCTAATAAATTTGCTGCTGCGATCAACTCTGAATTACCCCCATTGTCCTCAGGTTCAACCCTTTATTTCAAGGTATTACAGTGGGAAAAGCAAAGCTTAAACTTTCTTTGTTTGCTGATACATGCACTTGTTTATTTCTTGGCCTACTGTATCCATAAGTACTATTTTACAGGAAATTTCTCAATTTAGTTCCTTTGCTGGATATAAAATAAATGTTTAAAAATCAGAATTTTTACCATTGACTAGGCATAATCTGCTGCCTCAGTGTCATGCTTTGTTATCTGCATTCCATATCAGTTCTTCTATGTTGAAATATCTAGGCATTTTAAATATTCCATCATACACAATATCTGTTCAGCTAATTTTCCAATGATTCTTGAAAAAAAATTCTGCACTAGATGTTATCACAGGTAGGGACGCCGCTTGCCATTACCACTTTCTCTTATGGGGAGAGTGGCGGTCATTCTGAAATTAGCATTCCTTCTCAAGATGGTACCTTATTTTTCTGGCTAAAGTGGACTTGATAAAACATATTCAGTATTTCAGCATTTTTTAAGGAATCGTAAAAACAAAACAGTATAGCGCGACTGAGAGTGATTTCTCTATAAGTTCAAGGGAGGCATGGCAGGGGGACCCCACACTGAGTGTCTCCCCTGCTATGGCATTACACCCCCCCAGCTGGTTCTGCCTGGTGCTGGTTTTAGCGGTGGGGGGGAAACTGCATTTTTTTTTGGCGGGGGGGGGGGGGGGGGGGGGGTTAGTTGCAGTGCCTCCCCAGCCCCTGACCTCACTGCACGTCACTGATCTAGATACAAATTCAAACTTCACTGACTCTACTAAGATTTACTACCTACTGACACCCAAACCATGTGGAGGGGCGTCTGGTCATCCTGGACTCAGGACTTTCCAGGCTTCACCTTTTCTGCTCGAGTTTTAAAGCAGATCTTGCCTGTTGTGAAATGGGTAAGCTCTGCTCAACTATAAGAGCTTCATATTAAATTTCAAAACAGAACATATACAGTATTTTGCAGGCCCAAAGGAGTCACATAAGCCAATCTGAATATAGTAAATGGGGTAAACCCATAATTTTATACAGCAAATTGTTCAACAGCTACCGTTTTCTGGGAATTGTTTCTGTTTGCGAACTTTTCTGTTTCTTTTCCTGAAATTATCTCTACCGCCAAATTACCCTTTTTTGAGAGGGCTTAACGATTCTGGCCAGAAAATTGATCCTGTACAAATGGATTTCTAAAAATCCACCGTCACTAGAATAGCTAAACTGGAATTAATTAATGCGCTCTATTTTGACAGACGCACTGCGTTATTCAATTGAGGAAAATGGCGTTAGCAAATTTCATGTAAAATGAGAAATACAGTATACCTTAAATACCTTCCAGCTGAGACTACCACTCACATTATGAAGGTGTTTGAAAACACTACTTGGTCATTATTACATAACATTATTTAGTTAACTCACATCATATTATAATATTACCTGGCAATTTAAGAAACAGATTTATATAGCAACTTCCTTCTCACCCACATCCCCTCCCTTTCCTCCCCTCCTTCTCCTCCTTTCCCTTTTCCCTTCAATTCTAATGAAAAATGACAATTGAATTCATTTATGTGGTTTTCATTTCTTTATTATCTTTGGAAGTCACCTGGCCGCGGTACATGGGCCCGCATATTTGCGCAAATGTGTGCTAAGAACTTCAATTATACTCCATGTTAATTTTGAGGGTTTATTTAAATTATTTTTATTCTCAGTGTTCTTAGTGCTAAAAGTGTGCATCTGCATCTCTCTTCCCCCAGCATAGTATTAGAAGCCTCAGCATGATGGCACCTCCTGATATCTTTAGTAAAAGGATGTGCAGTCCAGGTCCGCCCCCCCCCCCCCCCCCCCCCTTTCTTCTCTTTGGAAGAGACAAGTGTTAATTTTTTTTAATGCTTTTATCTGGCTTCAGTTATACTTAGATATTCACTGGTACTCTGGAACCAATTGCTTACTCTCAGTTTGTAGAACCATCCTGCACTATACTGTATTTTTATTTTCTGTCATTATTGAATTAATTAAATATTTATTTCTTTTTTAAACATCCACCAAGGTAACACAGATGAAATGTCAACACAATCTCAATACCGACAATTCCATAACTAACATGAACCCTGACTCCTAACCCTTAAACCTAACCCTACTACTAATCTCAACATTTATCCATGACAACATTTTCCGGATGTTGATATAACTATTGCTGACATAACTGATGCTGACGGATGGTGACATAACTGTTCTGGTGATGACATGATTCAATGCAGGGGATAGGCCAATGTTCACAGAAAAAAATATAGCAAAGAGGTGATTCCTGCTCTGGACACTCTTATAATTATAGATATTGAAATGGTTATTACATTAAAACATGACCAGGGGTGGCTCCAAAGATGGGTCTGCAGCTCAGCTCAAAATTAAAATAGGAGAGGCACACCAATTGCCAGTGAGTCAGTTTGAAATGGCAGTTGGTGACAGTTGGTGTGGCTCCCCTATTTGAAATTTGAACTGATCTGCAGCCTCTCCTCTGGAGCCGCCACTGTACATAACTGTTATTAATACACCGTTAAGGAGAGAATGGGATATATATATATATATATATATATATATATATATACACAGTAAATATTCTGCCCTTGCAAAATAAAAACACCAATAAATACTACACAAGGGTTTTCATAGTTTGAACATAAATCCCCTTTGTAAATTGTAACATTAAGGGAGAAATTTGCCAAAAACCAAACATTTGTCTAGCAGCAAAATGTTGCAAAATGAAGGCCTGATTCCTAGACGTACATTAATGTATTTGTAGCTGCAATCCCGTGCACAGCGGATGTGAGAAAATATGTTATTTCTGTAACCACCTGGATATGGATTCAGTTGCCCACCAGTGGCCTCGCAAATCTCAGAAATTGCATACAAACACACAGCGGCGGTCCCAGATCCTTCATTAATCAACCAAATTATCACGCAGAATGGCCAGGGGTACTGAGGTGCTGGCGCCATGTTGTCTGTGTAAAAGATCGCGAAACGGTTGCAAAACGTCTGCATTTTTTACCACCACTCCCTATAACTACCCCTAAACGGTTCCTGACTGTCAATCAATGTGCAATTAAATCCTCATGGCGAGTGACTTCTCAGAGGTACCTTGATGCATGCGCAGTGCAACCATAGAGCAGCTGGCCAATAATCAATCAACTGCGTAAATATCAGCACTGCGTTACTCAGAATCAGGCCCCAAGTCTAAAGATTTAATTATAGGCAAAAGAGACAGTAATAATAAAAATTATAATTCTGTCAGCGCCTACAATTTTATATATGCGGTATATAATATATTCCACAGCCATTTAAATATTAATTGTATTTATTATCCAACCTGTACCAAAAACCTCAATATGAAAATCCACACATGATAAAGGATTGTTTATGTCACATACACAGAAAATGTACTATTTGATACCGTTTCCTAAATTACAGATTCAAAATTGCACAGATTTGGTTTGAGCAAGAAACACTGTATCCATTCTGTATTAATGATATTGATATTACACAAATTAGATTTTTGTACAGAACATTGGATTAATAGTTACAGCATGAGTTAAATTACATGTCCTTTATTTCAGCTTATATAAAATAATCACATTTGCTATAATCCAAGCTATAATAACATCTAAGGGCCTAATTCAGACCTGATCGCAGCAGCAAAATTGTTCTCTAATGGGGGTCATTCCGAGTTGATCGTGTGCTGCTGATTTTCGCAGCGCAGCGATCAGGTAAAAAAAATGGCAAAACTGCGCATGCGTATGCACCGCTACATGCAGGCGCGTCGTGCGGGTATAAAGAGGATTGGTGCTGGGCGATGGATTTAGCGAAGAATCCATTCGCACAGCCGAACGCAAGGTGATTGACAGAAAGAGGGCGTTTATGGGTGTCAATTGACCATTTTCTGGGAGTGTTTGGGAAAATGTAGGCGTGTCCAGGCATTTGCAGGGCGGGTGTCTGACGTCAATTCCGGCACCAAAAAGACTGAAGTGATCGCAAGGGCTGAGTAAGTCCAGAGCTACTCTGAAACTCCACAAAATGTTTTTGCTGCGCTCTGCTGCAAAGGCGTTCGCACACTTGCAAAGTGAAAATACACTCCCCCGTGGGCAGTGACTATGCGTTTGCACAGCTGCTAAAAGTAGCTAGCGAGCAATCAGCGCGGAATGACCCCCCATGTGCACTGCAAGTGGGGCAGATATAACATGTGCAGAGAGAGTTAGAGTTGGATGGGGTGTGTTCAAACTGAAATCTAAATTGCAGTGTAAAAATAAAGCAGCCAGTATTTACCCTGCACAGAAAATAGGCTATTGGTACCTACCGGTAAATCCTTTTCTCTGACGTCCTAGTGGATGCTGGGGACTCTGTAAGGACCATGGGGAATAGCGGCTCCGCCGCAGGAGACTGGGCACAGCTAAGAAAGATTTAGGACTACCTGGTGTGCACTGGCTCCTCCCACTATGACCCTCCGCCAGACCACAGTTGGAATCCTGTGCCCGGCTGAGCTGGATGCACACTAGGGGCTCTCCTGAGCTCCTAGAGAGAAAGTATATTTTAGTTTTTTTATTTTACAGTGAGATCTGCTGGCAACAGACTCACTGCAGCGAGGGACTAAGGGGAGAAGAAGCGAACCTACCTAACTGGTGGTAGCTTGGGCTTCTTAGGCTACTGGACACCATTAGCTCCAGAGGGATCGACCGCATGGAACTGGCCATTGATGTTCGGTCCCAGAGCCGCGCCGCCGGCCCCCTTACAGAGCCAGAAGCAAGAAGAGTCCAGAAAATCGGCGGCAGAAGACATCAGTCTTCACCAAGGTAGTGCACAGCACTGCAGCTGTGCGCCATTGCTCCTCATACACACTTCACACTCCGGTCACTGAGGGTGCAGGGCGCTGGGGGGGGCGCCATGAGCAGCAATAAAAACACCTTGGCTGGCAAATATATCACAATATATAGCCCCAGAGGCTATATATGTGATAAATACCCCTGCCAGAATCCATAAAAAAGCGGGAGAAAAGTCCGCGAAAAAGGGGCGGAGCTATCTCCCTCAGCACACTGGCGCCATTTTCTCTTCACAGTGCAGCTGGAAGACAGCTCCCCAGGCTGTCCCCTGTAGTTTTCAGGCTCAAAGGGTTAAAAAGAGAGGGGGGGGCACTAAATTTAGGCGCAATATTGTTTATACAAGCAGCTATTGGGGGAAAAATCACTCAGTTATAGTGTTAATCCCTGCATTATATAGCGCTCTGGTGTGTGCTGGCATACTCTCTCTCTGTCTCCCCAAAGGACTTTGTGGGGTCCTGTCCTCAGTCAGAGCATTCCCTGTGTGTGTGCTGTGTGTCGGTACGGCTGTGTCGACATGTGGGATGAGGAAGGTTACGTGGAGGTGGAGCAGAGGCCGATAAATGGGATGTCGTCCCCTGTGGGGCCGACACCAGAGTGGATGGATAGGTGGAAGGTATTAACCGACAATGTCAACTCCTTACAAGGCTGGATGACGTAAAACAGCTGTGGGACAGCCGGCTTCTCAGCCCGCGCCTGCCCAGGCGTCTCAAAGGCCATCAGGGGCTCAAAAAAGCGCCCGTTACCGAAGATGGCAGACACAGATGTCGACACGGAGTCTGACTCCAGTGTCGACAAGGTTGAGACATATACACAATCCACTAGGAACATCCGTTACATGATCTCGGCAATAAAAAATGTGTTACGCATTTCTGACATGAACCCAAGTACCACATAAAAGGGGTTTTATTTTTGGGGAGAAAAAGCAGCCAGTGTTTTGTTCCCCCATCAGATGAAGGAATGAAGTGTGTAAAGTAGCGTGGGTTCCCCCAATAAGAAACTGGTAATTTCTAAAAAGTTACTGATGGCGTACCCTTTCCCGCCAGAGGATAGGTCACGTTGGGAGATATCCCTTAGGGTGGATAAGGCGCTCACACGTTTGTCAAAAAAGGTGGCACTGCCGTCTTAGGATACGGCCACCTTGAAGGAGCCTGCTGATAAAAAGCAGGAGACTATCCTGAAGTCTGTATATACACACTCAGGTTATATACTGAGACCTGCAATCGCCTCAGCATAAATAGTGCTGCTGCAGCGTGGTCTGATACCCTGTCAGATAATATTAATACTCTAAGACAGGGAAAATAGTTTGCTAACATAGAGCATATTAAAGACGTCGTCTTACATATAAAGGATGCACAGAGGGATATTTGCCGGCTGGCATCCAGAATTAATGCAATGTCCATTCTGCCAGGAGGGTATTAGAAACCCGGCAGTGGACAGGTGATGCTGCCTATAAAAGGCACATGGAGATTCTGCCTTATAAGGGTGAGGAATTGTTTGGGGATGGTCCCTGGGACCTCGTATCCACAGCAACAGCTGGGAAGAAAAATTTTTTACCTCAGGTTTCCTCACAGCCTAAGAAAGCACCGTATTTTCAGGTACAGTCCTTTCGGCTTCAGAAAAGCAAGCGGGTCAAAGGCGCTTCCTTTCTGCACAGAGACAAGGGAAGAAGGAAAAAGCTGCACCAGCAGCCAGTTCCAAGGATCAAAAATCTTCCCCCGCTTCCTCTGAGTCCACCGCTTGACGTTGGGGCTCCACAGGTGGAGACAGGTGCGGTAGGGGCGCGTCTCGGGAACTTCAGGGACCAGTGGGTTTGCCCACAGGTGGATCCCTAGGTTCTGCAAATAGTATCACAGGGATACAGGCTGGAGTTCGAGGCGACTCCCCCTCGCCGTTATCTCACCTCAGCCTTGCCTGCTGCCCTCGGAGAAAGGTAGTACTGACGGCAATTCACAAGCTGCACTTCCAGCAGGTGAAATCAAGGTACCCCTCCTTCAACAAGGCCGGGGTTACTATTCCAAAATGTTGTGGTACCGAAACCAGACGGTTCGGTGAGACCCATTCTAAAATTGAAAGCCTTGAACACTTATATACAAAGGTTCAAGTTCGAAATGGAATCGCTCAGGGCGATTATTGCAAGCCTGGAGAATTTCATGGTATCACTGGACATCAAGGATGCTTACCTGCATGTCCCTATTTACCCTCTTCACCAGGAGTACCTCAAAATTGTGGTACAGGATTGTCATTACCAATTCCAGACGTTGCCGTTGGTCTGTCCCCGGCACCGAGGTATTTACCAAGGTAATGGCCGAAATAATTATCCCGTACTTGGACGATCTCCTTATAAAGGCGAGGTCCAGGGAGCAGTTGTTCGGCGGAGTAGCACTATCTCGGGAAGTGCTACAACAGCACGGCTGAATTCTGAATATTCCAAAGTCGCAGCTGGTTCCTACGACGCGTCTACTGTCCCTGAGTATGGTTCTGGACACAGAACAGGATAAAAAGGGTTTCTCCTGATGGAGAAGTCCAAGGAGTTGTCGTCTCCAGACAGAGACCTCCTAATACGTATACAGGTGTCGGTGCATCAATGCACGCGAGCCCTGGGAAGGATGGTAGCTTCTTACGAAGAAATTCCATTCGCCAGGTCCCATACAAGGATTTTCTAGTGGGATCTGTTGGACATGTGGTCTGGGTCGCATCTTCAGATGCATCGGCGGATAACCCTGTCTCCAAGGGCCAGGGTGTCGTTGTTGTGGTGGCTGCAGAGTGCTCATCTTCTAGGGGGCCGCAGATTCGGCATACAGGACTGGGTCCTGGTGACCACGGATGCCAGCCTTCGAGGCTGGGGGGCAGTCACACAGGGAAGAAACTTCCAAGGCTATGGAAAAGTCAGGAGACTTCCCTACACATAAATATTCTGGAACTAAGGGCCATTTACAATGCCCTAAGTCAGGCTAGACCCCTGCTTCAACACCGGCCGGTGCTGATCCAGTCAGACAACATCACGGCGGTCGCTCATGTACACGACAGGGCGGCACAAGAAGCAGGATGGCGATGGCAGAAGCCACAAGGATTCTCCGATGGGCGGAAAATCATGTGTTAGCACTGTCAGCAGTATTCATTCCCGGAGTGGACAACTGAGAAGCAGACTTTCTCAGAAGACACGACCTCCACCCGGGAGAGTGGGGACTTCATCCAGAAGTCTTCCAAATGATTGTACACCGTTGGGAAAGGCCACAGGTGGACATGATGGCGTCCCGCCTCAACTAAAAGTTACAAAGATATTGCGCCAGGTCAAGGACCCTCAGGCGATAGCTGTGGACGCTCTGGTAACACCGTGGGTGTACCAGTCGGTGTATGTGTTCCCTTCTCTGCCTCTCTTACCCAGGGTAATGAGAATAATAAGAAGGAGAGGAGTAAGAACTATACTCATTGTTCCGGGTTGGCCAAGAAGAGCTTGGTAACCAGAACTCCAAGAAATGATCTCAGAGGACCTATGGCCTCTGCCGCTCAGACAGGACCTGCTGCAGCAGGGGGCCTGTCTGTTTCAAGATGTACCGCGGCTGCGTTGACGGCATGGCGGTTGAACGCCGGATCCTGAAGGAAAAGGGAATTCCGGAGGAAGTTATCCCTACGCTATTTAAAGCTAGGAAAGAAGTGAACGCTAACCATTATCACCGCATATGGCGGAAATATGTTGCGTACTGTGAGGCCAGGAAGGCCCCAAAGGAGAAATTTCAGCTAGGTCGATTTCTGCACTTCCTACAGTCAGAGGTGACTATGGGCCTACAATTGGGTTCCATTGAGGTCCAGATTTCGGCTCTATCGATTTTCTTCCAAAATGGAACTGGCTTCACTGCCTGAAGTTCAGACTTTTGTTAAGGGAGGGCTGCATAGTCAGCCCCCGTTTGTGCCTCCAGTGGCACCGTGGGATCTCAACGTGGTGTTGGATTTCCTGAAGTCGCATTGGGTTGAGCCACTTAAATCCGTGGAGCTATAATACCTCACGTGGAAAGTGGTCATTCTGTGGGCCTTGGCGTCGGCCAGGCGTGTATCAGAATTGACAAAAGCCCTTATCTGTATTTTATATGGGAAAGGCGAAATTGAGGACTCGTTTCCAATTCCTTCCTAAGGTGGTATCAGTTTTTCATGTGAACCAACCTATTGTGGTGCCTGCGGCTACTTGGGACTTGGAGGATTCCAAGTTACTGGACGTAGTCAGGGCCCTGAAAAGTATATGTTTCCAGGACAGCTGGAGTCAGGAAGACTGACTCGCTATTTATCCTGTATGCACCCAACAAGCTGGGTGCTCCTGCTTCTAAGCAGACGATTGCTCGCTGGATCTGTAGCACGATTCAACTTGCACATTCTGCGGCTGGACTGCCGCACCCTAAATCTGTAAAAGCCCATTCCACGAGGAAAGGGGCTCTTCTTGGGCGGCTGCCCGAGGGGTCTCGGCTTTACAACTTTGCCGAGCTGCTACTTGGTCAGGGGCAAACACGTTTGCAAAATTCTACAAATTTGATACCCTGGCTGAGGAGGACCTTGAGTTCTCTCATTCGGTGCTGCAGAGTCATCCGCACTCTCTCGCCCGTTTGGGAGCTTTGGTATAATCCCCATGGTCCTTACGGAGTCCCCAGCATCCACTAGGACGTCAGAGAAAATAAGATTTTACTCACCGGTAAATCTGTTTCTCGTAGTCCGTAGTGGATGCTGGGCGCCCGTCCCAAGTGCGGACTGTCTGCATTACTTGTATATAGTTATCGTTAACTAAAAGGGTTATTGTTGAGCCATCTGTTGAGAGGCTCTGTTATGTTCATACTGTTAACTGGGTATCATATCACGAGTTATACGGTGTGATTGGTGTGGCTGGTATGAGTCTTACCCGGGATTCAAAATCCTTCCTTATTGTGTCAGCTCTTCCGGGCACAGTATCCTAACTGAGGTCTGGAGGAGGGTCATAGTGGGAGGAGCCAGTGCACACCAAGTAGTCCTAAATCTTTCTTAGCTGTGCCCAGTCTCCTGCGGCGGAGCCGCTATTCCCCATGGTCCTTACGGAGTCCCCAGCATCCACTACGGACTACGAGAAATAGATTTACCGGTGAGTAAAATCTTATTTTCTCGTAGTCCATAGAGGATGATGGGGTCCACATTAGTACCATGGGTATAGACGGGTCCACCAGGAGCCATTGGCACTTTAAGAGTTTGAGAGTGTGGGCTGGCTCCTCCCTCTATGCCCCTCCTACCAGACTCAGTCTAGAAACTGTGCCCGAGGAGACGGACATCTTCGAGAGAAAGATTTAACACAAATAGTGGCGAGATTCATACCAGCTCACACATACAAGGCACATCAAGCTAACTTGCTTGAAACTCTCAGCAACTGCTGAAACATTACTTACTAGGTAACAATGCAGTACTCAACTAAAACGAAGTGGCACTGAACCAAATAACATGTGCAGGAAAACGAAGTGCTGGGTGGGATTTAACACAGATAGTGGCGAGATTCATACCAGCTCACACATACAAGGCACATCAAGCTAACTTGCTTGAAACTCTCAGCAACTGCTGAAACATTACTTACTAGGTAACAATGCAGTACTCAACTAAAACGAAGTGGTACTGAACCAAATAACATGTGCAGGAAAACGAAGTGCTGGGTGGGCGCCCAGCATCCTCTATGGACAATGAGAAAAGGATTTACCGGTTGGTACTAAAATCCTATTTTCTCTTACGTCCTAGAGGATGCTGGTGTCCACATTAGTACCATGGGGATGTACCAAAGCTCCCAGAACGGGAGGGAGAGAGCGGAGGCTCCTACAGAACTGATTGACTGAACTTCAAATCATCAGAGGCCAAAGTATAGAACTTGTAAAACTTTGCAAACGTGTTCGACCCAGACCAAGTAGCCACTCGGCAAAGTTGCAATGCCGAGACACCCTGGGCAGCCGCCCAGGAAGACCCCACCTTACAAGTAGAGTGGGCCTTAACCGATTTTGGACACGGCAATCCTGCCGTAGAATAAGCGTGCTGGATAGTGAACCTAATCCAGCGAGAAATAGTCTGCTTGGAAGCAGGACACCCAATTTTCTTGGGATCATATAGGACAAACAGAGAGTCCGACTTTCTGTGACGAGAAGTTCTCTTCACATATATCTTCAGAGCCCTTATAACATCCAAGGACTTTGATGTAATTGAGGAGTCAGTAGCCACTGGCATCACAATAGGTTGGTTGATATGAAATGCCGACACAACCTTCGAAAGAAACTGTGGACGTGTCCGGAACTCAGTTCTATCTTCGTGGAAAATCAAGTAAGGGCTTTTACAGGATAAAGCCCCCAATTCGGACACGCATCTAGCAGAAGCTAAGGCCAACAACGTGACCGCCTTCCATGCAAGAAATTTGACCTCTACCTCCTGTAGAGGTTCAAACCAATCTGACTGGAGGAACTGCAACACCACGTTAAGGTCCCAAGGTGCCGTAGGCGGTACAAAGGGAGGTTGGATATGCAGAACTCCCTTCAAAAAGGTCTGAACCTCAGGGAGGGCAGCCAATTGTTTCTGTAAGAAAATGGATAGGGACGAAATCCGGACCTTCACAGATCTCATCTCACCTTCACAGATCTCATGGACCTCAGGCCCATATCCACTCCTGCTTGCAGGAAGAGGAGAAAACGTCCGAGTTGAAACTCCACCGTAGGAAACTTCTTGGATTCACACCAAGAGACATATTTCTTCCAAATACGATGGTAATGTTTAGACGTTACCCCTTTCCTAGCATGTATGAGGGTAGGAATAACCTTCTTCGGAATGCCCTTCCGAGCAAGTATCAGGCGCTCAACTTCCATGCCGTCGAACGTAGCCACGCTAAGTCTTGATAGGCGAACGGCCCCTACTGCGCAGGTCCTCCCAAAGAGGAAGAGGCCTTGGCTCTTGTTGCAGTAGATTCAGAAGGTCCTCCTACCAAGCCCTTCTTGGCCAGTCTGGGGCAATGAGGATCGCTTGAACCCTTGTTCTCCTTATGAGTATTAGGATGCTTGGGATGAGTTGGAGTGGTGGAAACATGCACACTGACTGGAACACCCACGGAGACACCAGTCACTGCCACTGCCTGTTGGTCCCTCGACCTGGAACAATAACGCCGAAGCTTCTTGTTGAGACGAGAGCCCATCATATCGATTTGGGGTAAGCCCCAAAGATCTGTTATTTCCTTGAACACCTCCGGATGGAGACCCCACTCCCCTGGATGGAGGTCGTGTCTGCTGAGGAAGTCTGCTTCCCAGTTGTCTACTCCCAGAATGAAGATGGCTGACAGCGCCAACGCGTGCTTTTCTGTCCAGAGGTGTATTCTTGTCACCTCTGACATCGCCGCTCTGCTCTTCGTTCCACCGTGTCGGTTTATGTAAGCCACTGTTGTTACATTGTCCGACTGCACTTGAATGGCCTGATTTCTTAGAAGAGGGGCCGCCTGAAGAAGACCGTTGTACACGTCTCTTAGTTCCAGGATGTTGATGGGCAGGCCGGCTTCCATGCTTGACCACCGTCCTTGGAAGGTTACTCCCTGAGTGACCGCTCCCCATCCCCGAAGGCTCACATCCGTGGTTAGAAGGACCCAGTCCTGAATCCCAAACCTGCGGCCCTCCAGAAGGTGAGGCAATTGGAGCCACCAGAGGAGTGAAAACCTGGCCTTTGGCGACAGACGAATTCTCTGGTGCATGTGGAGGTGAGAACCCGACCACTTGTCCAGGAGATCCAGTTGGAAGGTCCGAGTGTGGAATCTCCCATACTGGAGAGCCTCGTAAGAGGCCACCATCTTTCCCAATAGGCGAATGCATTGATGAACCGACACCCGGGCTGGCTTCAGGACATCCCAGACCATAGTTTGTATCACCAACGCCTTTTTCTGCGGAAGAAACACCTTCTGCACTTCCGTATCCAGGATCATTCCCAGAAATGACAACCTCTGGGTTGGTTCCAAATGTGACTTTGGAAGGTTCAGAATCCAACCATGACTCTCGAGAAGTCGTGTTGTGAGAACAATGGACTGCAGCAGCTTCTCCTTGGACGATACCTTTATCAGCAGATCGTCTAGATATGGAATGATGTTCACACCCTGTTTGCGGAGGAGAATCATCATTTCCGCCATCACCTTGGTAAACACCCTCGGTGCTGTGGAGAGGCCGAATGGCAGGGCCTGGAACTGGAAATGACAGTCCAGCAATGCAAAACGGAGATAAGCCTGATGCGACAGCCAGATCGGAATGTGGAGGTACGCATCCTTGATATCCAGTGATACCAGGAATTCCCCCTCTTCCAGACCTGATATCACCACCCTGAGAGACTCCATCTTGAACTTGAACTCCTTTAGAAAGGGGTTTAATGATTTTAGGTTCAGAATGGGCCTGACCGAACCATCCGGTTTCAGTACCATGAAAAGGTTCGAATAGTAACCTTCGTTCTGCATGTGAGGTGGTACTGGCACAATGACCTGTGTCTCCACCAGTTTCTGGACAGCGTCTTGTAGTACAGTGCTGTCTGCCAACAGAGTTGGTAAGCCTGATTTGAAAAAGCAATGAGGAGGGAGACTTTGAAATTCCAGCCTGTATCCCTGGGATACAATATCTATCACCCAGGGATCCAGGCCGGACGATACCCAGACATGACTGAAGTGTCTGAGTCTCGCTCCCACTGGCCCCACCTCCAGGCCGAACGGTCCACCGTCATGCGGAGGACTTTGGCGTACCTGAAGCAGGCTTTTGTTCCTGGGAACCTGCAGGAGCAGGTTTCTTGGACTTAACCCGACCTCCCCTAAAGAAGGTATTGGATGTTCTGCCCTTTCTAGGCTTGTTAGGCCGAAAGGACTGCGTTGCAGATGAAGAGAAGGATTTCTTCGGAGCAGGTGCTGCTGAGGGAAGAAACGGAGACTTACCCGCTGTAGCCGTGGATATCCACGTGTCTAGAGCTTCTCCGAAGAGATCCTTACCTGTATAGGGTAGGGACTCCACACTTTTTCTGGATTCTGCGTCGGCCGACCACCCGACAGGCTGTAACAGACATGGAAATTATTCCCGCAGCCATGGAACCCAGGTCTTTCATGGATTCTACCATGATAAAACCTGCTGAATCATGTATGTTGAGTAAATATATTGCAATGTCATCCCTATCCATCGTATCAAAATCCTCAAGTAAGGTAGCTAACCACTTTACTATTGCCTTTGAAATCCATGCAGTAGCAATAGTGGGACGTAATATGGCCCCTGAAGCAGTGTACATTGATTTAAGCGTGTTATCAATTTTTCTATCAGCCGGCTCCTTTAAGGCGGTAGATCCTGGAACAGGTAAAACCACCTTCTTTGAGAGTCTAGACACAGATGCGTCAACAATCGGGTTTTCCCATTTTCTCCTATCCTCCTCAGGAAAAGGAAACAGAATTTTTTCTCTGGGTTTTCCCATGCTTTTTCAAATATAGCATTCAATTCCTTTGACGCAGGGAAGGTTAGCGAGGTTTTTTTGTTTATAGTGAAAAAAGCCTCCTCAACCTGCTCAGGTGTGGTATTGTTAACATTCAACACATCCCTGATAGCCTCTATCAACAATTGCACCCCCTTTGCAAGAGATGCGGACTCCCGCAACACATCCCCCTCATCGTCTGTGGTGTCAGATTCGGTATCCGTGTCGTCTTGTGTGACATGCACAAGAGCACGTTTGTGGGGGTATATAGCGGGGAGTCCTGAGGTACCAGAAACCGGACATACTGCCATAGAGCTCTGTAATACCTGGGTTGCAGATTCATTACTTGCAACCCTGTCAGAAATCTGAGAAATCCAAGATTTTGATAGAGGAAAACCACTCAGGTTCCCTTGCTGGTATCTGTGCTAAACCAGTGCTTTCCTGGTTACATGGAATGGGATCATCCTGGGAGGATAAATCCTCTGCAGCATATGACACAGTGTCCCTGGACATAGCTAAAGGAGACCACCAAACACTCCACACACACACACAGGTGAGGGCAGACAGAGTTTCTCCCCCACAAATGGCAAGAGAGACACAGAGATTGGAGCCAACCCACACACAGTGCTTTTAGCGAAAGGGAGACCCCTTGTCAGCGCTGACTGTGCACCTTAATAGGACACACAGTCGTATTACAGTCTCCCCTCCCTTCTACAACCCCTTGGTACCGTGTACAGATTAGTGATGTGCACCGGACATTTTTCGTGTTTTGTGTTTTGGTTTTGGATTCGGTTCCGTGGCTGTGTTTTGGATTCGTACGCGTTTTGGCAAAACCTCACCGAAATTTTTTTGTCGGATTCGGGTGTGTTTTGGATTCGGGTTTTTTTCCCCAAAAACCCTAAAAAACAGCTTAAATCATAGAATTGGGGGGTAATTTTGATCCCATAGTATTATTAACCTCAATAACCATAATTTCCACTCATTTCCAGTCTATTCTGAACACCTCACACCTCACAATATTATTTTTAGTCCTAATATTTGCACCGAGGTCGCTGGATGGCTAAGCTAAGCGACACAAGTGGCCGACACAAACACCTGGCCCATCTAGGAGTGGCACTGCAGTGTCAGGCATGATGGCACTTCAAAAAAATAGTCCCCAAACAGCACATGATGCAAAGAAAAAAAGAGGCGCACCAAGGTCGCTGTGTGACTAAGCTAAGCGACACAAGTGGCCGACGCAAACACCTGGCCCATCTAGGAGTGGCACTGCAGTGTCAGGCAGGATGGCACTTCCAAAAAATTGTCCCCAAACAGCACATGGTGCAAAGAAAAAAAGAGGCGCACTAAGGTCGCTGTGTGACTAAGCTAAGCGACACAAGTGGCTGACACAAAGACCTGGCCCATCTAGGAGTGGCACTGCAGTATCAGGCAGGATGGCACTTCAAAAAAATTGTCCCCAAACAGCACATGATGCAAAGAAAAATGAAAGAAAAAAGAGGTGCAAGATGGAATTGTCCTTGGGCCCTCCCACCCACCCTTATGTTGTATAAACAGGACATGCACACTTTAACGAACCCATGATTTCAGCGACAGAGTCTGCCACATGACTGTGACTGAAATGACTGGTTGGTTTGGGCCCCCAC
This sequence comes from Pseudophryne corroboree, assembly GCF_028390025.1. Classification (NCBI taxonomy): domain Eukaryota; kingdom Metazoa; phylum Chordata; class Amphibia; order Anura; family Myobatrachidae; genus Pseudophryne; species Pseudophryne corroboree. Next base: position 130,254,739 of record NC_086453.1, read on the forward strand.
CAAAAAAAGAAGCAATCAATCTCTCCTTGCACAAACTGGCTCTACAGAGGCAAGATGTCCACCTCATCATCATCCTCCGATTCCTCACCCCTTTCACTGTGTACATCCCCCTCCTCACAGATTATTAATTCGTCCGCACTGGAATCCACCATCTCAGGTCCCTGTGTACTTTGTGGAGGCAATTGCTGCTGTGAATGTCTCCACGGAGGAATTGATTATAATTCATTTTGATGAACATCATCTTCTCCACATTTTCTGGAAGTAACCTCGTACGCCGATTGCTGACAAGGTGAGCGGCTGCACTAAACACTCTTTCGGAGTACACACTGGAGGGAGGGCAACTTAGGTAGAATAAAGCCAGTTTGTGCAAGGGCCTCCAAATTGCCTCTTTTTCCTGCCAGTATACGTACAGACTGTCTGACGTGCCTACTTGGATGCGGTCACTCATATAATCCTCCACCATTCTTTCAATGGTGAGAGAATCATATGAAGTGACAGTAGACGACATGTCAGTAAACGTTGGCAGGTCCTTCAGTCCGGACCAGATGTCAGCACTCGCTCCAGACTGCCCTGCATCACCGCCAGCGGGTGGGCTCGGAATTCTTAGCCTTTTCCACGCACCCCCAGTTGCGGGAGAATGTGAAGGAGGAGATGTTGACGGGTCACGTTCCGCTTGACTTGACAATTTTCTCATCAGCAGGTCTTTGAACCTCTGCAGACTTGTGTCTGCCGGAAAGAGAGATACAACATAGGTTTTAAATCTAGGATCGAGCACGGTGGCCAAAATGTAGTGCTCTGATTTCAACAGATTGACCACCCATGAATCCTGGTTAAGCGAATTAAGGGCTCCATCCACAAGTCCCACATGCCTAGCGGAATCGCTCTGTTTTAGCTCCTCCTTCAATGTCTCCAGCTTCTTCTGCAAAAGCCTGATGAGGGGAATGACCTGACTCAGGCTGGCAGTGTCTGAACTGACTTCACGTGTGGCAAGTTCAAAGGGTTGCAGAACCTTGCACAACGTTGAAATCATTCTCCACTGCGCTTGAGTCAGGTGCATTCCCCCTCCTTTGCCTATATCGTGGCCAGATGTATAGGCTTGAATGGCCTTTTGCTGCTCCTCCATCCTCTGAAGCATATAGAGGGTTGAATTCCACCTCGTTACCACCTCTTGCTTCAGATGATGGCAGGGCAGGTTCAGGATTGTTTGGTGGTGCTCCAGTCTTCTGTACGCGGTGGCTGAATGCCGAAAGTGGCCCGCAATTCTTCGGGCCACCGACAGCATCTCTTGCACGCCCCTGTCGTTTTTTAAATAATTCTGCACCACCAAATTCAATGTATGTGCAAAACATGGGACGTGCTGGAATTTGCCCAGATGTAATGCACGCACAATATTGCTGGCGTTGTCCGATGTCACAAATCCCCAGGAGAGTCCAATTGGGGTAAGCCATTCTGCGATGATCTTCCTCAGTTTCCGTAAGAGGTTGTCAGCTGTGTGCCTCTTCTGGAAAGCGGTGATACAAAGCGTAGCCTGCCTAGGAACGAGTTGGCGTTTGCGAGATGCTGCTACTGGTGCCGCCGCTGCTGTTCTTGCTGCGGGAGGCAATACATCTACCCAGTGGGCTGTCACAGTCATATAGTCCTGAGTCTGCCCTGCTCCACTTGTCCACATGTCCGTGGTTAAGTGGACATTGGGTACAACTGCATTTTTTAGGACACTGGTGAGTCTTTTTCTGAGGTCTGTGTAAATTTTCGGTATCGCCTGCCTAGAGAAATGGAACCTAGATGGTATTTGTTACTGGGGACACAGTACCTCAATCAAGTCTCTAGTTGCCTCTGAATTAACGGTGGATACCGGAACCACGTTTCTCACCGCCCAGGCTGCCAAGGCCTGAGTTATCTGCTTTGCAACAGGATGACTGCTGTGATATTTCATCTTCCTCGCAAAGGACTGTTGGACAGTCAATTGCTTACTGGAAGTAGTACAAGTGGTCTTCCGACTTCCCCTCTGGGATGACGATCGACTCCCAGCAGCTACAACAGCAGCGCCAGCAGCAGTAGGCGTTACACTCAAGGATGCATCGGAGGAATCCCAGGCAGGAGAGGACTCGTCAGACTTGCCAGTGACATGGCCTGCAGGACTATTGGCTTTCCTGGGTAAGGAGGAAATTGACACTGAGGGAGTTGGTGGTGTGGTTTGCAGGAGCTTGGTTACAAGAGGAAGGGATTTAGTGGTCAGTGGACTGCTTCCGCTGTCACCCAAAGTTTTTGAACTTGTCACTGACTTATGATGAATGCGCTGCAGGTGACGTATAAGGGAGGATGTTCCGAGGTGGTTAACGTCCGTACCCCTACTTATTACAGCTTGACAAAGGCAACACACGGCTTGACACCTGTTGTCAACATTTGTGTTGAAATAATTCCACACCGAAGAGCTGATTTTTTTTGTATTTTGACCAGGCATGTCAATGGCCATATTCGTCCCACGGACAACAGGTGTCTCCCCGGGTGCCTGACTTAAACAAACCACCTCACCATCAGAATCCTCCTTGTCAATTTCCTCCCCAGCGCCAGCAACACCCATATCCTCATCCTGGTGTACTTCAACAGTGACATCTTCAATTTGACTATCAGGAACTGGACTGTGGGTGCTCCTTCCAGCACTTGCAGGGGGCGTGCAAATGGTGGAAGACGCAAGCTCTTCCCGTCCAGTGTTGGGAAGGTCAGGCATTGCAACCGACACAATTGGACTCTCCTTGGGTATTTGTGATTTTGAAGAACGCACAGTTCTTTGCTGTGCTTTTGCCAGCTTAAGTCTTTTCATTTTTCTAGCGAGAGGATGAGTGCTTCCATCCTCATGTGAAGCTGAACCCCTAGCCATGAACATAGGCCAGGGCCTCAGCCGTTCCTTGCCACTCCGTGTCGTAAATGGCATATTGGCAAGTTTACGCTTCTCCTCAGACGCTTTTAATTTAGATTTTTGGGTAATTTTAGTGAACTTTTGTTTTTTGGATTTTACATGCTCTCTACTATGACATTGGGCATCGGCCTTGGCAGACGACGTTGATGGCATTTCATCGTCTCGCCATGACTAGTGGCAGCAGCTTCAGCACGAGGTGGAAGTGGATCTTGATCTTTCCCTATTTTAACCTCCACATTTTTGTTCTCCATATTTTAATGTGTGGAATTATATGCCAGTATCAATAGCAATGGCCTATATATACTGCGCACAACTAAAATGCACCACAGGTATAGAATGTAGATGGATAGTATACTTAATGACGACACAGAGGTAGGTACAGCAGTGGCCTTCCGTACCGTACTGCTATATATAGTATACTGGTGGTCACTGTGTCAGCAAACTGCAAAACTAAAATGCACCACAGGTATAGAATGTAGATGGATAGTATACTTAATGACGACACAGAGGTAGGTACAGCAGTGGCCTTCCGTACCGTACTGCTATATATAGTATACTGGTGGTCACTGTGTCAGCAAACTGCAAAACTAAAATGCACCACAGGTATAGAATGTAGATGGATAGTATACTTAATGACGACACAGAGGTAGGTACAGCAGTGGCCTTCCGTACCGTACTGCTATATATAGTATACTGGTGGTCACTGTGTCAGCAAATCTCTGCACTGTACTCCTCCTATATAATATTATACTGGTGGTCCCGACTCCCCAGTCCCCACAATAAAGCAGCACACTGAGCACAGATATGGAGTGTTTTTCAGGCAGACAACGTATAATGGTGGTCACTGTCAGCAAAACTCTGCACTGTACTCCTCCTATATAATATTAATTATACTGGTGGTCCCCAGTCTCCACATTAAAATAAAGCAGCACACTGAGCACAGATATGGAGTGTTTTTCAGGTAGACAACGTATACTGGTGGTCACTGTCAGCAAAACTCTGCACTGTACTCCTGCTATATAATACAGCTGCTCCCCAGTCCCCACAATTAAGCAGTGTGAGCACAGATATATATGCAGCACACTGAGCACAGATCTGGAGCGTTTTTTTCAGGCAGAGAACGGATAACTGGTGGTCACTGATCAGCAAAACTCTGCACTGTACTCCTCGTATGTTATACAGCTGCTCCCCAGTCCTCCCCACAATGAATTAAGCAATAATGCACAATCAAATTCAACAATAACGGAGAGGACGCCAGCCACGTCCTCTCCCTAACATTTGCAATGCACGAGTGAAAATGGCGGCGACACGCGGCTGCTTATATAGAATCCGAATCTCGCGAGAATCCGACAGCGGGATGATGACGTTCGGGCACGCTCGGGTTACCCGAGCCATACGGGAGAATCCGAGTATGGCTCAGACCCGTGTAAAAAGGGTGAAGTTCGGGGGGGTTCAGTTTCCGAGAAACCAAACCCGCTCATCACTAGTACAGATAGCTGGAGTTGCTGTGGAGGGACCTGTTCTTCCTCTCAGCGCTGTGCAGCAGGAAAATGGCGCTGAAATGCTGCTGGGTCTGCTCTGAGGAGAAGCTCCGCCCCCTTAATGGCGCTGTCTTCCCGCTCTTCATGGATTATACTGGCCTGAGGAAAATGTGCTGGCTGAGATCCGCGGACCCCAACAGGCTTCTGGACCAATGTAGGGGGTAAGCGCTGGCCCAGGGCGCCCCTCAAAGCGCCGCACCATGTGCCGCTGAGCCTTCCCAGGAGCGCAGTTAATACTGCGCTACCTCCCCGCTGCCGCCATTTTCACACCGGCCCTCCGCTTGCTAGGGGGGTCGGTTCTCACTCACCACATCTTCAGCTCTGTAAGGGGTTGGCGGCATACTGCTGGGGCGAGCGGTCCCCTGTGGCGGAGAACGATCCGACCCCTCTGGAGCTCAGTGTCCAGTCAGCGGAGACAGTGGCTCAGACACCGCAGGGCGGACACTGCGTCCCCCCTTAGTCCCTCGCTGCAGGGAGGCTGTTGCCAACAGCCTCCCTGTAAAATAAAAAACTCTAAAAATAAACTTTTTCCAGAAAAGCTCTGTAGAGCTCCCCTAGCTGTGACCGGCTCCTCCGTGCACATTTTCTAAACTGAGTCTGGTAGGAGGGGCATAGAGGGAGGAGCCAGCCCACACTCTCAAACTCTTAAAGTGCCAATGGCTCCTGGTGGACCCATCTATATCCCATGGTACTAATGTGGACCCCAGTATCCTCTAGGACGTAAGAGAAACAATATTACCCACCCAAATCTAACTCTCTCAGCACATGTTATATCTGCCCCACCTGCAGTGCACATTGTTTTGTCCATTAGAGAACAATTTTGCTGATGCGATCAGGTCTGAATTAGGCCTTAGATTCATAAAATCTAATACCAAAACAAACTGTGTGAGTGGATAGAACAGTACAACACAGAGAGTCCCTGTCGCTTCTGCTGTTCAGTCATGTATGAATTTGAGATGAGCGGGTTCGGTTCGTTGAGATCCGAACCCCCCCGAACTTCACCTATTTTACACGGGTCCGAGGCAGCCTCGGATCTTCCCGCCTTGCTCGGTTAACTCGAACGCGCCTCCGAACGTCATCATCCCACTGTCGGATTCTCGCGAGATTCGTATTCTATATAAAGAGCCGCGCGTCGCCGCCATTTTCACTCGTGCATTGGAGATTGAACGGAGAGGACATGGCTGCGTTCTCTCCCTGAAAAGTTCTGTATCTGTGCTCAGTGTGCTGCAAATATCTGTGCTCAGTGTGCTGCAAATATCTGTGCTCAGTGTGCTGAAAATATATACGTTCTCTGCCTAAAAATGCTCCATATCTGTGCTCAGTGTGCTGCAAATATCTGTGCTCAGTGTGCTGCATTGTGGGGACCACCAGTATGTAATTATAGTGGTACAGTACAGTAGACCATTGCTGTATCTTGCAGCTCTGTGTCTAGTATACTATCCATATCTGTGCTGCATTATTGTGAGCAGAATATAGTAGGACAGTGCAGCGTTTTGGTGACCAGCAATATACCTATACAGTAGTACAGTTCAGTAGGCCATTGCTGTATCTTGCAGCTGTGTCAAGTATACTATCCATATCTGTGCTGCATTGTTGTGAGCAGTACATAGTAGTACAGTGCAGCATTTTGGTGACCAGCAGTATACATATAGTACAGTACAGTAGGCCATTGCTGTATCTTGCAGCTCTGTGTCACTTTTAGTATCCTGATCAGTGCTTAATATCTGCTGCATTGTAGTGACCAGTATGTATACTGTACTGTGCGACGTGTGTTATACACATGGTGATTTTATACATCCTGTAATCTGTACTGAGCGATGTGTGAGATACATCTGGGGATTATACACCCTATATACTGTACTGTGTGATCTGTGAGATACACCTGGGGATTATACACCCTATATACTGTACTGTGAGATGTGTGTGATACACCTGGTAATTAATTATACACCCTGTATACTGTACTGTGCGACGTGTGTTATACACCTGGTGATTGATTTTAGTGATGAGCGGATTCGGTTTTACTCGGTTCTCAAAACCGAATCTTATTGGCTCACTGATGTCACGTGTTTTGGATAGCCAATAAGATTCGGTTTTGAGAACCGAGTAAAACCGAGTAAAACCGAATCCGCTCATTATACATCCTGTAATCTGTACTGAGCGATGTGTGAGATACACCTGGGGATTATACACCCTATATACCATACTTTGTGATGTGTGAGATACACCTGGGGATTATACACCCTATATACTGTACTGTGCGATGTGTGTGATACACCTGGTAATTAATTATACACCCTATATACTGTACTGTGCGATGTGTGTTATACACCTGGGGATTATACATCCTGTAATCTGTACTGAGCGATGTGTGAGATACACCTGGGGATTATACACCCTATATACTGTACTGAGCGATGTGTGAGATACACCTGGGGATTATACACCCTATATACTGTACTGAGCAATGTGTGAGATACGCCTGGTGATTATACATCCTGTAATCTGTACTGAGCGATGTGTGAGATACACCTGGGGATTATACACCCTGTATACTGTACTGAGTGATGTGTGAGATACACCTGGGGATTATACACCCTATATACTGTACCAGCGCCGTAACTACCTGTGTGCCAGGTGTGCCTGGCACACAGCGCAGTTGCCCTGAGGGCGCACGGCCAGCGGCTTGTAATGAGTCAAATTGACTCATTACAAGCCGCCTGTTCTGTGCCGTGCGCCGCGCTGAAGGAGAGCAGCAGTGCCGGAGGCAGAGAAGGAGGAGGAAGGAGGGGACTGGAGCCGCAGCAGCGCTATGTCATTGGTGGAGGCGCCGCTGCAGCAGCCCCCTCTCCTTCCGTATTGGCTGCCCGGCGCTGCTGTGAATGCAGGGATGCAGTTTCCACATCCCAGCATTTACAGCGGCAGGCAGCCAATGCGGAAGGAGAGGGGGCTGCTTCAACGGCGCCTCCACCAATGACATAGCGCTGCTGCGGCTCCAGTCCCCCTCCCTTCTCCTCTTTCTCCGAATGGATCTGCCTGCACGAGGAGCCTGACTGCCAGCGGGGAGAGATGGTAAGTGTATCTCTCTCTCTCTCTCTCTCTCTTCTGTCTGCCACAGTGTGTAAAAAGGGGGACGCTGTCTGCCGTAATGTGTAAAAAGAGGGATGCTGTCTGCCATAATGTGTAAAAAGGGGATGCTGTCTGCCGTAATGTGTAAAAAGGGGGGCGCTGTCTACCGTAATGTGTAAAAAAGGGGACGTGGCTGCCGTAATGTGTAAAAAGGGGGATGCTGGCTACTGTAATGTGTAAAAAGGGGACCCTGCATGCTGTAATGTGTAAAAAGGGGGACTGTCTGCCGTAATGTGTAAAAAGGGGGACGTTGTCTGCCGTAATGTGTAAAAAGGCACGCTGTCTGCCGTAATGTGTAAAAAGAGGGACGCTGTCTGCTGTAATGTGTAAAAAGGGGGACGCTGTCTGCCGTCATGTGTAAAAAAGGGGAAGTGGCTGCTGTAATGTGTAAAAAGGGGGACGCTGGCTGCTGTAATGTGTAAAAAGGGGACCCTGCAAGCTGTAATGTGTAAAAAGGGGGACTGTCTGCTGTAATGTGTAAAAAAAGGGGGACGTTGTCTGCCGTAATGTGTAAAAAGGCACGCTGTCTGCTGTAATGTGTAAAAAGTAGTGATGTGCACCGGACATTTTTCGGGTTTTGTGTTTTGGTTTTGGATTCGGTTCCGCGGCCGTGTTTTGGATTCGGACGCGTTTTGGCAAAACCTCACCGAAAATTTTTTGTCGGATTCGGGTGTGTTTTGGATTCGGGTGTTTTTTTCAAAAACCCCTAAAAAACAGCTTAAATCATAGAATTTGGGGGTCATTTTGATCCCATAGTATTATTAACCTCAATTACCATAATTTCCACTCATTTCCAGTCTATTCTGAACACCTCACACCTCACAATATTATTTTTAGTCCTACAATTTGCACCAAGGTCGCTGGATGACTAAGCTAAGCGACCCAAGTGGCCGACACAAACACCTGGCCCATCTAGGAGTGGCACTGCAGTGTCAGACAGGATGGCCGATTTAAAAAATAGTCCCCAAACAGCACATGATGCAAAGAAAAAAAGAGGCGCACCAAGGTGGCTGTTTGACTAAGCTAAGCGACACAAGTGGCCGACACAAACACCTGGCCCATCTAGGAGTGGCACTGCAGTGTCAATCAAGACAGGATGGCACTTCAAAAAAATTGTCCCCAAACAGCACATGATGCAAAGAAAAAAAGAGGCGCACCAAGGTGGCTGTGTGACTAAGCTAAGCGACACAAGTGTCCGACACAAACACCTGGCCCATCTAGGAGTGGCACTGCAGTGTCAATCAAGACAGGATGGCACTTCCAAACAATTGTCCCCAAACAGCACATGATGCAAAGAAAAAAAGAGGCGCACCAAGGTCGCTGTGTGACTAAGCTAAGCGACACAAGTGTCCGACATAAACACCTGGCCCATCTAGGAGTGGCACTGCAGTGTCAGGCAGGATGGCACTTCAAAAAAATTGTCCCCAAACAGCACATGATGCAAAGAAAAAAAGAGGCGCACCAAGGTGGCTGTGTGACTAAGCTAAGCGACACAAGTAGACGACACAAACACCTGGCCCATCTAGGAGTGGCACTGCAGTGTCAGGCAGGATGGCACTTCCAAAAAATTGTCCCCAAACAGCACATGATGCAAAGAAAAAAAGAGGCGCACCAAGGTGGCTGTGTGACTAAGCTAAGCGACACAAGTGGCCAACACAAACACCTGGCCCATCTAGGAGTGGCACTGCAGTGTCAATCAAGACAGGATGGCACTTCCAAAAAATTGTCCCCAAACAGCACATGATGCAAAGAAAAAAAGAGGCGCACCAAGGTGGCTGTGTGACTAAGCTAAGCGACACAAGTGGCCGACACAAACACCTGGCCCATCTAGGCGTGGCGCTGCAGTGTCAGGCAGGATGGCACTTCCAAAAAATTGTCCCCAAACAGCACATGATGCAAAGAAAAAAAGAGGTGCACCAAGGTGGCTGTGTGACTAAGCTAAGCGACACAAGTGGCCGACACAAACACCTGGCCCATCTAGGAGTGGCACTGCAGTGTCAATCAAGACAGGATGGCACTTCCAAAAAATTGTCCCCAAACAGCACATGATGCAAAGAAAAAAAGAGGCGCACCAAGGTGGCTGTGTGACTAAGCTAAGCGACACCAGTGGCCGACACAAAGACCTGGCCCATCTAGGAGTGGCACTGCAGTGTCAATCAAGACAGGATGGCACTTCCAAAAAATTGTCCCCAAACAGTACATGATGCAAAGAAAAATGAAAGAAAAAAGAGGTGCAAGATGGAATTGTTCTTGGGCCCTCCCACCCACCCTTATGTTGTATAAACAGGACATGCACACTTTAACGAACCCATCATTTCAGCGACAGGGTCTGCCACATGACTGTGGCTGAAATGACTGGTTGGTTTGTGCCCCCACCAAAAATGAAGCAATCAATCTCTCCTTGCACAAACTGGCTCTACAGAGGCAAGATGTCCACCTCATCATCATCCTCCGATTCCTCACCCCTTTCACTGTGTACATCCCCCTCCTCACAGATTATTAATTCGTCCCCACTGGAATCCACCATCTCAGGTCCCCGTGTATTTTCTGGAGGCAATTGCTTCTGGTGAATGTCTCCATGGAGGAATTGATTATAATTCATTTTGATGAACATCATCTTCTACACATTTTCTGGAAGTAACCTCGTACGCCGATTGCTGACAAGGTGAGCGGCTGCACTAAACACTCTTTCGGAGTACACACTGGAGGGAGGGCAACTTAGGTAGAATAAAGCCAGTTTGTGCAAGGGCCTCCAAATTGCCTCTTTTTCCTGCCAGTATACGTACGGACTGTCTGACGTGCCTACTTGGATGCGGTCACTCATATAATCCTCCACCATTCTTTCCATGGTGAGAGAATCATATGCAGTGACAGTAGACGACATGTCAGTAATCATTGGCAGGTCCTTCAGTCCGGACCAGATGTCAGCACTCGCTCCAGACTGCCCTGCATCACCGCCAGCGGGTGGGCTAGGAATTCTTAGCCTTTTCCTCGCACCCCCAGTTGCGGGAGAATGTGAAGGAGGAGATGTTGACGGGTCACGTTCCGCTTGACTTGACAATTTTCTCACCAGCAGGTCTTTGAACCTCTGCAGACTTGTGTCTGCCGGAAAGAGAGATACAACGTAGGTTTTAAATCTAGGATCGAGCACGGTGGCCAAAATGTAGTGCTCTGATTTCACCAGATTGACCACCCGTGAATCCTGGTTAAGCGAATTAAGGGCTCCATCCACAAGTCCCACATGCCTAGCGGAATCGCTCTGTTTTAGCTCCTCCTTCAATGTCTCCAGCTTCTTCTGCAAAAGCCTGATGAGGGGAATGACCTGACTCAGGCTGGCAGTGTCTGAACTGACTTCACGTGTGGCAAGTTCAAAGGGTTGCAGAACCTTGCACAACATTGAAATCATTCTCCACTGCGCTTGAGTCAGGTGCATTCCCCCTCCTTTGCCTATATCGTGGCCAGATGTATAGGCTTGAATGGCCTTTTGCTGCTCCTCCATCCTCTGAAGCATATAGAGGGTTGAATTCCACCTCGTTACCACCTCTTGCTTCAGATGATGGCAGGGCAGGTTCAGGATTGTTTGGTGGTGCTCCAGTCTACTGTACGCGGTGCCTGAATGCCGAAAGTGGCCCGCAATTCTTCGGGCCACCGACAGCATCTCTTGCACGCCCCTGTCGTTTTTTAAATAATTCTGCACCACCAAATTCAATGTATGTGCAAAACATGGGACGTGCTGGAATTTGCCCAGATGTAATGCACGCACAATATTGCTGGCGTTGTCCGATGTCACAAATCCCCAGGAGAGTACAATTGGGGTAAGCCATTCTGCGATGATCTTCCTCAGTTGCCGTAAGAGGTTGTCAGCTGTGTGCCTATTCTGGAAAGCGGTGATACAAAGCGTAGCCTGCCTAGGAACGAGTTGGCGTTTGCGAGATGCTGCTACTGGTGCCGCCGCTGCTGTTCTTGCTGCGGGAGGCAATACATCTACCCAGTGGGCTGTCACAGTCATATAGTCCTGAGTCTGCCCTGCTCCACTTGTCCACATGTCCGTGGTTAAGTGGACATTGGGTACAACTGCATTTTTTAGGACACTGGTGAGTCTTTTTCTGAGGTCTGTGTACATTTTCGGTATCGCCTGCCTAGAGAAATGGAACCTAGATGGTATTTGGTACCGGGGACACAGTACCTCAATCAAGTCTATAGTTGCCTCTGAATTAACGATGGATACCGGAACCACGTTTCTCACCGCCCAGGCTGCCAAGGCCTGAGTTATCTGCTTTGCAGCAGGATGACTGCTGTGATATTTCATCTTCCTCGCAAAGGACTGTTGGACAGTCAATTGCTTACTGGAAGTAGTACAAGTGGTCTTCCGACTTCCCCTCTTGGATGACGATCGACTCCCAGCAGCAACAACAGCAGCGCCAGCAGCAGTAGGCGTTACACTCAAGGATGCATCGGAGGAATCCCAGGCAGGAGAGGACTCGTCAGACTTGACAGTGACATGGCCTGCAGGACTATTGGCTTTCCTGGGTAAGGAGGAAATTGACACTGAGGGAGTTGGTGGTGAGGTTTGCAGGAGCTTTGTTACAAGAGGAAGGGATTTAGTGGTCAGTGGACTGCTTCCGCTGTCACCCAAAGTTTTTGAACTTGTCACTGACTTATGATGAATGCGCTGCAGGTGACGTATAAGGGAGGATGTTCCGAGGTGGTTAACGTCCTTACCCCTACTTATTACAGCTTGACAATGGCAACACACGGCTTGACACCTGTTGTCCGCATTTGTGTTGAAATAATTCCACACCGAAGAGCTGATTTTATTTGTATTTTGACCAGGCATGTCAATGGCCATATTCCTCCCACGGACAACAGGTGTCTCCCCGGGTGCCTGACTTAAACAAACCACCTCACCATCAGAATCCTCCTTGTCAATTTCCTCCCCAGCGCCAGCAACACCCATATCCTCATCCTGGTGTACTTCAACAGTGACATCTTCAATTTGACTATCAGGAACTGGACTGTGGGTGCTCCTTCCAGCACTTGCAGGGGGCGTGCAAATGGTGGAAGACGCAAGCTCTTCCCGTCCAGTGTTGGGAAGGTCAGGCATCGCAACCGACACAATTGGACTCTCCTTGGTGATTTGTGATTTAGAAGAACGCACAGTTCTTTGCTGTGCTTTTGCCAGCTTAAGTCTTTTCTTTTTTCTAGCGAGAGGATGAGAGCTTCCATCCTCATGTGAAGCTGAACCACTAGCCATGAACATAGGCCAAGGCCTCAGCCGTTCCTTGCCACTCCGTGTCGTAAATGGCATATTGGCAAGTTTACGCTTCTCCTCAGACGCTTTTAATTTTGATTTTTGGGTCATTTTACTGAACTTTTGTGTTTTGGATTTTACATGCTCTCTACTATGACATTGGGCATCGGCCTTGGCAGACGACGTTGATGGCATATCATCGTCTCGGCCATGACTAGTGGCAGCAGCTTCAGCACGAGGTGGAAGTGGATCTTGATCTTTCCTTATTTTAACCTCCACATTTTTGTTCTCCATTTTTTAATGTGTGGAATTATATGCCAGTATAATAAGCAATGGCCTACTACTATATTTACTGCGCACAACTGAAATGCACCACAGGTATAGAATGTAGATGGATAGTATACTTAATGGATGACGACACAGAGGTAGGTACAGCAGTGGCCTACCGTACTGCTATATATAGTATACTGGTGGACACTGTCAGCAAACTGCAAAACTAAAATGCACCACAGGTATAGAATGTAGATGGATAGTATACTTAATGGATGACGACACAGAGGTAGGTACAGCAGTGGCCTACCGTACTGCTATATATAGTATACTGGTGGACACTGTGTCAGCAAACTGCAAAACTAAAATGCACCACAGGTATAGAATGTAGATGGATATTGGATAGTATACTTAATGGATGACGACACAGAGGTAGGTACAGCAGTGGCCTACCGTACTGCTATATATAGTATACTGGTGGACACTGTGTCAGCAAACTGCAAAACTAAAATGCACCACAGGTATAGAATGTAGATGGATAGTATACTTAATGGATGACGACACAGAGGTAGGTACAGCAGTGGACTACCGTACTGCTATATATAGTATACTGGTGGACACTGTCAGCAAACTGCAAAACTAAAATGCACCACAGGTATAGAATGTAGATGGATAGTATACTTAATGGATGATGACACAGAGGTAGGTACAGCAGTGGCCTACCGTACTGCTATATATAGTATACTGGTGGACACTGTGTCAGCAAACTGCAAAACTAAAATGCACCACAGGTATAGAATGTAGATGGATAGTATACTTAATGGATGACGACACAGAGGTAGGTACAGCAGTGCACTCTGCACTGTACTCCTCCTATATAATATTAATTTTACTGGTGGTCCCCAGTCCCCACAATAAAGCAGCACACTGAGCACAGATATGGAGTGTTTTTCAGGCAGACAACGTATACTGGTGGTCACTGTCAGCAAAACTCTGCACTGTACTCCTGCTATAGCTGCTCCCCAGTCCCCACAATTAAGCAGTGTGAGCACTCAGCACAGATATATTATGCAGCACACTGAGCACAGATATGGTATGGAGAGTTTTTTTCAGGCAGAGAACGGATAAAAACTGGTGGTCACTTATCAGCAAAACTCTGCACTGTACTCCTCCTAACAGCTGCTCCCCAGTCCTCCCCACAATTAAGCAATAAACCAATCAACTTCAACAATAAACGGAGAGGACGCCAGCCACGTCCTCTCCCTATCATCTCCAATGCACGAGTGAAAATGGCGGCGACGCGCGGCTGCTTATATAGAATCCGAATCTCGCGAGAATCCGACAGCGGGATGATGACGTTCGGGCGCGCTCGGGTTAGCCGTGCAAGGCGGGAAGGTTCGAACCTGCCTCGGACCCATGTAAAAAGGGTGAAGTTCGGGTGGGTCGGTTTCCGAGAAACCGAACCCGCTCAACACTAGTAAAAAGGGGGACGCTGTCTGCTGTAATGTGTAAAAGTGTTTCTTGCACACAGCGCCAAAATGTCTAGTTACGGTACTGTACTGTACTGAGCGATGTGTGAGATACACCTGGGGATTATACACCCTATATACTGTACTGTGCGATGTGTGAGATTCACCTGGGGATTATACACCCTATATACCAGAGGTGGCCAAATGGTAGATTGTGATCTACTGGTAGCTCGCGGAGCATCCGCCAGTAGATCGTAACAGTCTTAACAGAAAATAACTGTAAGGGACCTGCCGCTGCTGCTTATCTTCATAGTTCCCAGGTATGCAAGTGTGCGAGTGCGCGGGTGACATAATGACGTCACCTGTGATGTGAGAGGCCTGGGCGCTAGTTAGACCCAATTTGACCTATCAATCAGTGGGAGGCCATGCAGCGTGAAAGCGGGAGCCATGATTGCGGGGAGATGGAGGACTGAAGCTCGACAGCGTAACAACTGATCAGGTAAGTTATGCAAAGGGATGTTTCTTCACAAGGGGAGGGATGATTTGCAAAGGGGGGGATCTGCACAAAGGGGATTATTGTATAGGGGCTATTTTGCAGGGGACTGTAAGGAGCGTATCTGCATAGTGGGGGATTTGCACGGAGAAGGGTATTGAAAAGGGGGCTATTATGCAGGGGAGTGGTAGGGGGGTATCTGCATAAGGGGCTGATTTGCACAGAGGGGGGTTATTTGATGTTGTCTCTTCTTAATGCTATTTTTTAATTGTACGCATTATTATTGGTGCTGTTATTTGATGGCATCATTATTAATGCTATTTTTAAATGTGAGCGTTATTTTTTGTGTTATTTGACGCCGGTAGATCACCGGTAAGTAAGTGAACAAAAAGTAGATCCCAGGTCCCAAAAGTTCGGCCACCCCTGCTATATACTGTACTGAGCGATGTGTAAGATACACCAGGGGATTATACACCCTATATACTGTACTGAGCGATGTGTGAGATAACACCTGGGGATTATACACCCTATATACTGTACTGTGCGATGTGTGAGATACACCTGGGGATTATACACCCTATATACTGTGCTGAGCGATGTGTGAGATACACCTGGGGATTATACATCCTGTAATCTGTACTGAGCGATGTGTGAGATACACCTGGGGATTATACACCCTATATACTGTACTGTGCGATGTGTGTGATACACCTGGTAATTATACACCCTATATACTGTACTGTGCGATGTGTGTGATACACCTGGTAATTAATCATACACCCTGTATACTGTACTGTGCGACGTGTATTATACACCTGGTGATTATACATCCTGTAATCTGTACTGAGCGATGTGTGAGATAACACCTGGGGATTATACACCCTATATACTGTACTGTGCGATGTGTGAGATACACCTGGGGATTATACACCCTATATACTGTGCTGAGCGATGTGTGAGATACACCTGGGGATTATACATCCTGTAATCTGTACTGAGCGATGTGTGAGATACACCTGGGGATTATACACCCTATATACTGTACTGTGCGATGTGTGTGATACACCTGGTAATTAATTATACACCCTGTATACTGTACTGTGCGACGTGTATTATACACCTGGTGATTATACATCCTGTAATCTGTACTGAGCGATGTGTGAGATAACACCTGGGGATTATACACCCTATATACTGTACTGTGCGATGTGTGAGATACACCTGGGGATTATACACCCGATATACTGTGCTGAGCGATGTGTGAGATACACCTGGTGATTATACATCCTGTAATCTGTACTGAGCGATGTGTGAGATACACCTGGGGATTATACACCCTATATAGTGTACTGTGCGATGTGTGTGATACACCTGGTAATTAATTATACACCCTGTATACTGTACTGTGTGACGTGTATTATACACCTGGTGATTATACATCCTGTAATCTGTACTGAGCGATGTGTGAGATACACCTGGGGATTATACACCCTATATACTGTACTGAGTGATGTGTGAGATACACCTGGTGATTATACATCCTGTAATCTGTACTGAGCACCTTGTAATATCTGTGGTCAGTGTGCAGCATTGTGGTGACCACCAATATATTATACAGGTTGAGTATCCCATATCCAAATATTCCAAAATACGGAATATTCCGAAATACGGACTTTTTTGAGTGAGAGTGAGATAGTGAAACCTTTGTTTTTTGATGGCTCAATGTACACAAACTTTGTTTAATACACAAAGTTATTAAAAATATTGTATTAAATGACCTTCAGGCTGTGTGTATAAGGTGTATATGAAACATGAATGAATTGTGTGAATGTAGATACACTTTGTTCAATGCACAAAGTTACAAAACATATTGGCTAAAATTACCTTCCGGCTGTGTGTATAAGGTGTATATGTAACATAAATGCATTCTGTGCTTAGACTTGGGTCCCATCACCATGATATCTCATTATGGTATGCAATTATTCCAAAATACGGAAAAATCCGATATCCAAAATACCTCTGGTCCCAAGCATTTTGGATAAGGGATACTCAACCTGTAGTAGTACAGTACAGTAGGCCATTGCTGTATCTTGCTACTCCGTGTCAGACTCAGTTCTAGTATCCTGATCAGTGCTCAATATCTGCTTCATTGTTGTGACCAGTATATAGTAGTACAGTGCAGCATTGTGGTGACCACCAGTATATAGCAGTACAGTACAGTAGGCTATTGCTGTATCTTGCAGCTCTGTGTCACTTCTAGTATCCTGATCAGTGCTTAATATCTGTGCTCAGTGTCAGTGCTGCATTGTGGTGACCAGTATACTACAGTACAATAGTCCAGTGCTGTTCTCGCTGCTCAGTGTCAGTTCTCCGTAGTATCATCAGTGATCAGTATAATCAGTTCTCAGTATAATCAGTGCGCTGTTAGACGTGTGCCCGTTTTCCGCCATTGGTGCAGTGGGATTTAGACAATTGATGAAGTTATTGTGTCCCCGCTACAAAATCCCATCTAGATTCCACTTCACTAGGCAGGCGATAGCGAGATTTTACCAATTAATATCAGTGATTTATAATTATTAATTACAATGATCTTGCCAAATAATTCCAGTGATTTTGTCATTTTCTTCCAGTGATTTAGACAAATAATACCATTGACTAGAACGAATAATTCCAGTGATTTTGGCATTCTCTTCCAGTGATTTGTACCAATAATACCATTGATTAGAACGAATAATTCCAGTGATTTTGTCATTTTCTTACAGTGATTTGGACCAATAATACCATTGATTAGAACGAATAATTCCTGTGATTTTGTCAATTTCTTCAAGTGATTTGGACCAATAATACCATTGATTAGAACGAATAATTGCTGTGATATTGAGGTGTTTGTGTCGCTTAGCTTAGCCATCCAGCGACCACAGTGCACCTCTTTTTCTCTTTTCTTTTCATCATGTGCTGTTTGGGGCCAATTTTTTTAAGTGCCATCCTGTCTGACACTGCAGTGCCACTCCTAGGTGGGCCAGGTGTTTGTGTCGGCCACTTGGGTCGCTTAGCTTAGCCATCCAGCGACCTTGGTGCACCTCTTTTTTTCTTTGCATCATGTGCTGTTTGGGGACTATTTTTTAAATCTGCCATCCTGTCCAGAGCCGGCCCTAACCAATATGATGCCCTAGGCAAGATTTTGGCTGGTGCCCCCTAGCACCACCGCTAGTTCCGCCTCTGACCCTTCACCCCTTTCCAAGCACCATCACCCCTCGCCCATAGCAGTCCTTATTTTGGTGTTGGGGCGTGTTTTTGCTGGCAAGGGGCATGGCCATACAATAGTAACCCCAATTCAAATTACGCCACACAGTAGTGCAACTTTATTCATATTTTATCATGTGATAGTGTCCCTTACATCACACAGTAGTACCACTTTACCTTATAAACATTACTCCTCACAGTAGTGCCCCTTATTCACATTACACCACACCATATTGCTCTTTATTCACATTACACCAAAGTGCCCTGTCTATACATAACACCACACAGTAGATCACTTTATACACATTAATCCACACATTAGGAATGCCTTTATACACATAATACCACACAGTAATGCCCCTTACACATATGACACGCATTAATAATGTCCTTATTAACATAATGCGCATTACACGTTATGCCAA
The DNA here is from genome assembly GCF_028390025.1 of Pseudophryne corroboree. NCBI lineage: Eukaryota > Metazoa > Chordata > Amphibia > Anura > Myobatrachidae > Pseudophryne > Pseudophryne corroboree. Next base: position 130,273,477 of record NC_086453.1, read on the forward strand.
CCTTTATTAATGCCCTTATACACAAAATGTCCCTTACACATATGCCGCACATTATTAATGCTCTTGTACACATAATGACACACATAGCGCCTCTTACACATATGCCACACATTATTAATGTATTTGTACACGACATGCATAATGCCCCTTACACATATGCCGAACACTATTGCACAACCAACCCACCCGCACACAGCATTCACACGGCCACTAACATTGTGACCTCTGCCTCTGCTTAGATACATCTTGCCTCAATGCACCATGCAGCAGGAGATGCCTGGCGTGAGTCAGCTGGCAGCTCTGCTAACGTTGAGTGTCTGTTTTGATGAAAATGCATCTTATTTGTATTGCTATGAGGTTAGGATGCACAAGCAGCTTCAGCTGAGTAATATGATATGCAGCATGCCTATATTCTGTGTGCAACTGTGGCTGTATCTGCATGCGAAATGCTACACACAGAATATAGGCATGCCGCATATCATTTTAATCAGCAGAATCTGCTGGTGCCCCTAGGCATAACAAATGCCCTAGGCATTTGCCTAGTTTGCCTATGCCTAGGGCCGGTTCTGATCCTGTCTGACACTGCAGTGCCACTCCTAGATGGGCCAGGTGTTTGTGCCGGCCACTTGGGTCGCTTAGCTTAGTCATCCAGCGACCTCGGTGCAAATTTTAGAACTAAAAATAATAGTGTGAGGTGTTCAGAATAGACTGGAAATGAGTGGAAATTATGGTTATTGAGGTTAATAATACTATAGGATCAAAATTACCCTCAAATTCTATGATTTAAGCTGTTTTTGAGGGGGTTTTGAAAAAAAACACCCGAATCCGACAAAAATTTTTAAGGGAGGTTTTGCCAAAATGCGTCCGAATCCAAAACACGCCCGCGGAACCGAATCCAAAACCAAAACACAAAACCCGAAAAATTTCCGGTGCACATCTCTAGTATGAATAGGACTGTAAATATGAGAGAAACAGAGAACAATCATTGAGGGAGATGTACTAAGCATTGGAGAGTGATAAAGTGGAGAGAGATAAAGTCCATCCAATCACCTCATTACTGGCATTTTACAGGCTGTGTTTTAAAAATGTCAGTTAGGAGATGATTGGCTGGTACTTTATCTTTCTCCACTTTATAACTCGCCAAGGCTTAGTACATCTGCCCTGTGTTGCTAGAAGTAAAGGTAGAGGTGGAGGTGTCTGTCATCCATACATGTTAGATTTTCCCTGGTATCTGTGACATTGCAGGGGCAAAATGCTCCATGGCAGAGATGACCCACACTGATATATAGGCTATGGGTTGTATTCAATAGGTGTCGGAAGTTGCCGTCTTGTCGGAAAGACGGCAGCTTCCGACAGATTTCGGTCGGAAGGGGTTCCGACCTATTCAAAAAGTGCAGTTTTTTCCGACATGTCAGGAATTCCTGACTTGTCGGAAAACACGAGGATCGGTGGAATAGCCGTCGATCCGCGTGCTTCTGTCGGAAACGGGGCCAAAACTGACAGGTTTTGGCCCCCTTTCCGACAATCTCAATCCAATTTAAAAAAAGTCGGATTGAGTTGAGGAGACGGGGAGCGGTGCAGCGGGCTATGGGGAGAGGTGCGCCGGGGCCACAGGGAGCGGGGATGAGAGGTACCTTGACGTCTGTCCCCCGGCCAGGCATCTCTCTCCCTGCAGTTGCGCACTGGGCGGCCGGGATGTGCGGCTCCAGCAGCTCCCTGTGTTCTAACACACGGGGAGCTGCTGACAGCCGCATGGACACCGGACAAATCCGATAGTCGGATTAGACTCAAATCCGACAGTCGGATTTGTTCACTCTATTGAATAGGGGTTGTCGGATCCATTCCGAAAAATGCATGTCGGAATGGATCTGACTCTTATTGAATATACCCCTATGGATACCTATAGTATGTACAGTGCAGTAAGTAGATAGTAGTCTCCAGTGCTACTTATGATGTTCCACCTGTGAGGGAACTTGGAAAGGAGCATAGTACATGCATTTTGCAGCATGGGGCTTGATCTGGAGGCCAGTAGAGTCTCATTAAATCTGGGATTTGCAAACTCTGACTTATTTGTAAATATAGATTCACCCTTCCAAAGCTTTTTAGGAGAGAAGTGCCCTTTATGATCTACTAACACTAGTCATTACGACCTCTATATAATGAACTTCCCTAAAACACGTGGGTGTGGTTCATTAGGTCGACATGAGTTAGGTCAACATACATTGGGTTGACCACATTTGGTCAACATGCATTAGGTCGACATGATCACTAGGTCGGCATGGTCATTAGGTTGACATGTGCTAGGTCAATATGGAAAGAGGTCGACATGAGTTTTTTTACTTTTTTTGTGTCGTTTTCTTCAAAAAGTGTCGTGGAACCCCAATTAGTGCACAGTAACCCCTATTATGGCTTGCTTCGCTCGCCATACTTCGGGCACGGTGCCTCGCTCCGCTGCAGCTGCGTTCAGCACAGGTTACCGTACACAATTATAACCACGTGGATCATTAAGTATGAAAAAGGTAAAAAAAAAGAAAAATATTGTGGAAAACTCATGTCGACCTTTTTCCATGTCGGCCTAGTACGTGTCAACCTAATGACCATGTCGACCTAATGCATTTCGACTAAACGCGGTCGACCCAATGTATGTCGACCTAATGACCGCCATCCAAACACATATATGCATGTCTATTGGCTAATCAATACATTTCTAATAACCATTTGTGAGGTGGCACACAGTGTACACATATCAGCATCTACACTTGCAGCATAGTAAGTGGAACTTTGTGATAACAGGGCGATTGCAGGTTGGCTAAGTGCAGTGAGGGGATAGTGATGGAATTGTGGGTTATGCAACATTGTGCGCACACATAAAAATGCTTGCTTTCAAATGTATCCTTTGCTCTAAGGATAGGGCTGGTATATGTACACCCTGATGATAATAATAATAATGGCTATGAAAACAAGTGTACCAATAGGGGAAATCCAGCCATAGCATACAACTCTATGCATAGGGGATATGCACACTCAGGGGCAGATTTATTAAGCCTGGTGAAGTGATAAAGTGGAAGGTGATAACGCTCCAGCCAGTCAGCTCCTGTCATTTTTCAAACCCAGCCTGTAACATGGAAGTTAGGAGCTGATTGGCTGGTGCTTTATCACCTCCCACTTTATCACTTCACCAGGCTTAGTAAATCTACACCTCAGTTTGGGGTACACATACATCAGCCCCAGCATGTCCATGAAGTATGGACCATTCCCAGCACTATAGTTCCATTTACAGTTGTGGGGGTTCCAATAGTGTTTATAGTACCCTAAATTTAAAAGGGCAACAATTTAACTAGAAAAACATGGCTAGTAAATGCATTGCCCTTTTAAATTTCAGGCATAAACACAATTGGAAGCATCAGGTTTTACAACCCAATGCAAGTCTCTATACCCAATCACCTGAACCAGTAAGTCTCACAAGACTGCCATCTACAATTTGTCCCAATGTGCATCCCCAAAATGATTGCGTGGCTAAATTATCCTATCCAAATAGCTAGAATCATTTTTGAGCATGTTTGTAAATTGGGTAAGCAGATGACTGATATCTGCCTGGTTTGCACGTTATTTGCTGACTACACTACCGGGCCAAATTGGATCTTGTCCAGTTCACACATGCATGCGTGTGGCTGACTGATCACAGTTATTTTCATAACCCTTCCGAGTTAAATTCTCTAACAGCTGTGAGGTGCAGCATAGACAAACGAGTTTCTGCACTACACCCCCTAACATACAGTATAATGCCCTTTTGTCTTACATGATTAGAGAACACACTTGAGTCCAGAGCTGGACAATATAAAATGATGGTCTCTCTGTTTCTGCTTGACGGATAACCTTATCTCTGCTCGCTTGACGTCAAGCACCTTTCAATAAACACCTCTCTTATAAGTCTGAATCATTTTGTCGTGCCACCTCTGTTCATGTTGTGCTATAAGTAGAACAAGTACTGCTTCTTCTCCTCATAGCTCTATTTATAGGAGGGCTACATATAACAAATAACATAAGGCAATCATCTGTTCTGCAAGAAGCTGGAGGCCAGTCACTTTGGGGGAAATGGTTGAGGCCGTTCTGGCAGAATGCCGCCTGCAGTCCTGATATAAACATTGTGTGTAAAAGGTGTTGAAATGCCTTCACACCCTGAGCTTCATAATTCATCTATCTTATCATAAGTCACTCATCAAGTATATTCCTATTCTCTGCTGAGAGCACAATGCCTTCACTGGAAATTGCTTAATAAAATCCATCCAGCATTGGAATGCTATTTTGAGGACATTGAACTGAATACACTCTGACCATGTGGACAGTGGATCATAAAACATAATGTAACCGCCTAGTTAATCCAATTCAGATAACAAAGGGCTGGTAAAGTTCATGTGTAAAGGGCCCCATACACTAGAACGATCTCATGTCGGAGGTGATCGCAGGCGATCACCCTAGCAGCCTCCTGGGGGGCAGGATTGGTAAAATACATCGGATGCTGCCCATTTGCATACGATATATCTTGGCGATCCTGGGCGATCCCAAGCCATGCCCCGAGGTCGGAGCAGATTGAATTGCAGCACATTCAATCTGGAGGATCCGATCCGATGCTCACGGGAACGCGCATTGGATCGGTTCGGGAACACCTCTAAAATGCCCGATTTCAGCCGATATATCGGGCCGAATGGCCGAAGTGGGCTGAAATCGGGCATTATCACTCTAGTGTATGGGGCCCTTTACTATGATAGACTTATAATGACAGGTTTATTAGCTTTGCTCATCATCACTGCAATGTTTACTGAATAGGCTGGTAGTAAGTGTCCAGAGCTGATAACGAAGCTGATATAGGCCCTCATTCCGAGTTGTTCACTCGCTAGCTGCTTTTAGCAGCATTGCACATGCTAGGCCGCCGCCCTCTGGGAGTGTATCTTAGCTTAGCAGAATAGCGAACGAAAGATTAGCAGAACTGCTACTAAATAATTATTTGCCGTTTCTGAGTAGCTCCAGACCTACTCACAGATTGCGATCAGCTCAATCCGTTTAGTTCCCGGTTTGACGTCACAAACACGCACTGCGTTCGGCCAGCCACTCCCCCGTTTCTCCAGACACTCCCGCATTTTTCCCTGACACGCCTGCGGTTTTCAGCACACTCCCGGAAAACGCTCAGTTACCACCCAGAAACGCCCCTTTCCTGTCAATCATTCACCGATCAGCAGTGCGACTGAAAAGCACCACAGGATCCACAGCAAATCTACTAAGTTTTTAGTTAAATAACTAAGCGCATGCACCCAGCGTGCCTTGCGCATGCGCATTTAGCAACAAATCGCAGCATAGCGAAAATCGGCAACGATCGAACAACTCGGAATGACCCCATAGTCTTCTACAGAAACTAGAGACTGGGTTTAAATTTTATTGACTATCTTAGTTATTGCAAGGATTCCCACCCACCACCACTTTCCGTAAGCCTCAGTATGCCATGTGGGGTAGGACGCCTGACGTGAGTGAGCTGTGCCGAGTAGTGTAGCATCTTTTTCATGCTTCACAAGATTGCACTGATTAATTTGATTTGCAACAATATCTGTGTGCAATTCTGAATCTGTATACAAAGAGCAATGAAACTTGGCGTGAAAAATGGCCGCATTATAGCACTTTGTATACAGATTCATACTCGGTCGCACACAGATATACAAGTGCAGTCTTCTGAAGTAGTTTTGTCTCATCACACATTCCAGCAAAAAAAGACGCTTGGCGTAAGCCGTGTCGCACAGGAACTGGCACTCTGAGAAGAGATGTTTGGGAAGACTGCAGCAATAGTGTATGAGGACACATCTGTACTTCCCTTTTTTTTGCTGAAAATACACAACCTTAATAAGTAGAATTCTGTACCAGGGATACAAACATCCAACCATGTATTGTTATGTGATGCTCATTTGCACCATTTTTCATGCTAATCTGAATTATAGGTGGTGCTATACAGTTGTCTGTTAACAGTAGCACCCAGTCATAAAAATTCGTATAAACTTTATAAATAAAGTGCTCTCAAAAAGTACCTTTCAAGCCTCCATTATAGCATAGATATTGGCATGAAAAATGTAATAGCATACAAAAGATGGTGATTTTAAACCTTAAGACAAACAGGCTGGCTAAGAAAATAAAAAGCTGTGTTGGTGTAATGGCATTATAATGGGGGTCATTTAGGTGTGGTAATACCTGAGACCATGTACAAATGGAACCTGTGGCACTGTGGATGCAGGCCAGCATTTTGTTACCGTTTAAGGGGTGGGAAGAAGCCAGGGATCTCCCTTGTAGGATTTCCTGGCCTCTGCGACGGGAGGCTTATGCGGCATCATGGGTGCAGCAAGTCACCCAACGGTGTGTGCTTTGATTCGATGCTACGTCCTAGGACACAGGTCGGACCATCAACGCTGCAGGAGGCATTTGCATGTAATAGACACCTCCTGCTGTATCACCATACAACATTATCACTGCTGCTCCCTGGCAACTAGCCTTACACACCCCTGGCAACTAGCATTACACACCCCTGGCAACTAGCCTTACCCCTGGCAACTAGCATTACATACCCCTGGCAACTAGCCTTACTCCTGGCAACTAGCATTACACACCCCTGGCAACTAGCGTTACCCATGGCAACTAGCATTACACACCCCTGGCAACTAGCATTACACACCCCTGGCAACTAGCATTAGCCCTGTCAACTAGCATTACATACCTCTGGCAATGAGAATTACCCCTGGCAACGAGCATGACACCCATCCAAGAGTATGAAACCCCTGGCAATGAGCATGGATCCCAGAGCATGAAACCCCTGGCAGCAAGCAAGACACCCAGTCCATGAAACCCCTGGCAATGAATGAGCATGACACCCAGCGCATGAAGCATGACTCCAAGCGTGTGTCCCTTGGCAACGAGCAGTTAATTTATAAGTAATTAGAAGCTTTACTGTAGGGCATAATGTATCACGGGCATTGCGGTATGTGGCATAATATGGTGCAGGGGGCATAATATGGTGAAAGGGGTATTACTGTGGGGCTTAATATGGTGGAATTTATTTTTTTCCCTGTGGTGGCCGAGGTCTGTTGGAGCAGGGTGAAAAACTGGGGTGTAAGGTAGTCTTTTCCTGTGAGGACACACCCATTTTAGCGAGACCACACCCATTTTAGCGAGGACATGCCCCCTCGCACTGGGAGCCAAATTGTCTAAAAACAGCACTGGTGATAGCTAATCCACCCGCACCTGAATGACTCCCAAAGTCCTTGCATACATTTAAACAAAAGGTGAAAGAAACCTTTCCTTCACCCATCTGCAGTGTGGAGGTGAAAGTAATAACTGACACCTTACAGCCTAGAATCACTTTGTATAACACATTTTCTGTGTCACCAGTAAACACCAGCCTTCCATTGCTATAGCTCTCTGTGATCTAACATATCCCACCTATAAATGCAACTAGTTGAGAAAGGATTCAGCCTAATTAAAACGCAAACAGTACATTATTAATGATTAATATGAATATTGAAACCTAGAGCTTCCAGTTATAGGGTTGCATAGCATTCTTGTCTCTTTGCAGCTTCGTACAACTAATAGAGCCACAATTAAGTTAAACGCATTCGATGGATCCCCTAAAGTGAATGGAAAAGAGGTAGAGAATTGTAATTGGGGACATCCCCATCTGCATTGCATTTGAAGAGGCGAGCTACAATGGGGCTCAGAGAACGTTAGTATGACACTGAAAGCTACTAAGGAAAAAGAAGCAAAGCCTTACAGCCAGGATTTGAAGTTTATCATGAATCACTTGCAGATCTCTTGCCTTATTCAGCAGCAAAATTGCTAATTGGCAAATCAGCCAATTATCGGACGACTGAGCATGTGCTGCGAATGTAGGCCGAAATGCGATCCCAGCAAAGTGCAATCTCATAGCGAATGCCAGGAAGTGATCGTTTGTGGGAGGTTACATGGCGTTTATGGGGAGTGGTTGGGAAAATGCAGGTGTGTCATGGCCATTTTCAGGGCATCCATCTGACGTCGGCTGCGATTGTTACAATTAACAACATGGCTCCACTGCGACTGCAGCTGCGTCTATCCTGCATATGCATGGGTCAACTGGAATTGCCGATGGTACTCCATTTCTGCGTTTGCATTACAATTATATGAATGCATATGCAAATTTGCAAACGCATCGGTGGCCATCTTTTTACCATTCTGGGTGGCTCTTCACATGTGTTTGTATAGCAAAAGCAGTTCTGAGAAAATCACAATTTTTATCTCATTAGCGCTCCAATATGAATAAGGCCCCTTATCCATAACCACACAATTGAACTTAAAGTTGACATATAAACACAATTTACTTAATTTAATATTTCTTTCTAAATTTCTCAATAAAAAACTTTTGGCCTAGAGGTGCCATGAAAAAAAATCTGGTACTCTACGGCGACGTGATTCAAAAAAGTTTGGGAACCACTGGATTAGTAGAAATGGTCAGTGCTTCATTTATTATTTTTATTTTTTTTGTTACATTTTTGGCTTTGTTATATAATAGACTATGGAATGTCATCAGAGGCGTAGCCAGAACTTTGTGGGCCCCATATCAACATTTTGAAGGGCTCCCTTTCCAAGTGCTTCTAGAGAGACACACCTCTCTGTTGCTGTTGTTAATTGTATGCCTAATAATAGTACCCTAGTTGATTTTCTGAACCATAGTAGTGCCCTAGTCCACATTATGTCACATTGTAGGGCTGTCAGTACAAATTATGCAGCACAGAAACCCCAAATACACATTATGATATGTCCACAGTTCATATTATGCCATGTTACAGTGCCCCCAGTTCATATTATGCCACGCTATAGTCATACCTCCCAACTGTCCCGATTTTCGTGGGACAGTCACGTTTTTTGGGGACTGTCCCGCTGTCCCACCTGCGGGCCGCAGTGTCCCGCGGTGGAGGGGGGGCAGTTGGGAGGCTCCTGTCACTGCTGTCCTGCTTAGCAGAGCAGCGGTGAATAGACGCTGTGCGCATGGAAGCTAAGGAAGGTGGGCCCCTCTTAGCTTGGGCCCCATAGCAGCTGCACTCCCTGCACCTATGGTAGCTACGCCTATGAATGTCATTATTGTGCATGCTGCTTTTATGTTAGAAGGTCTACTCTTCTTATATTTTCTGCTTGTTCAAAGGTCAGTATTACTAGGTATTGTAATTTATTTCTACAAAATTATCTTTTAAAATATTTATTTGTCATTAGGAACAGTTTGTTGGAACTAATTTGTTTAATTGTTAGAACTTCCCCTACTGAGATACATATGTGTCCTCATATATCTATTGTCTATACTACATACAGCCTGAAACACCCACTGTAACGTAGATGCTCCGTATGGATTAGTGTATCACATTTTTCTTTAACCTTTGCACCTTGCTTGCATTGTATATCAAAAGATCTTTGCTGAGAGGCAAAGTAAAGCAGATTAAAGAGTATATTCTGGGGCACACTAAGAATATATGTATATATATATATATATATATATATATATATACACACACACACACACACACACACACACACACACACACACACACACATATACACTGTAGTGAATACAGATAAAATATAGCTTTATTTAATACACTTAAAACTTGTAGGCAAACGTAGGACTTACATAGATTTTCAGATCTACATAACAGTAATAATTGGCGAAATACTAATATATAAAATATGGTGTGATCAGGGTAATATATAAGTTATATCCCTATCACCCTGTAAATTTTTACACATGTGGCGAAATATAGGATTTCTAGTTCTCTTCTGTTACAATATAACCTTTAATAGGAAAGTAAACTACGGCTGAGAAACGATAAATGCATCTTAAGTGTAGTAAGTAGTTTGGGATAAATCCACCAGTAAATAACTATCGCAATCACAACTGTAAACAGTTCAAATAACCGTGCAGTTTGTATGTACTCTTTTTAGATATTGTGTAAGAAACCAGATCCTCTAAATGCAGCTTAGTAAGTAGTCTTAAGTAAATCTACCAGTAAGTCACTATTACAGTCTCAAATTTCAGCATTGTAAATAACTGTGAAGTTTGTATGTACTCCCCTTATATATTGTGAAGTAACCCAAATCAGTTATCACAGAGCATATGTAATTGTTCATTCATTGCAGTGCCTTAGTACACTCCAGTAAAACAGAGTCAGTCTAAGCAAATTCTTAATAAACTCTCACTAATGTCTGCTGTAAAGTCTATAAAATGTCTATCATAGACTGTTCTTCATTCATGCGCATACACCAACATCCATAAAGAAATAACTGACACTGACACCAGAATAATGTTTGCCAATAGAATTGTCAGCTTTTATTAAAACAAATGGTATGGTGGCTAGGAGGGACGGCCTATTTAAACGTCCCTATTTATTCTAACCTTTCCTTTTAACTGTGGCTGACCACAACACAAGAGGAGGCAAGGGCCCAACTTCAGCCCGGCCTCCATCGCATAACAAGGGGGGGTTTTAAAGGGCCCAATTTCAGCCCAGCCCCCATCACATCACAAGGGGAGGCTTTTAAGGGGCCCAATTTCAGCCCAGCCCCCCACTCATCACAAGGGGCCATCATGGGCCATTTGCCACCCCTTGTGTTACTTGCTCTTTATCGGGAATACCGTGGCCAACTCTCCACTCAAGGTATTCCCCAACTCCCACCCAAAGGTGCTCAGGTGTGTACCAACTCCACCGGAGACCGAAGCCCACCTGGTCCGATGGAACTCCGGCCCCGTAATGTATCAAACTCCACCACCTTCACATCTCCTGAGCACCTATAAAACTCTTTAAATTACAGACACAATTTCAGGCCGTCCCAACCCGCCACAGTTTCAACGAAACCCCCGCCACCATACCTCTACCTTAAAACTATCCTTACTACTCCTAAAATCCTCCAACCTATCAATAAAATTCCTGAGTAAAAACCGCTAACACCAAATCCTCCATAAAAATTTCCATACCCCTCAAATTCAGATGGACACCATCGGCCATATAAAGATGAGGGGCAGAAACTGAAATTGAGGAATGTGGGACCACAAACCCCCAATTTTCGCTAACAGCTCTGCCCACCACAGAATTGATCCGGCGCCGGATCAACTCTATGGCAGCCGGTCTGTCCGCACCTCTCCACACCAAACGAGGGATAATGTCCGACCATCCCACACTCAGAAAGCACAACCTGTTCTGCAGACTAACTAAGTCCCTAACTACAGTTTTACGAAGATCTAAACCAGACCTTCTGGTCAAATCGTTTCCGGCAACATGGAACACCACCCTCAGCGGGTATCCCGACCTCTCCAACTGTTGCCAAAAAAGGGGGATGACTTGCTCCCAGCGAAGTCCCCTCACTCCGATCCATCTGACCAGAAGAGCTTCAGGGGACTGAAGACACTCCACACTAGATCTTTCACCATAGTACACGTATGAGTGCCCCATAATCCAAATTGGACACTCATCCAAGCGCAAATCTGAAAATACAAAAGCATTCACAGAAACTTATCGAACAAAAAACCCCTAACACAAACAATCTTGCAACAACGTTACCCAAAAACATCCCATTATAAACTCACTAAAATGGTTCTATTTATTTATTTATTAAATAGTTTAATTTGGCCTCTAAGGTGAGAATTTTTGAAGTGGGGATGACTTCGTAAAAAGGGGGGTTGGGTAAGGGGGATCAGACTTGATGAGAGGCGAAAAACACACCTGCCAAGCGGGTATGAACCCCCAAGGCTTAAGGCACTTGACAGGATAAAAAATTCCTCAAGACCCCCAAATATGGCGAGTGGCTGAAACCTCAAGTCTGATTTTTTTTTTTTTTAAACAGGTCAAAACCTGATATATTTCCGAAATACATCAGACTTCCACCTCCCCAGAGCTCTAATTTGCCCGCTCGAACAGCCTTCAGCGGCTGCTGCTGTCGCCGCACCTATCCGAAACGAATGGGTACCATATCTCGATACCGGCAAACCCATCGTGCAAATACAACGTTCCAACACCCATCTAAATTGAAATTGAGTCACCGGCATACCATCCAAATGCTGCAACCATGGACCTGGCATATCAGTCCTTGTTTTCACATAAACCCTCGACAAGGACACAGGACAAATCTCTTCGTCGTCCACACATCTCAAAACGATTCAACAACCTTTGCCCAATTGGTCCGTTTTGGAACGTTGTACTTTGCACCATAAGCCTCCATCTTCCAATGACACATGTTCACGAAGCATAGGTGACATCACAGTTTTTGAAGCTGACACCAGTTCACTGACTCTGAAGGCCCCAAAAAAGGCCATGACGAAACACAATGTAAATAAAAGTGCTTCGTAATCAGATGCACAGACCTCATGCAACACGACCGCCATGCGCCGCAATATTGAAATGGTTATTGGTCTACGTGCATCTTGTACAGGGGGCATAACTCGAGCCCAACCTTTAAGAATCTTTGCTAGAAAGAAAGGCTTAGTTAAATCATGCCGGCCATCAAGTCTCAAGAAATAAGAAAGAGCAGACAGTAAACGTGTTACAAACCCTCTTGGCCTGCCTGCTCTAAAAAATTCCCAAACGTAATCCAATAACATTGCATAATTGGTCTTACCTTGCTCCTTATGCAAATGAACATATCTTTCCCACTCTCCCATAGCATTTCTGTACCCTCGAAGGGTGGAGGGAGCCAAGGATCGCAGAGCTAAGCCCTCCAATCCGGGCGTATCACCTGCCAGGCATAAGACGGGCAAGGGTCACCAGATACATTCGCATCCGGAGCTAGCACCCTAAACCTGCGCCACTCGAAACACGATAGCGCATCTGCCACACCGTTTTCAATGCCTGGAACATGCTTAGCGCAAAAACTTATATTTGATTGAAGGCAGCGCAACACTATCTGCCCCAACAATCGCAGTACCGGAAGGCCGGAAGCTCTCTGACTGTTAACCGCGTGAACCACCCCCAAGTTATCACACCAAAAAACTACTGACAAGTTGGCCAAAACCTCATGCCATAACTCCAGAGCCACCATGATAGGGAATAATTCTAATAGTAACAGGTTGCTAGTGAGTCCCTCTTCAACCCAAGTTTTTGGCCATGGGGAAGCACACCACCTACCCTCCAAAAATGCTCCAAACCCCTTAGAACCAGCTGCATTGGTGAATAATTGCAACTCAACATTGGAAATGGGTATGGACTGCCAAATAAGAACACCATTAAAGGTGGCCAGGAACTCTTCCCAAATGTGTAGATCCCTACGAATCTCTTTGGATAATCTTATAAAATGACTGGGTTTTTTAACACCCGCTGTGGCTCTCTCCAACTTCCTGCTAAAAACTTTACCCATGGGTATAACTCGGCAAGCAAAATTGAGAGACCCCAATAATGATTGAGCCTGTTTGAGCGTCAACTTGCCGTTTGCCAATGCCACAATTATCTCTCCCCTTAATTTGTCTATTTTTTCCTTGGGTAAACGACAGCATCCCTCCATGGTATCAATTTCTATTCCCAAGAACGTCAACACCGATGTGGGACCTACAGTCTTCTCCTCAGCCACTGGGACCCCAAATTCCTTCAATAATGACAAAGCATTTAATAAAATATTACCACATATGTAAGATCCGGCTGGACCCATGAACAAAAAATCATCTAAATAATGAACAATTCCAAACTGACCTGAATTTTTGGAAATGCACCAATGCAGAAAACTGCTGAATTTTTCAAAATATGAACAAGATATGGAGCAACCCATTGGGAGACATCTATCAACATAAAAACCGTCATTCAGACGGAAACCTAGATAACGAAAAAATTCTGGGTCAATGGGCAACAGCCGAAAGGCCGACTCTATATCAATTTTACTCATAAGAGCCCCTCTACCGAATGATCTCACCTTGGCTAAAGCATCCTCAAAAGACTGATAAATTACCATGGACAAACTCTCAGGGATTGCATCATTCACTGAAGACCCTCTTGGAAATGATAAATGCTGAATTAGCCTGAATTTACCCGGAGTCTTTTTTGGAACAACCCCAACTGGGGACAAAATTAAATCAGGCAATGGGGGGCAACTAAAAGGACCTACCATCCTACCCAAAGCAACCTCCTTATCAACTTTTTCTTTTAAAATAACTGGGACACTCTTGAGCCGAACGTAAATTGCAAACTTGACCACATTTGACGTGGCTTTTAATAGGCAACGGAAAACCTTTTGAGAAACCTAATCTTATAAACTCAGAATCGTCTCTATTTGGATAGTGATCCAATAATTGCAATAAATGCAATAATTTGTCCAATTTAACTGGAGTAGGTGCCCTACTTAGACCCAGCAGTTGCTGGGATTCGTTGTTGCTGCTTGTGCCAACTACCTCTCCCACTAGCCGTTTGCTGGCAGTTTTTAATGGGGTGGGTTCCTTCACAGCGGATACAAACATGCCGAAAACGACACCTGAACCCTAGGGTACATTGACTATTATTGAAGGCATAACATTTGCCTGACCGATTCTTACCCACCATCCATCTGTTACTGGAATTACCTCGCTTCTCAGCCAGACCCTCTAAACCACTCTTAAGAGGTTGAGTAACATCTACAAAAATCTCCACATCTTTTTTACCAAAATCTATGATTTCCTTGCCATTCTGTTTTCTACGAAACTCCTCATCATAGGACCTCCATGCTGCTCCGTGCCCGGATCTGGCCAATTCGTGTAGCAAATACATATATTTAATTATATTCATGTGCTCCTGAGGCCTGTATTCCAAATAACAAGCTGCAAAGATAAGCATGCCCTTCTGCCAATTAGAGTAAGACTTATAAGCCTCCTCACCTATACCTGATTTCTTTCTAGCCGCCTCTAATGCTTTTTTCCCTTTGCTAGTTAAAGCAAACATATTCACAAATTTTCCCTGTCTAATCCGCTCCCTAATTCTGGGCCATATTCCTCTCAAAACTGCAGTATTAGCGCATTGCAAAGAATCCTCAGGACCCTCCTCCGAGGACATGCTGGAGCTACTGTGTCTGCGCCTTCTTTTATGTCTTGCATTGCAACCACTGCACCTGCTATCACATGAACCTGAGGACTCAGAGGAAGAAGTAGATGAGTCCCTGTGACCTCTGCGCCTATGCTTACGCTTTTGTGACGCTTTTTTCCTGCATGATTTTTCTGTAACTGCGCCCCTGTTACCTGACCTAACCACTGCATCATTTTGGCGCGCTGCAGGGTGCACATCCGACTCACCATAAAGACATCCCTCGTCCAGGGCAGACTCTACCACAGCCGCTGATTCCCCAGAATCCTCCTGCACTTCAGGGGCTGCAAAGGACTCCTCTGTAGAAATGCAAGGAGAAACATCTACCAGAAACTCATTAATATTCATATTGCCCCTATTACTTCTACCCGTTCTGGCCTGTAAAACAGCAGCCCCTAACTCACCAACGCCATCCCTCTGCAAACCGGAGGGATTCTGTTCTCCCAAAAAATTCCTTTCCGTGTTATTAGCGGCCAGCATCGGGACCAGTGCTGATATAACCGAGGTGCATATAGACGCTACCTCAGACGAGTTAAACCCAGCGCCATTACGTCCAAAACGCACCACATCCGCATATGACCTCCCTGGTACTGTGTCCCTCACACTATGTACCTCAGGGGCTCCCTTATTACCCCTAATATTACCCGTGGCGGGCCTTCCTTGCTGCCTTTCAGCATTACTAATACCCAATGTGCCCGCGCGCTGGCCCGCTAGAACCGTGTCAACGCCATTATCTATTGTACTAACCGGACCCCTGTTAATACCTCTGTTAGGTGCTCCCTCTCCTTGCACCGACTCTTGTACCCTTGTACCTCTCCCATTGTGCTCACCTCTAGTAAGAACAGAACTGCGTCGACCACCTCTGGCAGCCACGGACCCCCGCGGGCCCACGGGGCGACCGCGGCGTACCTCAGGCACATGCACTCCTGAGGTAACTCCCCGGGATGTTACCATTCTCCTCAACACCCCGCTCGGCGACTCCACCATGGCCCCGACACTTCGCGACATGGTGTTAACGGTAACCGGTTCCTTAGAATAGTTTCCCAAATTACGAGTTAAACCAGCAGCTCATGACACAGACGCGCTACTGACCCGGCCTCTGCGTGACGCAGCTTCGCCCGCCAAAAGCCTCTCAGGCAGTCGAGCCCGACCCCTGGCGGCTGCATTACCAACATTATTCCTAGCCTGACTCCGTGTTTGTGATGACAGCTGCTGCCCCCTCCCTGACACTAGAACAGCAGCATCCCTTTCCCCGCTGTCAATAAAACGAACAGGGGGACGCACAGCATGACTAGGCCTCGGCATGTTAGGAAAAAGGAAAGATAGATAAGAAAAAGTCAAAGAATAAAAGGGGGTTGAAAAGATTAAAGATTAGTAAAGATAGAAAGGAAATAAGAAGAAAAATACCATAAAATCACAAATAATACACAGTTCAGTACAAAACAAATGCAGAGCACTTCACTGTTCAATTTTCACTGAGGAAAAGGGGGAGAACCTATTCAGTCCTCTCCTTATAAGGGCTAAGCCCCTCCCATCACCAGATTCCTCAGTCAACTCATAGGCCCACTGTTACCATGGATACCTCCACTTCTCCAGCTGCTTCATTCAGCCTGCTATTCAGAATTTTATGTCACTGCAGCCATATAAAATGTCCTCCGTTCTCTTCACCCAGATGTATAAATACACATATTCTGATAACAGCACAACACTTTACCACACAGGTACAGACATATATATTCCATATATTTCAAAGAGAACATGCAAGACTATAAAGCAATGAGTACAATGTATAACAAATAGTAACCTTTGTGTTCTTGGAGTTTGAACTTGCTCTGGTGGCTCTTTTTTCTTGATAACCCTGAGGACTATTGAAATACACACATGTGAAAGCATGTAGACATTGATTATTGTATTTCCTGATCTCTCTATATACCATAGGTTAGCAAATATTGTTGAAATCATAAATAATACTGAATGTACAGAGTACCCTAAGGAAATGTAAGGTCACTGATAAGTATAGGCATCTTCAAACATATATTCAACATCATCAGGTAGCAAAAGACTATTATAGATGTATTTATGAGTGTCGGACATAGGAGCAGCTATCAGGATGTACATAAGTCCTTACTCTTCTGCTGTCCAGTGTCTGCATAAGCATCGAATACAGGATGAGAGAGAGTGAGGACTATATCCTGATGGTAAAAGGTGACAGAGAAAGGTACATACTTCTGTTTTTCACGTTGCCGCTCAGGAAAGCATTTCAGTGTATGCCCGGCTGCTAGGATGAGAGAGTATGCTCCCAAACAGAAAATAAAAAGAAAATTCTATGTGACCTGGACTTCTGTGATCAAGAGGTCTGTGACCAGTTACAACTAAACCTGTGCCACTGTACCTGAGGATTTGTCCATGCGGTGCTGTTAACGGGATAACTGCAGAGAGCAGCAAATGCCATCCGTGACTCAGCTGAATCGGAAGTTGGACCCCAGACTGGAAGTGATGTATGTTTCATTACTAGAGCTTGTTCACATGGTTGCCAAGTGTCATTCTTCCCTTCAGGGTATTTGTATACAACAGTGGCCAACGGTGGTGTTTTGCAACCACAGCAAAACACCACTCATGATGTACTGGAGCTGCTGGGCTGCGACTTCAACCACACATGAATTCGTTTTTAACAGGTACAAAGTCACAGATGAATCACAATGGAACTTGGCGTGAGATAAATCTGCAGCTGATCACATTGGAGCCCTCTGTATACTGATGTATAAATGTTACACATAATTGATCAGTGCAAGCTAGCAAAGTAGTTTTTTCGCTCCCAGTGGTTTTATTTATGCAAATAAGATGCCTATTTTAAATGAGAAAGATCCTCACCACAGCCAAGTCACCCAGGACCTGACACTTTAAGAGTGACTATTTGGCGCAAATACACAAATGTGTATGAAGACACATTTTTAGTTTAACGCCAACTCTTGTGGTGATCACTGGTGGCTGTGTTATTTATGGAACGTACAGATCTAATGTAGGAGCTTGTCTTTTATGTATATCTCCAGGTCTAATAGAATGCCTTGTTCTTGGTGCTTATGTACTGTGAATTATCAGGTCGAGAATGTTAAAGTATCAAAAGAACATGTCAAGCATTTCTTGGTTTCCTTTTATGTGCATAAGATCATACAATGTAATCAATGTAACTGTAGCATTTAAAGTATTCCTGAGGTATGTGGGTTGTCACTCCATATATCGTCATTCTACCATTGTACCAAAAAGAACTTTGCATATCTTGGTGCAACTTTTGTTCCCATAGCAGTACTGAAAACCTGTTATAATAGCACCCATTTTACCAATAACATAAGCTTTATATTGGACAATGTTTAATTTGAATGTTGATCACTTTTAACTGTTGAATTAAGTATAATGTTATTTATTTTTGTGCATGATCATGGGCAAAAATATCACATTGACTCCATTGAACTATGCATTCCCACAGAATGGGATTAAAACATTTATCAATTAAAATATATTTGTGTTTGATACGTATACATTTGATAGAATGTGTAATACTACTTGATCGATAATCACAATGCACATTTACAGCGACTTTGTTGATATTTATGACTGAAGTTAAAATTACAGTAATGCTACAATTTAGAGGCTGAAAGATAAAATTATTCAAAGACTTCTCAGTAACTCTTTTCCATTAAATGTTCAGTCAAGCTTGTTCTATATTGTTCTAGAACATGTGTACATTTGCATAGATCTACACAGAAATACCAATCTTCAAGGACAATAGAGCCCTCATTTAATTCTAGACATGCACCATTGAGGAACATATGAGCCAGAAAACCTGGCCCATCATTTTGAGAAGATGTTAAAAAAAAGTTCATACATTGATGCAGTTTGCTGACAGGATAATAATCAGATGCAATGGACAGATTCTGAGAACTGGGTAGAGAGGATCCTGCTCGTTACAGTTTACAAATCTATACATATCATATTTTGTCTATTTCAAGTAATCTGTTTCTAAAACAATCATAATAATTATGCAAAACAATACAAATGGCAAATATATCACATATGCATTTTACTGCAGATTAAACTTCAATGTGCAGTTCTTACACATCCAATGGAATACAGGACTGGCACATCGACTGCCAGTCTAGACTCCTACCCCTAATTAGCATCTACTCATGTCTAGCTTAGAGGGCACTCTGTACTAGAACGTATGATAATAATGCTGAAGATTGTCTTTGGGAATTGATGGAATGTTTTGACGTTAAGCAGATGGGATTAGTGATTGAAACTGTGTCGTTTTAATCTCTGTTCCTCCAGCTGGAAAGCCAATCTGCTCTTTCTCTTGCTCTGACCTTGAGCCCTCTTGTTGCTTTAGTCTAAACAAACTCACAATGTAATCTGGCAGCAGGTTGGAGATGGTATGTACAAAAGTGAAAATCATTATTGATCATTGAGAGGTTATCTACTAACAGAGATATGATTGGATACCCCAAATTTCCCTATTGATAAACGAAAAAATTGCTGCAGTTCTTAATAATTTACATTCCAATTTATGCTATATTTGAAACTGCATTTGTTTTTGAAAAGTGATCATTTAAGTGTTTTTGATTATTTAAACATAGTGTGGTGTGCATGCTACAAAGCGACCGTGGCATAGATAATCAGTAACAAGAGTTACATAGAACATAGAATTTGATGGCACATAAGAACCTCTTGGCCTATATTGTCTGATTTGATTGGCCATGTCATTAAAGGTTAAGTCCATATACTGTATAAATCCCTATGCACAAGACATATACTACCTGTTTCTGAGTTGCATGCGATGCCAATGTACACAGATTTGAGCATTTTTTTTGCTCCTGTACAGAATATGCATTACACTGTTTGTATGCACAGAGGCTATTGAGATGCATGGTATCAGAAATGTATTAAAAATGTGCTGGGCATTCCTTGGCAGTGACTGTCAGGTAGCTATTCAGGTGGACATGTGTGAAGATACCGGGTTTCAAATCACTCAGGCACAGTGGTAGAT